>NW_026067894.1:6518093-6520775 GCF_014885135.2 Alexandromys fortis
CCCCCCCCCCCCCCACGCTTCTTTCCACTTTTATGTGGGTTCTGGGATTCAAGCTCAGGTTGCCAGTTTTAAGAGACAAGTGCCTTTAATGGCTGAGCCATCTCACTGACCCCTCCCCTTGTTTTTTAAACACAGGGTCTCACTAGATGGCCTGAACTGGCTCAGGCTTGCAGCTGATTTCCTGCCTTAGTCTCTAAGCACTAGGATTCAGGCATGATGATCCAAAGCCTCCTGGTGGGTAGGCCGTGTGCCCCGGTACGTGAAGGTACTGCAGTCTGGTGGGTGTTGTGGAGCTGTCTCCTGCAGGCTTGGTGTGACCATGGTCATCACGGAACCCACGGAAGACCTTGGCCTGTCGTCATGGCAACGGAATAAACAAACCTACACACCAGATACCTAAGCCTAAGGTATTGGGACTATTAACATTCCCCCTTGGAGAAGGGAGATCATGGGACCTTCCCCTGAGATTCCGATCACCAGATCACCACTCCCTCCTGCCCTGGCTTTGTGGTCTTAGAAACGCCGAGGCTCTCGTGGGCTGAAGACTTGGGTTGGACGTCGTGATGGCAGCTGCTCGTGAGTCACTCATGCTTCTGTCGGTATCCAGGGAAACTCAGTAACTCACCAAGGTGGACTTCACAGACTCTTTCTTTCTTTGCTCTGTCTCCTCCCTCTCTATTCAAAGTGAATAGATGTTTAAGTCTCCCCAGGGAAGTCACCCAACCGCAGGGCTCCGTCATTCTGGTCATTCTGCGTACACTCTTATCAATGAGCCAGGGACACTCAGGAATGTAGTCATCACTAAAACCCAACAAACCTCTCCCACAGAGGTGTGTGCGCTGCCGGGGAGGCAACACGTGCTGTAGTGGTGTCCTTTCTGTTGCTGTGACAGATGACAAGACCAAAAGTCACTTAGGGGAGGAAAGGATTTATTTAGCGTTAAGTTTTCAGGTCACAGTCCTTCCCTGACGGAAGTCAGGGCAGGGATTGAAGCAGAAGTCATGAAGGACTCCGCTTGCTGTCTGACACACAGTTAGACTCACTCAGGCGAGCATACTTAGCCCGCTGAGCTTTCTTACACAGCCCAGGACCACCTGCAGAGAGATGACTCCGCCCACAGTGGCCTCGACTCTTCTGTACCAATTAATAATCAGAGGAATCCCTCACAGATGTGCCCACAGGCCAATCTGATCTAGGCAACTCTGCAACTGAGACTGACCGCTCAGAGGAGTCTAGAATATGTCAAGTTCCAGTCACCTAGGACTATATTCTAGGAACATATGCTATACACACATGCACACACTATACACATACACACATGCTATATACCCATACACAGTATACACACTACACACACATACGCATACACAGGCATTTACACACATACATGGTACACACACAGTATATACGCATGCAGTATACACACAGTATATACACACGCAGCATATACACACAAACACTACACACATACACACACTATACATACACACACACACACGTTTACATGTACATGTTCTGGAGAGGAAGAAACCCGGATGGGAGCTGGTAGGGCCCAGAATGCACAGGTGGTACCTAGCGAGACTTTTAAGGAGTTCCTATTTGAACAAAGAGCTGAGTTACTATTTGAGCTGAGGACTTGAGTGAGGGAGACTTCTGGGAATTCTGGCAGACAAAGGGTTCAGAGATAGATGAGAGCAAGTACAAAGGCCCTGGGGCAGCAGTACCTGTCCTAGGCCTAGAAAAGAGGCAGGTGGAGCTGGGGTGGGGCACACAGGGAGAGTGGGGGGGGGGATGAAGTCAGAGGGGTGTGTAAGGAGAACACACCTCCACCCATCTTCAAGATTTGTGTGTTATAAAAACAAACCAGAGCACTGGGCGTACTAGAGTCTTGCCTCTCAAAGCTGGAAGCAAGGTACCACGGGACCTCCCGGCAGAAACACTCCTCCTATTTCCAGACCTGTGCTCCCAGGCTCGTGAACATCAGAGCCAAAACAGGGACCCCCAGACAGAATTGTGACCAGGTTCCCAGGCTTGGGTTCCAGGTCTGAGCCAGGGCCTGAGGGTGTACAGGTGGAGAGGGGCAGTCTGGGGATCACATTGCCTTAGGACTTGGAGGACAGTGTCACAGGCCTCCTCCCACTTAAGATTTGTACTTAAGCAAAGCAGTTAAGACCCACTTGTGCCGCGCCGCTGTTTCCAGCATGGGTCTCTGTGCTGGGGTGCCGTGGGCCCGCATGGGGCCATGAGTGAGCAGTTCAGAGACCCAAACTGACTTGGATAAACCCTAAACGGGACCCAGAGGGACCAGTTGGGCCAGTCTGGGGTCTTTTAGGCTGTGCTGGGTCATTTCAGGTATGCCTGTGTTTTGAACATTTGGGATCATGACGGAAAGGGTAGGCTGCAAGGAAACTTGAATCTGTTCACAGTTCTGTGAAAAATTAACAAGAGGCCCAGCTCAGAGTCCAACTGTCACTTTGTTTCTGGTTCAAGTTCTGGCCTATAGGGCAGCCTGCTATCATTTCTTTTCACAAACTAGCTGGTCACTGAGTTGAACATGATGCTGGCCTCACCTGCAGGGGTGGACAGAATGCCAGAGCCCCCCATGAGGTATCAGCTCCCCCTAACTACACAAGGCAGTAACCAGCACCACCCTCTCTCTTGTCTATATACTGAAAGGAAGTT
>NW_026067894.1:6520893-6588955 GCF_014885135.2 Alexandromys fortis
AAAGAAAAGAAAAAGAAAAAAGACAGAGTCTCATGTAGCCCAGGCTGGCTTCAAACTCATTATAAACTCATTATATAAACTGAGGATGACCCTTAACTCTTTTTTTTTTTGTTTGTTTGTTTTTTCAAGACAGGGTTTCTCTGTGGTTTTGGAGCCTGTCCTGGAACTAGCTCTTGTAGACCAGGCTGGTCTCGAACTCACAGAGATCCTCCTGCCTCTGCCTCCCAAGTGCTGGGATTAAAGGCGTGCGCCACCACGGCCAGGCTAACCCTAAACTCTTAATCTCCTTCTGGAGTGCAGGGATGACAGGCATCACACTCAGTTTATGCAGTACTGGGAACTGAACTCAGGGCCTTGAGTGTACTAGGCTGACAGTCTACCAATTGACTCTATTAAAAATTCAGTAGGGAGGCAGAGGCAGGCAGATCTTTGAGTTTAAGGACAACCTGGTCTACAGAGTGAGTTCCAGGAGAGCCGGGACTATACAGAGAAAGAAACCCTGTCTCAAAGAACAAGCAAACAAAAAACACTGTTATTGCTGGCTGCTATGCTAGCACTAGGGAGGAGGAGGTTAATTCTGCACTCAGGAGGCAGAGGCAGAGGCAGGAGGATCTCTGTAAGTACAAGACCAGCCACATTTACAGAGTGAGTTCTAGGACAGCCAGGGCTGTTACCCAGAGAAAACCTGTCTTGAAAAACAAAACAAAACAAAAGATTGTATGTGTGTCATGGCACTCACTCATGTAGAAGTCAGGGAATAAATTTATTGAGCTGGTTTTTTCCTTCTGCCTTTAGGTGGGTTTCCCAACATCAGATCCAGGCTATAAGTCTTGCAAAGCGAGTATTTTTACTTGTTGGATCAACTTACTGTCCTTATTCTATATTTCTGGTTTTTTTTTTTGGAGGGGGGGGCGACAGTCTTGTAATATATCCAAACTGTCCTCAAACCCTCCACCCTCCTGCCTGAGCCTAGCCATGCACGTGTCCCTAAATCAGGCCAAGGAGGTTTAGGACATTTAAGTTCACTGTCAAACTGTGAACAGTTGCACTTCAGAGAGTCGCTGGAGCTAATTGTTGGGGCACAGCATGCCTTTCAGAGAACCTAGTAACTGGCATTGGATTGAATGAGGATAAAGTGGCAGGATGCATCGTATTTTCACACATTCCAATTTGTAGAAGCTTTCTGATCCACACCAGGCCGTATCCCGCCCCCACCCCCAATCTGGCCTTTCTAATCAACTCACTCAACACCCCAACCTGGGAGGTACACAGAATGACTAGATCAAGGAAAGCCAGAAGACATATTTTCCTGAGGTGGCATTCACCCCAGGCAATCAATCCACAGCCGACCACGTGTCTCTCTGGTCTCTGACCTCAGGGTCTAGAGTACTCTGGCCCCTGCGCGCTGAGGGCGTCACTCAGGTGGCTCTAAGGCGCAGAACACTAAAGTTCTCCAGGTGAACTAAGGAAAGGAATCGGTGTAGGCGGTGCAAAGAGAGTGGATAGCGATTTAGGAGTCTGGCGCTGCCTCAGGCACCGGGGCTGTAGTGGAGCGGGATCCTGTCCCATCGTTTCCGTCTAACTCGGAGCCGGGGACACAGCACGGCTTTACATGAGTTTTTGAGTATCTTAACATCTAATAGAGCAGCATCCCGAGAGGATGTCCGCAGTCAGAAGAAGAAAAAAAGTACTTAAGGACATGAAAACTTTCGCAAAAGTTTTCCAGGAAAAGGCGGCCGCACCTAACTGAAGGAGCCGGGGAAGCCGCCGCCCCGGGAACGGGCGGGGATGACGACGAGTCCGGCGGCGGCAGCGGGGGAGAGGGCGCGAGGCGGGACGCCGCATGAGGTCACCTGGCACCCAACCAGCAGCAGCTGCGGAGGACGCGGCCGCGCCGCGGAGGGAGGCGGTGTCAGGCTCCGGCTCCGGGGACCTTACCCTCCCGCCCCCTGAGGGGGCGTGGCTCATGGCCCCGCCCATCCGCGCTGCCTAGCCTAGGCCACGCCCTGCGGTCCTCCGGGCTCCCCAGCGGTCCGTCGGGGAAGCCAAACCGCTCTCCCCCGCCTTCCTCGCCCAAGGCCACGCCCCTCAAGGCCTGTCCCGCCCACTCCCCCCGCAGAGTCCGAGGCGCCGGGCCGCTGCCCCGCCCACACCACGCCCAGCGGGTCCCGCCCAGCGGTTTGAAGTAGCTGGGACCGCAACCCCCTCCGAGTCGCGCGCGAGGCGTGAGGCGGTGCTGAGGACCTGTGGCCGCGGGCGGGCAGCTTGACGTCGGGACTGTCCAGCGAGCGAGCGAGCGAGCGAGCGAGCGCGGCGGGAGCCCGCAGCCACAGCAGCCCCAGAGCCACAGCCAACAGCCGCAGTCCGCGGAGCCCAGCCCAGCCCAGCCGGCCATGGCGCTGTCGATGCCCCTGAACGGGTTGAAGGAGGAGGACAAAGAGCCCCTCATCGAGCTCTTCGTCAAGGTGAGCGCTCGCAGTCCCGGGGTGGCCCGTGTCCCCTCCCTCGCCCCGAGGCGCTCCCACGCGGCGTCCCCGCGGCCCGAGGCAGAGCCGTGCCTCCCGCGCCCCTTCCCATTGTCTCGGCCCCGCGCCTTCCCGCCACGCAGCGCAGCGGGACCTAGGCGGAACCCGCGGGTGAGCGGGCGGGCGGGCGGGCGGGCGGGCGCGCGCGGCGATCGAGAGCCGACTCCGCAGGGCCGGACGCCTCCGCTGCGCCGCGTGGGTCCTGTCACCCTCCTCGCCCTGTCCAAGCCCCACCCCGCCTCGGACCGCCCGGCTGATCGCTCACCCAACTTACTCCAGCGCTGGCGCTCCGCCGGTGTGAAACTGAAACTTTAATTTCGATGCAATGTTAAATAAAATACCGGGGAAAACCGGGAGCGGGGCTGGGTGGCGCACGCCTTAAACCCAGCAACAGGGAAGGCGGAGCCAAGAAGAGTGGGCTTTCAGAGCCAGACTTGGCTACTTACCGAGCTCAGGGCAAGCCTGGGATACGTGGGATCCCTCAACTCTGTCCTCCTCCCCCTCGGGGAAAGGGGAGATCCCCCCCTCGCCCCTTAAAGCGGACGTGGTGATTAAGCTATGACCCAGCAGCTGAGGTTTAAGGAGTGCCTCGAGTTCGAGTCCAGCCAGGGATACTAATGGGAGACTATGATACCTCCCCAAAACCCCAGACAACAGAAAAAAAAAAAAGAGGAAAGAAAAGCAAAAACGAAAAGAAGGGTGGATGCCCCAGGGCTTCCGGAGAAGACGGAGATTCCCGACTTGGGTTTTCCTGTCCGGTATTTTACCACCATCTGGTTTTCTTGTTTCTCAAGCGCGGCGCGGCGCGGTTCCACATGATGCAACCTTTTGGCTGCTCGCGTTGGTGTTGCCACCTCGGCTAGCGCTTTTGATTCGAAAGAAATATTGATTGCCAGAAAGAATTCCTAGCTCCCTCGGGCTTTCAAAGGTTCATTCCTCTCGCCCCCTTCAGTTTTTAAATCCTGGAACTGCCTAATTCGACTGTATCCGCGCCCCTCCCTTTTGGAGAGAAAAGTTAGAAACGTCTGTCTTCCTCGGCTTTCCTGAACAGCCTTTGAAACCCTGAGATTCGGTCAGCCACTAGATAGCCAGGCTTATGCCGAACCAGGCAACACATTAGAAATTCAGCAGGGATCCAGTGCGAGTCTGCCCCTCTTAGTTTTAATTTGAAAGAGCGGAAATTATTGAAGGATGGGTTCCAGAGATGGAAGGCAGAAACCTGCAGGGTGGTAACAATGCCTGTCTTGCTAGTTTTCTTTTGGTTGCCAGTTTTAGAAACGGTGTTGGTCTAGAGCAGTTGTTCTCAATCTGTGGGTCGCGACCCCCGCTGTCCAACGTCGGAAAACACGTATTTACGTTACATTTCAGAACAGTAGCAAAATTACAGTTATGAAGTAGCGACGAAAATACCTTTATGGCTGGGAGTCGCCACAGTATGAGGAACTGTAATAAAGTGTTGCAGCCTTAGGAAGGTTGAGAACCACTGGTCTAGAGACATGAAAGCGAAAGGCATAGGACTCCCCAAATCTTTGGCTCTGTGACTGGAGGCGACAGACATGATTTAACTTTGAGGCGTGTAGGAAGGAATCTGAAGTAAGAGAAAAGGGAAGAGGGGAGTGGGAAACAGCATAGAGAAGGGAAAAGGCTAGACCAGAGATCCTCCATAACGAAGTTTCCGTTTCTTATCTGCCCTCTCTTTTTCTGAGGTGGAATCTTATCTGTATCCTAGGCTGTCCTAGAACTCAAGTAGTCTAGGCTGCCTCAGCTTGCTGGGATTACAGCTATGAAACATCATACCCAGCAGGAAGGAGTTTTGATAAACTAAACCTCCAAAGTGTATGTGTTCATCTGAAGAAAAGTGCTTATTGGTAAAACCTGAATTCAGCTCAGAATTATAAACAACCCCAGCAACTCCCCCCCCCACACCTTTTTTTTTTATTTTTATTATTTTTTTTGAGACACGGTTTCTCTGTGTCATACTTCTGGCTGTCCTGGAGCTTATTCTATAGACCAGGCTGACCTCAGACTCACAGAGATCTGCTGACTCTGCCTCCCCCCAGTGCTGGGATTAAAGGTGTGCACCATCATTACCCTGCCTATGTTCTGGAGGTCTTAGGCAATATAATACCACAAGAAAAATGTTTAGGGGCTGGAGAGATGGCTCAGAGGTTAAGGACACTGACTGTTCTTCCAGAGGTCCTGAGTTCAATTCCCAGCAACCACATGGTGGCTCACAACCATCTAAAATGAGATCTGGTGCCCTCTTCTGGCATGCAGGCATACATGGAGGCAGAACACTGTATTGTATATGTAATAAATAAAATCTTTAAAAAAAAAAAAAGAAAAATGTTTAAAAATTAGGAAGGGATTGGAGATGTAGCTCAGTGATAGAACACTTGTCCTAGCATGGGCAAGGCCCTGTGTGCAGTTTTCATCAACACACACACACACACACACACACACACACACACACACACACATCCTTAGGAAGGACATCCTTAGGAAGGATGCCCGATGTCCTGCTCACTACTGATTTAGTACTTCCCTGAGGAGATGGGTGGGGTGCACGTTCCCAGACTTGAGTCACTTGTGTGCCCCTTCCCAGTGTTCCGCAGTTGTGGCGTGAACCATTGACTTCACAGGTCTCTCTGGGCTTGGAAGTCAAAGGTCGGTCTTAGACTTCTTTGCTCACTGACAGGGCTATCCTGGGCAATTTGTTTTCTCCCAAGCTTCATGTTTTTCATCTGTGAAATGGCTTTTACTCTTCTATGCTTACTAAATATAGGCCAATTTTGTGCTGATACAGACCTGGTTAGTTGTTTGGAAGGAGGAAAAAAGGGAAAAAGTACACTGTGGTAAAGGGTGCTGATGTCTTCTCAACCTGTGTGAGAGAAGGCAGTTGGGGAAATTCTCTTAAAAATACGGTTGTTTTGAAAGCAGCGAGGAGCAGACACTGGTTGTCTGCGGTGGTAGCTAAACTGCATTCTACTCAGCCAGCTATCCTGAATTTATAGCAGATGACTTCTTTTTTTGGACATAGACTCTCCCAGCCTGGCCTGAGTTCGCAGCCTGGCTTGAGTTAGCGCTGGAGCGCACACTGGCTTCAAACTCCCAGCAGGCTGCCTCAGCCGCGCACAGCACTCCGTTGTTTAGGCGTGAGTCACCACTATGTGACTGAAAGCTTTTTGTGTTAATAAAAACTGCGTTTTCCGGGTGGTGGTGGTGCACACCTTCGATCCCAACGTCAGGAGGCAGAGGCAGGTGGACTTCAGTGAGTTCGAGGCCACCCTGGTCTACAGAGTGAGTTCCAGGAAAGCAAGGACTGTTATACAGAGAAACCCTGTCTCAGAAAACAAAAATATGGCAAACGTGTCTGTGTATGGATTAGCACACGTATGGAGACCACTGGGCAGTTTATAAGAGTTCATTCTAATCCTCCTCCTACCTTGTGGGTTCTGGAGCTTGAACTCAGGTTGCCAGGCTTGTGCAGGTTGCCCACTGAGTGGTTTGCCTGGACTATATATTGTTCAGAGTGTCTAGCTGTTAAGTTACTCAGTGCTGGAAAGGAGACTGCTTCTTTCCCCTTCCAGGGCACTTAAAAAAACACAAGTTTAAATGTCATTCTTATCTTCAGGTGTATGTAAATGTCCGTGTGTGGGTGTATGTACATGTTTGTAGGGGCCCTCAGAAGAGGGTGTCAGATCCCCCCCCCCCCCAGCTGGAGTTACACAGGTGGTTGTGAGCTGTCAACAGGGATGCTGGGATTGAACTCCAGTCCTCTGAAGGAGCCGTGAGTGAGTGTTCTTAACCACTGAGCCCTCTCCAGATGATATGTTGGTGTTAACATATGTCTTGTCCTTTGAAATTGGAAACAACTTTATTTTTCTCCCCGACCCCATTTTTGTTTCTTGGCCTTTCTTGTTTTGGACAGATTTTTCCTTTGTATACAGCTGTCCTTGAGCTCCCTATGCAGCCAGTCTGACTTCTAACTTGCAGCAGCTCTGCCTTAGCTTCCTGAGTGCTGACATTACAGGCATGCAGTACCCTACTCTCCTTGAAAACTTATTTCTTAGATCCTGATGTTCTGAGTCATGAGCCTTGATCCTTTGTCCTTCTTTGCCTAGCCTCTGCTTGCCAATACCATGTGATTTTTATCTACTTAACTGTTTTTCCTTCATAATTTAGTACTTCTGATCTTTTCACGTATCTGTCATTATTTTCCACCAATATTTCTTTTTGGCTATATTCATAATTAGGGTCCGAGATTTCTGTCCAGGGAAAGGTAAATATTAACTCAGGAACCACAAATGAAAGGAGTAGAGAAATGGTTACTGACCTGCATACCTAGTGTCTTATGCTTTTTGCTTATTTATATTTATTTGAGACAGGGACTTACTATGAGCGCCAGTCTGTAGGAAGACTGTTCATCCTGGCTGCCCAGCTCCCTTAGATCCGAAATAATCACACAGAAACTGTATTAATTAAATCACTGCTTGGCCTATTAGCTCTAGCTTCTTATTGACTAACTCTTACATCTTAATTTAACCCATCTCCATTAATCTGTGAATCACTACGAAGTCATGGCCTACCAGCAAAGTTTCAGCACGGTCTACCTCTGGCAGTGGCTTCATGGCGTCTCTCTCTGACTCTGCCTTCCTCCTCCCAGCATTCAGTTCCATCTTACCCACCTACCTAAGTTCTGCCCTATCAACAGGCCAAGGCAGTTTCTTTATTCATTAATGGTAATCCCGGCACACAGAGGGCACTCCCACATCACAGTCCAGGATACCCTTGAATTTGTGGTGGTTTTCTTGCCTCAACCTCCTGAGTACCGAGGTTACAAGCAGGAGGAAAGTAATCAGGAGTTTGGATTTTTGTTTTGTTTGTAAAAGCCCAACTTATCTTGACACTACTGTTTTCCCCTCTCGCTGGTTGCATCTGTATGAAGTGATGCATTTCTGAGCCCCAATGCAGCACGCCTCTGCCGTGGGGGTCCCCACAGCCCACATTGGGCACCAGATGTTACTGGAAAGTGGAGTGAGGATGCTAGTCAAAGAATCCCAAGCTAACTCCAAAAGATTTTAATTATATTTCTTTATTATAAGGGGCAAACTCACGGAACAGGAACGAGAAGTCCAACCTCAGATGTGTAATGCGGGGAACCAGAGATAGAGCCATGGGCTGGCAGCTGGTGGTTTTTCTCTAGGTACCCAAAAGGTACCACGCCCTAGCCTGGTCCAGCCTCTTAAAGGTTATTGGCTGAAGGAGGCTCCCCGTCACCTTCCTAGTTCCATTCTGGAAGGAAGGTGTGGATGGATCCTGCTGCCATCTGAGTGGGAGTTTGTTTCCTTTCAAGGGCAGACTTCAACACTTTCCAACAACAGATGAAATACATTTCTACAGTAAGTGGTGCCGAGATGGAACAGCTGAGCTCAGATTCATTGTGAAGACAGTGTTCCCTTTTCTAACTGGTCCGTTCATCCCAGGCTTCTGGAGAGGAACACAAGGACTTGGAAATTGTGCAAACTGTGAGGTCAATGGAAACTCTGTCCTTGTTACCTTTTTACCAAGGCTGTGTCTGTGGACCTAAAGCAGACTACTTTTGGCAAATGCCAAGTGATGATTTTGGTTAAATATAAAATTTGAAAGGAACTCAGAATAAGAGAGAGGAGGTATTGAAGCCAAGGGGACTGAACACAGGGATGCCTAATGCCATAGTGACAGGCAAGGGGCAGTCAGGTTGTTCTGGAAGGATGCCCAAGGTGGGGGGGTGCTTAGAAGCCAGTAGAGGAATGGTGAGGGTGAGCAAGACTTCCCCTGCCCTCTTCCCCAGAACCGTGCCCCGTGTTTCCTGAGAAGGAAGGGAATGAGTGAGTCTCTGGGAAGTGAGTTAGGCGGGATGGGAAGTGTGATTAAGGCATGATGAGTTAAGATTTTTGATCAAGTAGAACAAAAAGCTTGGATAGACTTGCTCAGCCAAAGGCTGGTACAGAGAATGGGAGTGAGCTTCTGATGGAAAATGACATCTGGGTTGTGATTACAAACTACTGGAGTGTGACTTAACTGAGATCTACGTTTAGCTCAGGGCCTGCATTTGTGAAGGTCTTAGGAGCTTTTAGTTCTGTTGCCTTTGATGAGACTTGGCTCTCCAGACCTCAGTGGTCAGTCCCAAGTGTCACTGGGAAGAATATCAATTAGCTTTTTGTTTCACTTCAGTTTTGGTGGTAAGGGATGGAACTCAGGGCTTTGTATGCTAGGCAAACACACTACCGCTACCATGCCCCAGCCCTTTAAAATTTTAAATTAATCAATTTGAGGCATGATCCCAAAAAGTAGCCTTCGCTGACTTTGAATTCTCAATATAGACCAGGTTGGCCTTGAACTTGCAGACACCTCCCTTCCTCTGAGTGCTGAAATTAAAGGCAAGTGTCCTCACTCCTGGCTTCTTTTTAAAATACTTATTTTTGTATATGGGTGTTTTGCCTGTAGTATATTACTGTGTGTGTTCCTCATGTTCAAGGAGCTGAAGAGGCCGGTAGGTTTCTGGAACTGGAGCTACAGATGGTGGTGAGCTGCACTGTGGGTGCTGCTGGGAACTGAACTCAGGTCCTGTGCAAGGACAGCACGAGGACCTCCCTGAGTCCATTCCTAGCACTTAACCACTGAGCATCTCTGTAACTCCAGGTCTGAATCCCCCCCTTTTTTTTTTTTGTCTTTCAAGACATTTGTTTCTCTGTATAGCTTGTCCTGGAACTTGCTCTATAGACCAGGCTGGCCTCGAACTCAGAGATCTGCCTCCCTCAGCCTCCGGAGTTCTGGGATTAAAGGCGTGCACCACCATGCCTGGCTGCAATTAACATTATTTAATTTTTCCCTCATTGAAAATCTAAAACCATAATAATGTATTAGACTAATTATAAACTCATGAAAGTCACAGCCTAATGTAGATAAATAAGACTATATTCAAAATAAGAGCATTTAAATTTGAGTGTTGTTTGAACAATAGCAATATTGGAACTGGGGCCAGATATGGACCCCAGAGTACACCACAGAGTCTTATTTTCCTACTACTGGTGTTTTTTTTTGTTTCCTTTTTTTGAATTTAAAAGACAGCTCTAAACTAGAAGCCAAATAGTCTCCATGTTTTTGTTATTGGTGTATTTATGTGATGAAGTTATTTCCACCTTTATGGGTGAACTAATTCTTAGGAAGAACATTTAATTCTCATTGTAACAGAGCTATAAAACTGTCAATCACCTGGTGTAGCACAAACACTGAATTTTACCAGCTCCAAGCATGGCTGTTTTCTTGTGTGTGTGGGAGAAGAATAAAAAAATCGAACAAACACTGGAGATTCAAAACTGCACAGTTAGATGGAGCCCAGGGGAGGGACTTGTGAGGATTTGCCAGTGTTCTGTGTGTTCGAACTAAACCAGTTCCTTTGTTTTTGAAGGTAGGGACCAGGTGGTAGATTATTCAAGTGAGCAGTCATTAAAGCTAACGAGGAATCAAACTAGGTGTTTGTGCCATTTAGGAATGCTGGGAGAGTGGGCCTCTGAAATCTGACTACACACACTAATTGGGAAAAAAAAGAAGGTGGTTGTATAATAAATAAAAAAAAGAAAGAAAGAAAAGGTTGCAGCCGGAGGTGGTGGCACATCCCTTTAATCCCAGTACTTGGGAGGCAGAGGCGGGCCCATCTCGGTCATTTGAGGCCAGTCTGGTCTACAAAGTGAGTTCCAGGACGGTCTCCAAAGCTACAGAGAAACCCTTGTCTTGAAAAAAAAAATCCAAAAAATAAAAAACAAAAACAAAAGCAAAAACGTAAGCTTATGCTGGGTGTACCCTGTTGTATGGCTTGGCCAGAAGACAGTATGTTTTAGTGAATAAGGAAGTCCAAAATGTTGCCCTAAGGATGGTTAGTGCATTTTCAAGTGTCCATTAAGTCCAGTAAAGGTCTCCTCTCAATCTCCGGCCGTTGGTAAAACAGGTCTTACTTGTACCTCGCAGTTGGTAGGGCTCTTAATTGCAAATATGCCCTAGTCCTTTTCCAAAACTTGTACAAAAGAGTCCTCGAGAAGTTTTGTGTAATGTTTAGTCTTCCTATGAGAGCAGCAGACCTAACACGTATTAAGCCTGCCCTGGAACTTGCTCTGTAGATCAGGCTGGCCTTGAACTCACAGAGATCCGCCTGCCTCTGCTTTCTGAATGCTGGGATTAAAGGTGTACACCACCTGGCTATTTAGGCTTTATAAAAGAAACCTAGATGGTGCCCAAATCTGGCTTCCTATAAACATGTGCCCTGTCTGGTTGTTCTAGAAGGAAGGAAAAGGGTTGTTGTTGTTGTTGTTTGTTTAAGATGAACTCTTTGTACATCCCTTGTGTTTTTGACCTTACTGTGTAGATCAAGGTGACCTCCAACTCAGAGACCCAGTTACCTCTGCTTCCGCTGGGATTAAAGGAATGCAGAACCACACCTACCTTCTGAAAGCAAGGTTTTACATTTGTGAAACCAACCAACCGAGCTATCAAAGGGCACTGCTAATTCTAGAATTGTTCAAATAGGTGTTGATTGAATGGTCTTAAGGTAGGAGCTCCTTTTGTGCTCTTTGGAGAAATCTGTGTAGCAGGCTTTCTTAGGCCTCCAGCTCCCAAAGCATGGCACAGAGATTTATTATTAATTATGAATGCTTGGTCTAGTTATAACTTAATTTAACCTGTTTCTCTTCATCTGTTTTGCTTGGGGTTTTTTACCTTTCTTTCATTCTGAATGTCTTACTTTCCTGCATCCTCTGTGTCTTATCTGGCTGGGCACTGGCAGGCTGGCCCCTAGTGGACTGGCTGATGGCTGGCTGGCTCCCCTTTTCTCTCTGCCCTCCAGCCCATCCTTTCTCACTACTGCCTAGCTATTGGCTGTTCAGCTTTTTATTAGACCAATCAGATGCCTTAGGCAGGCAAGGTAAAAACAGCAGCACAGCTTTACATAGTTAAACAAATGTAACATAAACAAATACAACACACCTTTACATACTTAAACAAATGCAGGATAAACAAATACAACACACCTTTACATAATTAAACCAGTGCAACCCATCTTTACATAGTTACAGTTATTCTGCAACAGAAATGGAACACGTCTTTACATGGTTAAACAAATATTCTGTTCCACAATAAATCTGTTGTAAAAATTGAAGCTGTTTTTCAGAATTAACTTCTCCCTTCTGTGTGTGTGTGGACTGGGAGGTGGTGAGATAGATAGCCTTTGCCTAGGAGCTGCTGAGTCCCTGTAACTACTGAAGCAAGGAGCAGTTGCGATGGTAAACACAGGTCTTCTCTCATCAAGGAGCTGCAGTGTAGCTGGATGGTGGGTAGGTGAGCCATGGTTGACAGCAGGCAGATGCTCAGCACCATCTTCTTACTGCCGTATACGGTGAAGCTGAGACAGGAGCATTATCACACATTTCAGGCTAACTTGGAATATACAGTGTAAGATTCTCAAAAAAATAAAAAAAATATAAGTAAATAAAAATGAGCTGGGTGTGGTGATACAAACCTATAGCTCCAGCACTCGGGAGGCTGAAACACAAGGTCTCTTAGTTCAAGGCCAAAGATCCCACACTCAAAAAAACAAGACCAAACAGAATAAAATCTAACCCTGGCAGTTAGGAGGTGGAGGCAGGAAGATTAGAAGTTCAGGTTCCTGGATGGTCCTGGGACATGATCTAAGTAAGGCAGGCTAGGCTACTTGAGCCTGTCTCAAAAAGTAAACAAACATTCTGAAAAAAAAAAAATGCAAAATCTGTTGAATTAAGAGCTGCAGAATGATTTTCTTTTCTTTTTCTTTATGATTTTTCAAGATTGGGTTTTTCTTTTTCTTTTTCTTTTTCTTTTTTTTTTTTTCTATCGTTTTTCGAAACAGGGTTTCTCTGTAGCTTTAGAGCCTGTCCTGGCACTAACTCTTCTAGACAAGGCTGGCCTAGAATTCCCAGAGATCCGCCTGCCCCTGCCTCCCAAGTGCTGGGATTAAAGGCGTGCGCCACCGCCTGGCCAGAATGAGTAGAATATTTAAGCAAAGAAGTATGGGGCTGCTTAACACCAGTCTCTAGAACATAAAGTACATACATTTGCAGCCACGGTGGGAGGTAAGGGTTGCTGTGAGCCAGTGATTCTCAGCTTGGGCTTGTCGAATGACCCTTTCACAGGGTTGACTAAGACCATCAGAAAACAGATGTTTACATTACAATTCATAGCAGTAGCAAAATTACAGTTGAAGTGGCAATGAAAATAATTTTATAGTTGGGGTCAGCAAAACATAAGGAACTGTATTAAAGGATTGCAGCATTAGGAAAGTTGAGAGCCCCTGCTATAAGCAATGTTTTTTGAAAATCCAACCAAGATGTGTTCCTCTGACTTATTCCCTCAGTGCAGAAACCATTTGTTGCTCTCTAAGTAAAAAACTAACTTGAAATCCATGGCTTGTCATTCAGGCCTACAACCGTCATAATCCAGACTGGTGAATGGACATAGGGATATCCTGCTTCCTGGGCCTTTAACCCAGCTAGTTGGAGTGCTTCTGTCTCTTATTCCATATGGACTATGTATGCTGCCTGCCTGAAGCAGCCTTGTACCATTCCCATTTGTTAAACTCTAGGTGGTTCCATAAATCTGTTTAAATGTCTATCAATTCTTCAGGATTACTTTCCTGTTACCTCTCTGTGGAAAGCCCTTTTTTTTTTATGTTTTTGCGCGCACATGTCTTTGCCGTAATAAAGGAAGGTCAGTGTAGGTAGGACCCCCTGTCAGTTCATCCTCGTATCCGCTGCAGTATTTAGTAGATTGCTTGCCTCCTAATAGGCATTCAGTAAATCTTACTGAATGAGTAAATGCACTTAGGCATAGTTGGTAGCTCTGCTGCTGCTGAAAGCTGGCTGGAAATACCCTTTAGAATGTGCAGCCCTCTGGAAAAGGACTGCATCTAGCTGTTGTGTTGGCGGACAGGTGACAGAAAATAAAGGGTGGCCTGGCGGATGTTGCAGGTTATGTCATTAAAACACTGGTGATTTAGTGGTGGGATTTTGCCTGGTTAGCTGTCAAGTCTATTTCTCGGAAGCCTTCCACTCATTTTTCCTGTGTTTCCTGTCCTTGGTTTGAGGAGATATCAGCTTATAGAGATAGTCTCATTTGACTCCAGCTCCAGCTTTAGGATAGCATGGTACTGCTTATAGTTAATGCTGAGTTTTAGTAAATCTTTGAAGTCCAAAGCAGTAAAGTAAAAATTGTCTTTTAGAAGCCGGAGAGATGGCTTGACAGTTAGGAGTACTTGTGGCTCTTGCAGAGGACCCAGTTTGGTTTCCACAACTGCCTGAAACTTTTTCTTTCTTTCTTTCTTTCTTTCTTTCTTTCTTTCTTTCTTTCTTTCTTTCTTTCTTTCTTTCTTTCCTTCCTTCCTTCCTTCCTTCCTTCCTTCCTTCCTTCCTTCCTTCCTTCCTTCCTTCTAGATTTAAAAACTTTATTATTGTACAAGGGTCTAAATGAATGTGAAAGTATAGGCACAGCAGGCGGCACCACCCTGTTTAGCATTGTGTGCCCATTCTGGTGGTCATGTATGTACCGAAGGTTCCCCCATGTGCATCATGGTTTTCCCACTGCCACCCATTAGTTCCCAACCTCAGAGACAGAAGGTGCCCAACAATACCCGGGCCCCTATGACAAGGCCCACCTTCACACTGTTGAAGCAGCTAGCCTGGGACTGCCCGTAGGGACCCACGCCACTGGCATAACTCTGAATTTCAGAGCGTCTGATGTTCTCCTGGCCCCTGGGTACCAGGCACACATATAATGCACATGAAAAGGCAAAAACATCTCATACACATAAAGAATAAACACCCATGCCCTTAATCCCGATATTTGAGAGGCAGATGCAGGCAGATATCTTTCAGGCCAGCCTGGTCTACAGAGTGAGGTTAGTCTCACCACCCCTACCTTGGTGGGGGGGAAGGTCGGAACAACAAAAAACACAAAACTTTTTATTTAAGAGAATTTAAAATTTTCTCTTTGTTTCAGGTACCTAACTAGGTGTCATTCTCCCCCAGCACCCCCCAACACATTAGGGACTGAATTTTGAGACAGGGTCTATAGCCAAAGCTAGCCTTGAACTCATATAGTCAACAGTAGCCTCAAATACATGGTAAACTGCTCCTGTTTTCTGGTTGCTGGGACTAAAGATGTGTGCCACCACTCCTGGCTCTAGGTAAGGCTTTCTGTGTATGGGTTTCTTGTTTGTTTTGCTTTTTGTTGATTTGAAATAGGGTCTTATTCCGCAGCCCAGTTAGGCTTTGAAAGATAGCATTCATATGGCAAACTTGAGGAGCCTTTCCTTCCCTAATGCTGGATAAGGGCAATCTTTCCCAAAATAAAACGAAATTTGAGCTTCAGTCAAATCAGCCATCAAGATTTAACTCGGTTTCCCCCATGCTGCTGTGTCTTCTGTCATCTCATAGACTCTGTGCTGTTGCTTCTCTTCCTTGGTTTTGGCAACTATCACTTTAAATATATTTTTCTAGGTAGGCTGTGATGCTGGGGTATCACGATAATTGCCAAAACCTGTTGCTTTGTCTTGTTTCAGATGACGTCCCGAGCAAATTTAGTACTTACCAATGAAGCGCATTGTGTTTCATGTCCTCTTTTCATTGCAGATTTTTTGTAAATTCAGAGGAACAAATTAGTGCCAGTTTAAGCAATTTTTATTAAACTAGCCTTTACTTAAGTGCCGCTGGAGGCCAGGAGCTGCTCCAGGCCCAGGGGAAACAAAGCAGATGCTCTCTGAGCTCCTGTGGCCAGAGGAGCTGAAGTGTCGGAAGGAAGTCCAGAGTCCCAGAAAGCTCCTGCCTCGAGAGCCATTGTAACTCCCTGGCTGGAAGGCTTTTTCCACTTGCAGAAGCTTGGTATTGGTGTGTCTAGAGTTGATGCTTAGTCTCAGTGACTTGTTTTTATGTTGCTTTTCCTAAGTGCAGGGTAAAAGAAATGCATAGACGAGCGTTCCATACTTAATTGAGCTGATACAGACCTTCCTGGAGTGCAGTGTAACTGTATTGTGGATTAACTCCTTGGGTTATTATTCCACAAAATGTTTGCTCAACTGTGCTGGCTTCCCCCACCCCTCTTTGCACACAGTTTATTACAGAGGCGGCTAGTGAGGAAAGAAACAATAAAAAGATCACATGACTGGGGAAATGCATGCGCTTATTAAACTCACAAGAATACTCATACGAGAAGCCAGATAGATAGGTTGAAAGGGTGAAGCAAATGCTGGGTTGGGAATGTTGTTCAGTGATGAAGTTTTTGCCATGAGACTCTGGGTTCAATCTCCAGTACTAGAAAACAAACCGACAGATCCACATAAAACAAATGAAAAAAAGGAAAAGTCAGTGCCTTAGCTCATATTTGTTTTGCTTTAGTATCTCAAAGTGGTTCTTAGGATATAAGTTAGCGCTCTCTCTCTCTCTTTTTCTCCCTCCCCCCCCCTCGGTGAGACAGTTTCTCAGTGTAGTCCACACTAACCTTGAGCCCACAGTCTTCCTGCCTCAGCCTCTAAGTGCTAAGATGTATTTGAGATCTGAGATCCCCAAGTTAGAGTCAGAGGGGACTGTCGCTCAAGAATTGCTTGTGCTTTCTATGTTGGCGCTAGAATGTTGGTCCATTGAGCTGGTGCAGGCAATCAGAATTCATACTTCAGTTATATTTCATAGAGAGTTAAGTTTGGTGCTTTGCTGTTCGTCAGAGTGTACTAGACAAGAGTGGGTACTGGGGAGTTGGGGAGATGGCTCAGTAGGAAAGTGCCTGTCGTGCTAATGTGAGGACTTGAGTTCGGATCCCAAGGACCCATCAAGACAGACTCAGTAGCGTGTGCCTGTTATCTCAGTGTTCCTGGGAGACAGACATACATGAGAATCCCTGGATTCTCATGACACGAGAAGTGATAACAAGAGACCCACAACCAGGCTTGTCTTCTGGTCCCTGCACACATGATGTGGAACATATACCCACCCACACACTTTATTTTTAAAAACTGGATGCCGGAGCTATGCAGCCATCTTAGATCCTGGCTCCTCGCCTCCCTTGGTGTCTCCACTGAGGTAGCAGAACCTGACTCTTGGGCTTTGGTAAGATTAAAATCATTAATAAGGAAAACGCTTGGAGTATGATCCCCAGCAGGCCACTCGCTTCCTCCTCCTCTGCTGCCTCTGGGGTGCAGTCAGGACCGCACTGGCCCGTGATTAGTTATGTGTGCAGTATGTGTACTTTCAGCCTCTGGGATGCCACTAAGATCTGCTTGCCTGGCTTCGAAAGTAGGTGGAGGACTCCTTTCTAAATCAGAAGTGAAGAGCTAGTTTGAAAAAGCCCCAGGATCAGAGTGGGACTCTTCAGAGTTAACAGGAGCTCACTGCCGTGCGGGTATTCACTAGGTGACTGACAGCAAGCTCCCTTAGTCCTTCTGCCTCAGCTCTAGGACTCTAGCTAAAACATTAGGAAGAGTGTTTTTCTCTTCCTCCTCTTCCAAAGTGAAATTTCAAGAGGTCAGGAGTCAGTCTGTGCCACTGGATATAGTGGTTCTCTAGAGGGCCTTAGAATTAATGACTTGGTTTCCTGTGCTTCCAAATTCCATGCTTTTTTATTTTTATTGTATGCAATTAAGTTGGTTATATAGTAATTGGTATTAAATAATGCCTGCTTATTTTTTTTTTTTTTGGTTGTTTTTTGTTTTTCAAAACAGAGTTTCTCTGTAGCTTTGGATTCTGTCCTGGAACTAGCTTTTGTAGTCCAGGCTGTCCTCGAGCTCACAGAGATCCACCTCCCGAGTGCTG
This sequence comes from Alexandromys fortis, assembly GCF_014885135.2. Taxonomy (NCBI): domain Eukaryota; kingdom Metazoa; phylum Chordata; class Mammalia; order Rodentia; family Cricetidae; genus Alexandromys; species Alexandromys fortis. The sequence goes on from NW_026067894.1 coordinate 6,538,283, forward strand.
GGATTAAATACCCTGATTTACAGGCTTTCTGTTTGGATTTTTCATCTCTAGCTCACCTGGAACTCGGGCATCCTATCTGGCTTCTGCCTCCTGAGTACGGGGAGTAAAGGCGTGTGCTGTTGGCTGGCTAGTGGTTTGTAAGGGGTAAGGGCGGAATTGCAGGCTCTAGTCTGTTCATTCCCAGTTTCCTCCTTATACCACGCTGGGTGGTAATAAAGCTGAAGACACGAGTGTGCGACTGTAATTAGTAGGTGACTCAAGGATCATAAAGTGACTTTATCTTTTATCTTATTATAATGTTATAAACTTTTGAAAGTACTCAATTTACTCCCACACAGGGCACAGCAAACTGATAAAAGCCTAGATATTAATGCCGGGATAATAGACAGCACTGAGTGCTGATTGTGTGCCAGGCACGGTATGCCAGCCTTTTAGATGTGCTAGCCAAGTTAATTCGCACATAGACTCGGGAGTAGGCATGTCAATTCTGTGTCGTATGTGCGCTTCAGAAAGGGCCAGTAAACAGCAGGGCTGGGAGCCACACCACAGCCTTTGAGAGTTCTGTCTGAATCTTTCTTTGTAGTGCTAACTAACTCTTGAACCCTGGGCCTCACACACTACGGAGTGACAGCCTAGCACCCCTTGATAAAGTTTAGAAGGAAATGCAGGGTTTCCATGGCTCCACTTGTGTCTGGACCTGGTTGGTCAGTCCCTTTAGAAGCGCCGTAGAGGAGCCTCCTTGAACACTGTGGGTTTGGATTTCAGCATTGTTTTCCAGCTTCAAAATGTCAAGCCAGGCCAAGTTTAATAAGCTACATCCAAATTTGTTAATGTTTTTTCTCAAGTCATTTCTCTTTCCTTTCTTTTCTTTTTCAAAACTCCCCCCTCAGAGGAGCCCACCCTTTGCATTGTTGACAGAAGAAAAGCAAGGAAGTTTCTTTTTGTGGAGAGAGGAAATGGCTCCGGTCAGGACTTCATCCATATTAGGTATAAACTAAATATAGCTGTGTGATCCAGGGGTGAGGTCACACTTACACAGTTTCCTAAGCGGGGCTAATGAGGCCAGTGCTTTTCAATCTGCCTTCCCGGCTTTTTGGCTCCCTGAGAAGGCTACTACATGGATTGGTCCTGCGGTCTCTGTACACCTCTGCTCCTTCAAGGACACCATTTCTAAGGGATCTTAGAGTAAACCTGACCTTGTCATTGTCTCATCACCCCGCCCCCCTTTCAAGCTGGCTTTATAAAGTCTAAGCCTTTCTCAAAGATATTTTTGTTTGGGCTGGACTCATGTAAGAAACATGTTCTATGTAATTTTTTGTTGTTGAATATTTTCATTGGTTAGATCCCAATGTGGTTGAGTGGCAGTAAGATTTGTTCTGATTGGCTGCTTATTGGGATAAATCTGGTTTTGGCCAGAGCATATACTGTTCTCAGATGAGGGCTCTTGAAGCTCCCCAAGACATTTTTTTTTTTTTTTTTTTACTCAAAGTAAATGTGTTGAACGCTTGAGGCCCTTCCTAGAGCCCTCTCAAGTGTGCCTAGCACCCATGCCCACGAGAATGCGCCTGCTTCTACGGGAAGCTTGTATTTGCTTATGGGTTGTCTTCAGTTCTTTGAGACAGAGGCTCTCTATGTAACAGCCCTGACAGTCCTGGAACTCGCTTTGTAGACCAGGCTGGCCTTGAACTCCCAGAGATCAACCTGCCTCTGTCTCCAGAGTGCTGGAATTCTTTAAAAAAATTTTTTTGAGAGGAGATCTTATTTTAACCCAGGCTGGTTATTAGAGTCCAGGCTAGCCCCAAAAGTCTTGTCTAAGCCTTCCGAATGCTAGGATTTATAGCTGTGAGAAGCCACCACAGCCATAAAGGGCACAACTTTAAAGAGTTTTTAAAATTTATTTATTTAGACAGAGTTTGACTCTAGCTCTGGCTGAGCTGAAATTTGCAGAGATCTCCGGCCTTGGCCACCCAGATGCTGGAGTCACAAGCATGTGCCAAGATGCCTGGCTGCTCATGGCATTTTATGAGGAATAGCTTGGAGCAGAACCAACACTTAACAGATTTTAAGGGTCTTAGGGAGTCAGTTTATGAAACCAAGCATCTGTTGAGGTCGCTCTGTACCCGTCCTTGGCCTCCATGCTGCCTTAGCAGAACTAGTCCCCTCTCTCTGGTCCAGCTAGTACCCATTCTGCCATTGATCTGAATCATTTCTCAGCTTCTTTGTTCCTGGCTGATGTGAATTCCAGGAGTTCAGGATAGAGGGTGTATTGGTTAATCTTCACTCGGCCTTAGCCAGGAGGTCATGAAGTTGTGTGGCGGTCAGTCTTCATTGTCAGCTGGCTGGATTCACCCCAGGGAGTTTTCAAGGGCATTTCTAGAGGGGTGTAACTGAGGACTGAAGAGCTGCCCCAGGTGTGGGTGCCCCCCTCGTGCTGGGATAAAAAGGGGGAAGGAGAAAACGAGCTGTGTACCGGCATCCACTTATGTGCTTCCTGGCGGAGGGTGCAGAGTGGCCGGATGCGCTTCCTGCAGCGCCTTCCCTTCCCTGATAGACTGGTCTCTCTCACTGGGGCCAGACGAGCTCTTCCTGAAGCTGTTCTCAGCTATGTTCCCATAATAATGAGAAAAGTGAGCCTTTCTGGTCTCATATAACTCCCACCTATCACAGCTGGGTAAATGGAAATATAGGAGACAATCTATTAACTCAGTAAATATTTGTTAGAATCCTGGGGCAAACTTTTATTATGCATATTACAGGAATAAAAGCATGCAAAGAATATTATGTCTGGTGTGGTGTTCCATATTGCATCATGGCGGTCACCACAGATAAAAGTCTATTTGGTCTTTAAGCTTACAGCATGCAATTTGGGTTTGGCCAGGAGCTTATTCTATGGCCACTGGTCTCGACTTAATAACAGGTTAGTGAGAAGTGTTAAAGTCTTAAAGGCATGGAACTGGCAAGCCAGGCTTAACTCATGCATGCATGGTGACAGGTCTCTGCTATTGTCTGTAAAGTGGTTGCTGTTTAGTCTAGTCCAGGTTTTTTATATGCCAAGGCTGTAGTCTTGGGCTTGAGTGAAGACCCAGACAGAAAGTTAAAGCCTGGCAGGGGTGTGCGTGCATGTGCACATGCGTGTGTGTGTGCATGCATGTGTGTACATACACAGAGGGGTCATGAGGGTGTTGTCTTTTGGGACAGGGTTTCACTACACTCGCTTCTGTAGAATTGTCCTTTCACCTCCCTGAGTGTGCCACAGGACACACGTACCCTATCCTCCCTCCCTCCTCCCACCCTCTCTCTCTTTCACAGGTGCACACACACATACATACACACATACCCTCTCTTTCTCTCAATAAAATAAAATGAAGTCTTACAGGCTGGGCCCGCACCTGTGATGCCAGCCCCCCAGAGGCTGAATTAGGGGTATCCTAAAGCTGGGTTGATATACGGTGACTCTCAGGTATGTCACAGTGAAAGCTCTACTCCCAAGAACAGTGTGTGGTGGTGAAAGCCCATAATCCCAGTTCTTTAGCAGCTAAAGTTTTGAGTTTGAGGATGAGGTGACAGCCCTGGCCTCTGCAGGCAGCTGCATCACACCCCACAAAGGCACAAACACAGGAATAAAAAGAAGAGCAGGGTCTGGAGTGAACCGCCATGTTCGGCTCGCCTGGATGTCTGCTGGTCTGTCCGGCTCATATCTTCAGTCTGTGGTTGTGGTGACATGGCATGACAAAAGTTTCCTAGGGGCTCTTCTGTGTAGACTGCCACCCTCCAGCACAATGGGCACTGCCCACGGCTGACGCTTGTACCTGAACCATGTTCAATGAGAATTGACATGTACCTTACTCATAAAATATGCACCGGACTTTGAAGACTTGAAGAATGTAATGTTTTATATTCTTTGTTTCTTTTGTTTTCAAGACAAGTTTTCTCTGTATAGTCCTGGCTGTCCTGGACCTCTCTTTATAGACCAGGCTGACTTCACCCTCACAGAGATTGCTCCTGCCTCTGTCTCCCGAGTGCTGGGATTAAAGGTGTGCACCACCACCGCTTAGCTTGTTTATTTAAAGTTTTATTTTTATTTATGTGGATGTGTCTGTGTAAATGTGTACCGTGTGTGTGCAGGGTTTGGAGGCCAGCTGGAATTACAGGCATTTATGAGCGGCCTAACGTTAGCGTAAAGTCGGGTCTGTTGGAAGAGCAGCAAGAGCCAGTTCTTCAGCCATTGATTTAGTTTTTTGTGACTGGGTCTCACTATGAATCTTATGCGGGCCTCAAACATGCTATCCTTCTGCCTCAGCCTCCTGAATGCTGGGAGTTAGAGGGATGTGCTGACCCTTGCTATTCCTAACAGTTTTTTCCTTTTCCTCTTTCTTTTTCCTGGGGACATGGTCTAACCCTTAGCCCAGGCTGTCTGGAACTAGCAGCAGTTCTCGGCGTCAGCCTCTGAGTGCAGGTATCACAACTGTTTCCTTTTCCTCCCTCCTGAGACCTGGTCTCTTGCTGACCTTGTATTCCTGATACTCCTGCTCCCTCACTCTCCAGGGCTGGACCTCCAGGTGTGTGCCGCCCTGCCCACCTTAAAAATAGGTCTCATCGAAGCATTTGGGGAAGGAGATGGGATGACTTTCAGTCGAGGTTTCAAAGTGATGTAATTTCTGCTGAAGAAGCAGCAGCCACTCTTCTCCTGGACAGTGAGTACGCTAGGCAGAGCCATAGTTCTCATCGGTCCTGCTCTGCTCAGGTGTCATTTTTAAAAAGGATTCTGGCAGAGACAGTCAGGTTTGATTTTAGTACAGATTAGAGCCTTTTCCTGTTCAGCAAGTGCTTCAAGCGGGAACCCGGCGTCCTGGGACGCTCTCAGCTGGGGCTAATTCTCTCCAGTTGATGCACTCAGTATTTTAAAATTCAAGTTCTGTTATAGTTAAGCAATTTAATATTTGTGTAGCACTTATAAACATTTGGTGCCTTTATTTTTCTTTTTCTTTCCTTTCAAGACAGAGTTTCTCTTTATAGCATCTCTGACCATCCTGGAACTCACTTTGTAGACCAGGCTGGCCTCGAACTCAGAGATCTGCCGGCCTCTGCCTCCGAAGTGTTGGGATTAAAGACATATCTCACCCTGACCAGGTTGCATTTTCTTAAATGTGAAAAAGAAAAGAAAAACCTTCTCATTCCGACCTCCGTCTCTCCCGAGGTGTGTGCTGAGGTTGGGAGTTGTTTGGGTTTGCAGATTCTCCAGGGGAATAGACCCCTCCGTGTCTGGAAGGCCTGGACACTGTACTGCTGCAGGCTCTAGCTCTCTGCCTCCCTCCCCAGGCTTTTCTCTACCCGGGTGTTTAACCCGAACTTCTGAAGGCCCTTGAGCACAGGCTTGTACTCTCCTGGTTTAGTTTGACCACACTTTCTTTCTATCGCCTTTGCCTCTAAGCAGTCCTGCCATCTTGGCTCTGTCTGTCAGCAGTTCCAGGCCTGCAGCTCCATTTTCTCTTTCGGTAGCTTCTTATTGCCTCAAATGGAAATTGATCTTTGGCCTCGGGGTCCCTATCAATTCCTTTCATTCCTTTCTTCAGTGCTGACCTATTATCCTGTGCTGGGATCTCACCTGCTCTTCTTCCTCCTGCCACGCCCATCAATTCAGAACTGCCCTTCTTTGCAACGTAATCTTACTGATCACCTTCTAATGTCCACTGTATTCTTAGGAATTTCCATCTATCTCTCATTGGATAGCTGTAATAATTTGTAGTGCATGTTCTTCCCCATTTTATGGAGAAAAAACCTTGAGAACCAGAGAGGTAAATAAGTCTCCAGTATCATACAAGTACTTAAGTAGAAGCACCAGTGTGCTTCAAACCAGGTGTTCTGTGCTTGTTAGAGTCACTGATGTCAATGCTCTTCATAGGCTGGGCCTTTACTCCCAGAATTTGGGGAAGCAGATGTAGGCGGATCTCTGAGTTGGACACTGAGACCAGTCTGATTTACAGAGCGAGTTCTTGGACAGCCAGGGCTGCATAGAGAAACCCTTTCTTGAGAGAGAGAGAGAGAGAGAGAGAGAGAGAGAGAGAGAGAGAGAGAGCGCGAGCGCGCACTTGGTAAATATTTTCAAACAAACCAATAAATTATTTCTTCTTTGAGCATAAAAATCTACCTTTAGATGTATTGAGTTAAATAAAGGCAGGTGTGAGGCCATGTTGGCTACACAGTGAGTTCCAGAGCTGTGTAGTTATGACCTTGCTTTAAGAAAAAAAAAAAGGTGGTGCGCGCCTTTAATCCCATCACTGGGGAGCAGAGGGAGGCTGATCCCTCTGAGTTCAAGGCCAGCCTGGTCTACAAGAGCTAGTGCCAGGGCAGGCTTGATAGCTACAGTGAAACCCTGTCTCAAAAAACTTAAAAGAAAAAAAATAGATAAAAACTACCTTTTAATGTGGTTTCGGATGTCTTTTGTGGCCTGGCCTTGTGATAATGGAAACTGCGTTTTCCTTAGTCTGGGTGATGCCTGTGTGGCCTGTAAGCGGCTTATCTGAAGCAGGACCCAGTCCTTTCTCTGCGTGCTGGGCTACTCTTAGGCATTTAGTGGTGTTGGAATATTTATCTCTAGTACCTGTTTCCTCAGAGGTCAGGTCTGTTCTTTCCCTGTTTGCCTGCGCAGTGCTTGGGAGGCGAGGGTGTGTGCAGCGCTGAGAAACCAAGCACAGGCTGTTCTGTACAATGTCCTGCTCACAGACCTGGGAGGGCCAGTGCTACCCAGCTCACTCCCTGCGTAGTCTAGGCGGCAGCCTGTGGCGCACCCAGGTCTGATGCTGCTTCCTTCATACTGTGCTGCCCCATTGGTGGTAGTGGGAATGGAATCCCCTGAGCTGACCCCAGCCTCCAGCTAGTCTAAACTAGACACAAATGACAATGTTGATTTAGCTGCTTCTGATCTGACCAACAACATCCGAGTGAGTTCAGTGTGGCTTCAGCAGTCAAGGAGATACATGGATGAAAGTGCAGTAGAATGTGGCTCCATGGCAGCAGGCACATCAGATGCCAGCTGCTCCTTCCTGACTCACCGCTCTGTCTTCTGGTATTGATTTCAACGGCAGGATGCTATCAGTTCTGCTACAACAGTCACATCCAAGGAGTCTGTCCTAGAATCTTTTGGGCTTGTCTGTCTGCCTGACTGCCTGCGTGCATGCATGCGTGTGTGTCTGTGTCTGTGTGTCTGTGTATGTATGAAAGATTCTGGAAATTGAACTCCAGGCCTTTTGCGTGTGAGGAAAGCGTTTTGCCACTGGGCTCTGTCCCAGCTCTTATTCATGTGATCCTCCTGATTCTATTTCCCAAGTACAGGAGTTATCAGGTGTGTGACATCATTCATACCCAGTGTGTGCTGTGCTGAGGGTCTCGTGCATGCTAGGCAAGCCATCTACAAACACCCCAGGCTCCTGAATTAAATTTTTTTTGATAAAATTATGTCAGGAAAAAGTAACACTTTTTCTATGGCACTGACCTAAAGCACATTCAAGTTATAAGCTTTGACTGTTAGCCAGTCCTGAAGGCTACTAAGTGGTGCAGTATTTATGGCAGGTGAAGTCCCATGGGAAGTCAGAAAAACAGTGCGGCAGATAGAGTCAAGCACGGGCCATAGGCACGCAGACGGAGAGAGTGACAGCGCACACCACTGACTTGGGGTCACAGGGGGTCCTGACTGCTAAGGAAAGGGTTTAGGCTTGCTCTGGCCCATCGGTCTGGAAGGGTGGAGAGCCTCAATCATGGCCCTAGAGCTACGAAATCAGGTGCCACATTTTTACAAGATCTCATGATATGCTGCAACAGAGCTTGAGATGATTGGTTTGGGCTGGAGTAACCTAGAAGTTTCTTAGAGGTGGGATTTGGGGCTTGACCTGAAGGGCCAGTATGATAGCAAAGTTCATCGCAGACAGAGGACACCATGATTTTGGTTGTATCACACAGTCCAGGATGGAAGGGATGAGGTGTAGTGGGATCACAGCAGGGACCTCATCTAAGTGAGGAGGCCAGACCCCCCAGCTTTACAGATGTGTGTGCACCGTGTGTGTGTGTGTGTGTGTGTGTGTGTGTGTGTGTGTGTGTGTCTAGCTATGTGGCTGGGACCTTTTCTTTTAAAAAAAGAACCATCAGCCACAGTTGGTAGCTGAGTCAGAATTTGGTCATTTACCAAGGAAACAGACAACATTTTGAGAGTCTAGACGGTGAAGCGTCTTCCCCAACTGTACAGGTGTAACCAGGGGTAGCTGTGACCACAGGCAGCTGTAACCATGGGCAGCTGTGGTGAAGAGGATGCTTTAGACTTGCACTTAGCAGGCATTTAGCTAACATAGTTCTCACATGATTAGGGAGTGGACAAACATTTGTACATTTGTATGTGTATTCGTGTGCACATGTGTGCATGTAAAGACCAGAGGTTAGCCTTGGCTGCTGTTGGCAGACTGCCTATCATTTTATTTAGCATTTTTATTTGATGTATATAGATGTTTTGTCTGCATATATGTCTGTGCATCTTTCATGTACCTGGTACCTGCTGAGGCCAGAAGAGGGTGTCAGGTCTCTGGAACCAGAATTACAGGTAGATGTGGGTGCTGGGAATTGACCCTGGGTTCTCTGGAAGAGCAGCAAGAGCTCTTAATCACTGGGCCATATCTCTATCCTAGCCCACATGCTTCTGGAAAATAAGTAGGTGACCCCACTTCCACCCACTTTGAATCTATTAATTTTTATACCTGTGTATATTTGTATGCACATGTGCATGCAGTTAATGGAAGAGGCCAGAAGTTGTTGAATCTTCTGGGACTGGAGTTTACAGTGGGTGCTGGGAACTGAACTCAGTTCCTCTGCCAGAGCAGGAAGTGCTCCTAACAGCTAAGCTGTCTCTCAAGACCCTACCCCTGCTCGGTTATTTATTTATTTATTTATTTATTTATTTATTTATTTATTTATTTATTTAACAGACTAAGCCATCACCTTCACCCCTCCCTGTTTTGGGGGGGGGGGATGTGTCAGGTAGCACAGGATGGCTCTTCTTTAACTGCCTTTATGGCCGAAGATGACTTTCAACTTCTGATCCTCTTGCTTCTCTCTCCTGACAGTTAGGATTAGAGGCCAGACAGACATGTGCTATTTATGCCCAGTTTTTGAAATTTAGTTTTAAATGGTTGAGCACTAGGGTGTGCTTGTTTGTCTCATCACCAAGAAAAAAGAGGTTTAAAAAAAATTTTACTCACTGAGATCCTTTTGTCTATCTCCCAAATCCCAAGACTAAAGACTAGCACCACTGTGCCTGGCTGGTTCTTGAATTCAGTGTCAGGGTGGTTTTTTGAGACTATAAACTGGCTTGGATTAATTAAATTTGGGAATGTTCTAGTTTAAGGTGAGATAGGAGCCAGGTGGTGGCGCACACCTTTAATCCCAGCACTTGGGAGGCAGAGGCGGGTGGATCTCTGTGAGTTAGAGTTTGAGGCCAGCCTGGTCTACAAGAGCTAGTTTCAGGACAGGCTCCAAAACTACAGCAAAACCTTGTCTCAGAAAAAGAAAAAAAATGAGCTAGGGTAGCTTTCTTTTTGTTTGATTTTTTTTTGAGAAAGGGTTTCACTACGTAGCCTTGGCTGACTTGGAATTTGCCATCTAAACCACACTTGAACTCACAGAGACCCTCACTCCTGCCTTGGCCTCCCCAACCGCCAGGATTAAAGGCTTGTGCCATCACTTGGGGCCAGGAAGCATTCTTTTACCAGGGGGTGGGGGAAGCGTAGTTATTTACCCACTGGTTATCAGTGACTGGCCTCCAAAGGGCAGAGTCCAAAGGAGAGTTTAACCATGGGGCAATTCTTTCCAGGTGTTCATTTTTCTCCCCCTCAATTTTTTTTCTTTGTCAGTGTTTATGAAAATACAATGTACCCACCAAATGCCTCAGACTTTGAATTACCAGAAGTGTTTTGTAAAAGCTGCAGTTCAGAACTCACTACAGGTGTCCTAAAGCACATCTGGAGGCAGGCTCTCATAATTTGCCTTTAAATCTATCTCATTTGTTGCACATGAATTCTACATACTGAAAGTAAGAAAGGGCATACAGTGAACAGCAGCCTCTTCTGCCCCGTACTTTGGAGCTTCATCCTATTTCTAACCCTTTGTATGTGGTAACTGTCGATTCCTGTAACATCCACTGAGCTCTCTGTATAGCTCTTTTTTGTAGGGGAGGCAAACAGCCTAGCGAGGACAGGTCTCTTGACTAGAGGGAGTGGGTGGGGTTTTCTGAGAATCTGTGTCTAGGTGAGTGTTCCTAGCTGCCACCCTCTGCTGAGTGAGCGAATCCAAGTATTAACTGGATTAATCCTAAGAGCTTGCTTTGCAAGAGCAGAGTTCATCTTCAGGGGTAAATGTTCCATGCGCTGGCCTGGAGTTGCATCTAGCCCTGCTTGGTTGTGTATGATTCAGAAAGGGATCAGTCAGCTCCTGCCTGGTGGCATGGGTGTCAGGAGCTGGCAGTGCCGATGCTGAAATGGGAACCTGAGGTCTCCAGTCGCTGATGCTGTTCTTTTGACACAGGGTCTCTTTTAGGTAGCTCTGGCTGTGCCCCGGACCAAATCTGCAGTCTTGTCCTTGACTGTTTTGTTTGCAAATATAAAGCTTGAAAACACAGTGATTGACTTTATTTATCATATTATAGTACTATGATATGCAGACTGGCAATGGCTTGAAATTTTTGACATCCTCAATAAAGATTATTTTTGCTTTCACTCCAATTACTGTACTCAGTTTATCATATGGAATTGTTACTAATATTGTATGTCTGTGGGCATGGTGTATGTGTGTGATGTCAGAAGACTACTTTGTGGAGTAGAGTTTTCTCTGTCTATCTTTACATGGGCCCTGGATCACCAAGTCATCAAGCTAGTGCTGCAAGCCATCTCATTGACTGTGTGTGTGTCTTAAAACGCAGCTCCATAAGCACCTTCATGCACGTTGTGTACAAACACAAGCTAGCTAGCACACATATGCAACACAGGAAAAATTTAAAAAGGTTCTTAGAGTCTTTCCCCTGCTTGCTGAAAGACAAGGAACTCAGGGGATCCCAGTGACTGAGCACTTGAACTTATGGTCTTGTTAGGCCGTGTAATGCTTTTATTTTTATTTTTTTTCCATTGCTAGTGAAACAATCTTGAAATGACGCAGTCTAGGGATTTGGATTGGGCTTGTTTTCTCTGCCAGTTGAAGACTTAGAAGGCAGAAAAGCCTGAAGCCCAGCAGACAGAAGCAGCAGTCATGTGAAGGCAGGCATGTGAGGAAGCATGCGCTCTGCAGACAGAAAGTAGCAGTCATGGGAAGGCAGGCATGTGAGGTGAGGACACATGCGCTCTGCAGACACATTGGAAAAAATCCCTTTGCACAGCAGAAAATCCAAGCTCTTCTGAGGCCTGGGGCTTTTAAAGCCTCCGAAGGGCCTTCCTCCCCTACTTTACTTTGGCAAACTTGAAGGCACACAGGACGGCAGATGGGTCCATGAATGGTGTGTGGCCTGTCCTCGTCAGTCAATCAGCAGGGGGCCTGCTGGTGGGAAGCAAAAGCTGTTTTATCACCAGGAGGTTGAGGAAGAAGAAGCTGACCATCTTGGAAATTTGCCCCCTTTATTACCAAGCCTTGGTCCTGCTCTCTCCCTGTCTGCCTACCAGAGTTGGTCCAAGGCCTAGTCCCTCACTAGGCTTGAAGCTGGGACATGCATGCTGGGCAAGTGCTCTGCCGCTCAGCTGGTGCCTCAGCGCAGACCTTGCTGTAAAGAATTTTCTTTTCTTTTTTGGTTTTTCAAGACAGGGTTTTTCTGTGTAACAGCCCTGGCTGTCCAGGAATTTACTCTGTAGACCAGGCTGACCTGGAACTCACAGAGATCCTCCTGTCTCTGCCTCCGAGTGCTGGGATTAAAGTGCACCACCACTGCCAGCATCTTTTGTTGTTTTGAGACAGGGTTTCTCTGTGTACAGCCCTGGCTGTTCTAGAATTCACACTGGAAGCTGGCCTTGGAGATCCTCCTGCCTCTGCCTCACAAGTGCTGGAATTAAAGGCATGCACCACCACTGCTCTACAGCAAGAACTGTTCTTAAACTCAAAGAGTTACTAAACTCTTAGCATGTGTTGGTCACTATGGGTATCCTGACCTAGCTGATGTCTGACACGTGTATTGAGTCCGCTCTAACAGATGTTAGTTTACTGAAGGTCGCACAGCTAATGAAGTAGTAAAGTCACTATTCCAGATGTGTCTGGGTCTGAACTTTGTGCTCCTGTGTACTCTGCAGACCCAGTTGGAGAGATAAGACCCCGAGAGCAGAGTGGTTTCAACCAGAATGTGAAGATAGCGGGTAGATGCTAGGGAACACACGCACCCGGCTGCTTTGTGTCTTGTAAATAAATCTAAGGCCAGGAGGTCATTTAAGTATTCAGGCAGCTTCTCCCTCCCTCCCTCCCTCCCTCCCTCCTTCCCTCCCTCCCTCCTCCTGTTTTGTTTTTTTTTCAGCTGGGATCTTGAACCTATAGAGCAAGAAATGTTGGCCTCAGATACACTGACTGTGTAGTCTGTTAGAAATTCTCATTCCTCTTGCCTCAGCTTCCTGCATTCTGGGACTGTAGTGTGTACCTCCATATCCACAGACACCTCATTAGATCAATAGCATCTACACTAAAGGTAAATGTGGTATTACAAACCTTCATTCATTCTTTTGGGGTAACACGTTGCTCTGTGTGCACTGAGAAAATGTGTGGAGGGAAAGAGTTTAGTGGATAGGAGAGCGTTCTGTCTTCAGGTCCCAGCTTCTCTCTTCCCCTGTCACATCACCTCTCACTCCTAGTCCCAGGGAAGAGATAAAGTTGTTAAAGCCTGCTCCCCCTGTTAGTTATTTTTAAATTTAACTGCTCTAAGGACTGATTAAACTAGGTTTTCTAAGTGAGCAGTTCCTTAACCTTGACTTAGTGAAACATTAAAATATTCATGGAGTCTACTCCTGACCCTATTCTGCAATGTGGGAGCTAATCCAGCGGTTTCTCGTTAAATGCCAGTATTGTGCAATTGCAGAATTACAACAGGCCTGGAGGAGGAAGGGCTAGTGAGCAAGAGCCATATCAGGCCGCACGAGAGACAGAAACACCCCTTTCAGAAGAACAAAACTCCAGTGACGGCTACGACCCACCCCCACGTCCTTTATGGTTTGTTGTGTACCCTCGGCCAACCCTGAACTGGTGGTCCTCCTGTCTCAGTCTCCTGAGTGTTAGGAGCACAGATATATGCTGTTATGCTCAGATCACGGAGTCTGTCTAAAACTAACTAGGAGACCAAGTCCTGTATGTAAAAGCAAAGGGCCTTTATTCCTTTACAAGTTTGCAGACTCGGACTCTCCGTGGGTCCATCGTATTGGAGTGGTTGGAGAGTCCCGAGCTCCGTTGGGGTCTGGTTTTTCTAGTAGTAAAGGTGGGGGTGAGGGATTTCTAAGGCTCAGGACCGTTGATTGGCTAACATTTGTCTAGGGGTGTCCTGGTGAAGAGCGATGGGTGCGCACTGGCAGGCGATCCTATCTACTCGGTTGGAAGTTAGGAATTTCCTTTGGATGGTCTGTTCCTAGGTGGTGCCTGGGTAGTCTCAGTTTGTGGTCTTTCTCGGAACCTGGGTAAACTACTGAGACTCAGGCCTCTATTGAGCTGGTCACGGCTGGGTCCTTCATCAAAAGTGGCCAATAGTCCTTTTGTTGTTGCTGTTTTGAGACAGGATCTTACTATATGTAGCTCTGGTTGTCCTGGAAATTATTAGGTAGACCAAGCTGTTCTCGAACTCACAAAGATCTGCCAGCCTCTGCCTCCCAAGTGCTGGGATTAAAGGCGTGTGACACATGTCTGTCTTTATATATTCAGTTTAAGCCTACCTTTTCTCCTTTGTTCAGATTGCATGACTTTATTCTTTTAGTTCTTTCCTGCATGTCATCCCTTTGACTTTGAGTCAGTATTAGTTAGCTCTTTACTGTAATAAAATACCCAAGATGTCTAACTTCTGAAGAGAAAAGTCTTGTTTTGGTTTATGGTGTTGATATTTACAGCTTTGGGTCTCTCATGTGGCAGTGGCTGGTAGTGGATGGCAGAACAAATTGCTTATTTTGGCCAAGAAGCAAAAGAGAAGAGGAAGATATTGAGGTCTCATTTTTTTTTCTTTTTTTCCTTTTATCTGGACAAAGTTTATCTGCATATCCCTTGACCGTCCTGGAACTAGCTATGTAGACCAGGCTGGTCTTGAACTCAGAGATCCTCCTGCCTCTGCCTCCAGAGTACTAGGATTAAAGTCATGTGCCACCACCGCCCACTGAGTTTCCATAATCTTGCCAGTGGTATGCCCACAGTGACATAAAGCTCCTACTAGGCCATCCATAGTGCTTTCCATGTAGGCCATGGGGCCAAGGCTTTACCAGGCGGGCCTTTGGGAGACACTACTGACAATCACAGCGGAGTCTATCTTCTGAGCCTCTTATTTTGGCTACTGTAAAGTTTTTCCAGCCCAATAAGCCTCTCCGCTGTCACAATAATCCAAATCAGACCAAATCAAACCAAATTAGAAAAAGGCCCAGTTTAATGGTTGCCAGCGTACCCGGGTGGCCCTCTGGGACAACATGGGAGGGGAGGGGAGGGAAAGCTGGAAGACCACGTGTTTGTTCTCTGGGGCAGTTTAAATAGCCTCTGTGCGTGGTCTTGACCCTCTCTGGGGAAGGGTCACCTTTTGGCGGGCTTTCTCGGAGATGGAGTCTGGACTGTGGCAACTCCCAGGGGACGGGGCTTGAATTGGGACTTTCCACTCAAACATTCCAAAATAAATGCCAGGGGACTGGGGTGACACTTCAAGCAAACAGTTACTATAACTTTAGTTCTAAGTGGTTCTTTGAGTTTCCTGTTTAAAACAGACTATTTTGCTGAGGCTTGCTCGTTTTTCACTTGTCTCAAGGTACTGATACTTGATTGTTGAAGCGTTTTTATCACAGTTCCTAGATATTTTGTCAGGTAATTTTCTATCTCGGTTATCTTTCTCTTGGCATCTGCTGGTTGAGTTTTAAAAATTCAGGGTTGAGTTCTTGGTATTGCATGGAATTTCTCAGTGGAACCCTGGGCATTTCATTGACTCTGTTCAGTCCTGACAGGGAGCGCAGTGAGAGGAGGCGAGAGCAGGGGCAGAGCGGTCGCAGCACTGCAGGCCCAGGAAGGTGGATATCTAGGTGCCCCACTAGGTCTCTGGGAACAACCACAGTGCAGAGCTTAGAACTGGGAACTGACAGAGAAGCAAGAGCCTTCTCGACCTTCCTACCTGGCTTACCAGGATGACCTGCACACTCTCCTTTCCCTTTGCATCTCTGTGGATGCCAATAGTGAAGTGAGGGTCCTGCCCCCACCCCTGGATTCTCTGAAATTGCAGTCTTGCAATGTGAAGCCAGAGTCTGTTCTTGAATGTTCTCCTTGGGTTTTATTATTTTATTATTATTAGTCTGTGTGTACACTCGTCACAGCCCACAGGTGGAGGTAGGCCTGTGGGCAAGTTTATGGAGTAGGTTCTCTTCTTCCACCATTATGTGGGTTTTGGGGATCAAACTTAGGTCATCAGCCTGTGCGACAAGCTCTTTACCTGTTGAGCCATCTCTCCAGTTCATTCCTTTGTTTCTTTAAAAACATTGTATGTTTTTATTTTAGGTGTATGAGTGTTTGTCAAAAGACAAAAATCAAAAAACAAAAAAAAACCCAAAAAATAAAAAAACATTTTTACCAACCAAAAAAAAAATTAAAAAAAAAAACCCTGTATGTAGACCAGGCCAGCCTCAAACTGTCTGCCTCTGCCTCCTGAGTGCTGGAATTAAAGGTGTGTACCACCACCAGCCTCAAATGGTTTTTTACCCCAAAGGAAATTCTGGTACGTTGCACAGCGAGTGGTAATGCCAATTGCCTTCTGCTCATGGGCGCTCGCTCACATGGTTGTGTCTGCTGTGTGTGCAAACAAGCAGATGGACTTTCATATTCCTTGTGTCTGCTGTGTGTGCAAACATGCAGATGGACTTCCATATCCCTGTGCCCTGTTTTGCTTTGGTGAATCCAAGCCCCAGAAGGATTCAGATAAACTGAGTTGAAAAAATAGTATTGTTGGCCATGTTGTGAAGGACCAGCAGGAGTAATCAGAGTATTTCTGACCTGAGGTGTAGCTCAGGTTGGCCTCCAACTTGTGATGCAGTAGAGGATAACTCTGAACTCCCGATCGTTCTGCCTCTGCCTTATAAATATGTGCTATAAGTTCACTCCTCATCCATCTCCCTTTTAATCTTGGCGCATGCCTTATAAAAATTAAAGAGTTGTTTGGCTTGGACTTGGGAAAATTCTGCCGTGCTCATCTCTGCACTCAGGGAAGTTAACTGTTCATTCATGAGGTGGATTAGGAAAAGCTTTGTAAAAGTGTCAGGTTTCCTTGCTCCATGGATAACAAGGGTGGAGGATATTTATAATGGATTCTTTTTGGTTTTTCAAGACAGTTTCACTGTTTGCTCTGGCTGTCCTGAAATTCCCTTTGTAGACCAGGCTGGCCTTGTACTCACAGAGTACAATAGATCCTTCTTTGATGGGAGATGATTGGTGACTCTTTGGAGACAGACATCTATACATTTCCTGGTTTTATGTTGCCATATACAGTATACTGTTGCTGATTGTGGTGGCGTACCCTTTAATCCCAACACCTGGGACACTGAATCAGGTAAATCCCTGTGAGTTTGAGGCCAGTCTGGTCTTTGAAGTGAGTTCTAGGTTCTAGGACAGTCAGGGCTTCACTGAGAAACTCTGCCCGCCTCCCCCCCCCCCCCCCCCCCCCCCAAAAAAAAAAAAAAGAATACTCTCAGAGCCATGGCAGACTTTGCCTTTTGCCTGTGTTAGGGATATATGTGTCCTCGGTATGGTGCACTTTTCAACATAGCATAGCAGCCTTTGTTAATTACTTTCCGTTGCTGTGATAAACACCAAGACCAAGGCAACTTGGAAAAGGAGGTTTGTTTTGGACTTCCGGGTCTAGAGGAATAAAAGCGAGTCCATCACCGTCACAGTGGGGAGCATGGCAGCAGGCACCAGGCTTGGCTGCTGGAGCAGCAGCTGAGAGCTCACACCTCAAACCACAAATAGGAAACAACAAACTGGGAATGGCTTATGGCTTTTGAAACCTCAAAGCCCACACCCAGTGACATACTTCTTCCACCAAAGCCACACCTCCTAATCATACTTAATGCCACAAACTGGAGACCAAGCATTCAAATACCAAAAAATATGGGGTGCGCTTCAGTCAAATCATCACACAGCTATTAGCCAAATGTGACCTTTTTTTGGTTTATCAAGGCAGGGTTTCACTGTATAACAGTCCTGGCTGTCCTGGAACTCATTCTGTAAACCAGGCTTACTGAAAAACCAGAACAAATATGATTTTTTTTTTAAGGTAAGTAAAATGAGGTGGCACACACCTTTAATACTAGCACTTGGGAGGCAGAGGCAGCTGGATCTTTGTGAGTTCAAGGCCAGCCTGGTCTACAAAGTGAGTTCCAGGACATCCAAGACTATTTTATTTTACAGAGAAACCCTGTCTCAAAAACAAAAACAAAAAACAACAAACAAACAAAGCAAAAAAAAAAAAGGAAAAAAAAGAAAAGATAAAAAGATAAGTAAAATGATGTCTTCATTAGATTGGGACTATCCTTATTTTAAGTAGTGATTGGCCAGATGTTGCTCCTGGCCGCCACGTTGGAAAGTGGTGACAAAGTCTCCTTTACGATACAAAGGCATCTGGAACAGTGCTCTGCTGGACTGGTCATTTCTAAGAAGAAACTGAGGCAAATGAAAGACCAAAGCAATTAAGACCTGCATTTCCACTCTCCTTGCCACTCCTAATATTTCAGATCGGAATTCATGAGAGTTCTGCTGCTTGAGTGTCCTCATTTTTGACCTTGGTTTTGAATGTTTAATTCTGTTTGCAGGCTGGCAGTGATGGCGAGAGCATCGGCAACTGCCCCTTCTCACAGAGGCTCTTCATGATCCTTTGGCTCAAAGGAGTTGTGTTTAGCGTCACAACCGTCGACCTGAAAAGGTAAGATGAGGCTGTGGTGTGGAACTGCCTTGCAAGTGTGTAGTTTATGCCTAGCTTGGATCTCCTTCCTGCCCTTTGCTTTGATCGCCCATGAAGGAAGCACACAGTATTCAAGTTTTCTGTTTAAGGCTAGATTTAACTTGTACAAACATTAGAGTCAAGGGGTGGTGTGTGTGTTTGATTAACACTGAGCCATCCCCATAGCTCCACATAGTGCCCCTGACATAGATAAATGCCTCAGCCTTGTTTACTAATTACTTTCTAAGCATTTCAAGTTGTTAACAGTGTCTAGGGGAAACTTGTCAGACGGCAGACAGTTATTTATCCTGAGAGTGGTCATAGAGCGGTTCCCAGTCAGGTTAGCATCCCAGGGGGGTCTTTGCCTGTGCCTTATTTATTTTTTACTTCTTTGGAACAGTTTTCTTCCTTCCTTCCTTTCTTTCTTCCTTCCTTCCTTCCTTCCTTTCTTTCTTTCTTTCTTTCTTTCTTTCTTTCTTTCTTTCTTTCTTTCTTTCTTTCTTTTCGGCTTTTCAAGACAGGGTTTCTCAGTGTAGCAGCTCTAGCTATCCTGGAACTTAACTTTGTAGATGAGGCTGGCCTTGAATTCACTGAGGTCTGCCTGCTCGACCTTGGAACAGTTTTTGAAATGCTGAAGATTTAAAAACATATTTGTTAATTGGGTGGGTGACTCTTCTTTGGGAGGCAGAGGCAGGAGAATTGTTCATTCAAGGCTGGCCTGAGCTATAGAGTGAGAGAGAGACTCTATTTCAAAAAGGGAAAAAAAGTGTATTTGTTGAAAATAACCAGTCTTTGAGGAACCCCTCTGGAGAAAGTTTGTGAATGTAGGAAATAAGCCTTTAGTATAAGCATTGGAATGACTGCAGGCTCCTGAGAAGACCCTGGTCTGTTCCTGCTGGACAGAGTTGTTTTAAGAGTGGAATAAGTCACGCAGTGACCCTGCTATTACTTTTTATTTTTCTACATATATTCAAAAAGGAAGCTTCTCAGTCTAACTCCTAAAAATAGACCATACCCCAGACACACACCCTTACTATGTCCTAAGCTACGTGGTGTTCTCCTATTCCAATTTTAGCTCGGAACAAATGAGCTGGCAGCCATGCTTTGAAAAGACTTCTTTGAGTAGTTGGGCACAGTGCCTGATTGTCCAAGAAGACATCAGGAATGCCGAATCTGGTGGGGAAAGAGTGCATCGGGGCCTTCTTCTCCTTTACAGACTCCGGGAGGCGTTACTGCTGCAAGCTGATTGGTGCTTGAGGGCTGGTGTACCTGAAAGCATTGTACTCCATATACAAAAACTGATACATAGGACATAGGTATTTGAGGTCTTAGAGCCAGAACCTACCAAGGATGTGCATTTTCTAGGGTTACATATCAGATCAATAGAAGAGAACAGCTAAAGTTAGGGTCTGGGGTTTTGGTTTTCTCTAGAAATCTTAGGTCTGTAGTACAAACAAGATAATTTCCTCTCCTAGACACAAGGTTTGCAGTTCCCCTACCCCTGCCAGTCCATTCCCAAGTGGAGGTGTTCCGGGTGTTTGATCCCATACTCCATTAACTTTCAGGAGGATAAAATGAAGGTTCACAAGGCCCATGATGACTCCTCCCCCTCCAGCCAGGTCATCAGTGTCCTTTCCTGGAGACCCCAGCTTTTAGGCATGGTCTGTGATGTTTATCTGTTCAGACCTTTCCCATGGGCTTACAGAGTTTTGAATATTTTTAAAAGCGAGTGACCCAAGAGAATGAACCCTGGCTCAGAAACAACATATAATAAAGTTGTCACCAGAGTAACTTGCCCCATGGTATGAAGAACCTTCCATACGTACACTTAGTTTTAAAGTCTGTCGGGGAGAAAATACCCACTGAGCTTATTTTCTTGAATATCTTGGAAATTGCCCACTTCTGCACCGAAAGTACTGATCCCGGAGCGTGCCAGCTCAGAGTGACGCCCCCCCCCCCCCAGAGCTACTGAGAAGCCCACTCTGTACCCTGAAGCAGTGATTGTTAGCTTTCCTCCGTAAGAACAGGCGGGGTCTGGCTCCGACACAGAGGCACAGCGTGTCTTCTAAGTCTCAGTCGGTGTTAATGACTGTGCTGGCGTATTCATGCCTTCTGTGAGCCTTCCTGCCCCGCCAGTGCCTGCCTCCAATGCAGCTTTAATGTTCCAGTGGGAGTTATTTCCAAGTCTGCTTCTCTGTTCATGATGAAGTTGTATTAAAGGCATTTTAGCTAAAATGGCATCCAGGCCACAGAAAGAATCTATCTCAGCCATTGCTATTTGAACAAAAGCTGCAGATAAATATGTTTTAGATCTGGGAGTCCAGCAGCAGATACATGTCATCATGTGGGGATAAAAGCAGGGTAGCTTGGGAGAAAGGAGTAGGGCCTGGCTGTGCCCCGAGAGCCCCGCTAGAAGTAACCCTGAGTCTGAGGGCAAGAAGCCTCATCCTCCGGAGGTCAGTTGCTCTTTCAAGGTAGGTCAAAGGGAAGGTTAACCTTCAGTCTCGGTTGTGTGGTGGGCACTGTTTAGAGTACTTTTGCCTATTTTAAGATTTTTTTTATTAACCTTTTTTGGTCGGTAGTTTCAAGATAGGGTTTCTCTTCATTTAGCTTTCACTGCCCTGGAACTCCTGTAGAGCAGGCTGTCTGTTTCAGACATCCGCCTGCCTCTGCCTCCTGAGTGCTGGAATTAAAGGTGCGCACCACCACCGCCCAGCTGGTTTTGACCTCTTAACGATTAGAGTTTATTGGCTTAACGATTAGAGTTTATTGGTTACTTGTGATCTCAGAGCTTGGGAGGCAGAGGCAGAAGGATGGATCTCATCCTTCTGATGAGTTCCAGGCTACCAGGGTAGTTAGAGACGGTGTTTCAAAACACCAAAACAAAGTATATAAATTAGTGATCTGAAGAGAGACAGCCGGGACACACACTAAGTCAGCTGCTTCTCTCTGTACAGCTTAGGGGACCTGCGTAGAAATTGTAACTAAGACGTTTACTCTGTCTGTCTGTCTGTGACTGCTTATGTATGTTGCCAGAAGGGAATATTGAGTGTCCTTCTCTGTGGCTCTCCATCATAATCTCTTGAGAACAGGCTCTCCTTCATTTTATGTGCATAGGTGTTTGCCTGCATATATGTCTGTGCACGACATGCCCACAGAGGCCAGAAGAGGGCATTGGATACCGTAGATCTAGAGTTTCGGATAGTTTGTGGCCTACTTTATGGGTGCTGGGAATTGAGTCTGGATTCTTAGAAGGGCAGCTGGTTCCTTACCCTCTGAGCCATTGTTCCATCTCTGAGAACAGGGTCTCACCATTTTGGCCAGGCTGGCTCTTGAGATCTGCCTGTCTCTCCAAGTTACAGGCACATACAGTGGCCACACCAGAGTTTTACAAGAGTCCTGGGGATCTGAACTTTGGTCCTCATACTTGCCCAGCAACCACTTTTTATACTGATCCATCTCCCCAGCCCTAACATTAACTTTCTATCATGAAAAGCAGTCATGTCTGCCATAATACCAGTGAATCAGATATTTGCATGTAGAAATTATAGAAAATAGAGGTTACTTTTTAAAACCCTGGGAAATGTACAGTTCTATTCTCTGTTAAACACGGAAACCCATCTTACTTGCCTTGTCCTAGTGATTTCCTACCCCAAACAGAGGCATACCATTTTTAATACAGTGCATTAGTCAGCTCGGAGTCTAGTTACTATAGCAACAAAACTGTTATGGTGATAGCTTAGACCTCAATGTAGTTTCTTTATAATGAAACAACAGAGCAATGGAAATGAGAGTGCCAAACCTTTTCAAAAGAGTCATGAATTCAGAGCAAAATCTAATTTCCAAATAGACCCACAAGGTGGTTTCAGTTTTATTGTGTCTCAAGCTGGGCATGGTGGTGCATGCCTGCAATCCCAGGATTGTAAGGAACAAGAGTCTCTGGTTCCAGGCCAGCCCGGGCTACACATGAGGCCCTGTCTCTAAAGAGCAGCTACGACATGAGCAACTATCCCTCAAAACAAGAGCCACCATCATATATGTCTGTCTTGTCCTACTGTCTAAAGTTGAGAGATGAGTGACATTTCCTGGTAGCTCTTCAGTAAGGAATGCATGAGTGACCCATGCAGAGGGTGAATGTAGTGGAACAGGGAGGCTTCTAGAGAAACTGCCAGCTTCCTGTGGCCCTTAGTCATCTGGGAAAGGCAGGACTTTGTCTTCCTCTATGAAGCTTCTGAGAACCCTAGACCAGCCCTGAAGTTTGTCTCAAGACTGTGATACTAGATACTGTGTGTCCGTCTATCTGCTTTATGTCTTCTTCCTTCTGCCCCTCTTCCTTAGGAGAATTTTTCTACCGCATGTTTTTTTTTTTTTTTCTCCAAGAGATTGTCAGAGAGAATAATTCCTGAGGCTGTTGAGAGTGAATTAGAAAAGAGATTAGTGAATATATATACACACATACACACATACATACCAGAGAGTATCAGATCCCTTGAGCTGCCTGCTGTAGGTGCTGAGAACCGAACTTAGATCTCTCTAGCCCCATAATGAATATTTTTCTAAGCCTCTTTTCAACACAAATTCTACTTATACATTGTGTTCTTAAAATGTGTTCTGAAGTCTTGAGAGTGTTATTTTATTTTTAAAATATTGCTTCATAGCCGGGCATTGTGGCACATGCTCTTAATCCCAGGCCCTTGGGAAGCAGAAGCAGGTGGATCTCTGAGTTTGAGGCCAGCCTGGTCTACAGAGTGAGTTCCAGGACAGCCAGGGCTACACAGAGAAACCTTGTCTTGAAAAGCAAAAGCAAACTCACTCACACACACCATCTCTCTCTATATATATGTATGTGTATCACAAACTAATACTGAAGTAGACAGCAATGAGCTGATTATAACGTAGCGAAGCTCAGTGAAATCCTTAGGAAGGAGAAGCCAGTGACTGCTCCTCTGTAACTTTATTAGTCAGCCAGAAGATTGCAAATCCTTCATAGTAAGGAGCAACCAATTGAGCGAAATATTGCACAACAATTAGAGGTGCCCTGCTATTAATCTTTGTGAGGCTGGGTGCCCCCCCCCTTTTTGATTGTTTATATAATGTCAAGTACTCTCTTGCCGTATATAATGCTGTGCTTTGAAAATTGGCACCTTTGAAAGAGAACTTCAAGAGACAGCCCCCCCCCCAATCAGTGACAGGTGCCCCGAGAACCAGCTCCCATGTGGGATAGCTGTGCTCTGCTCATTTTATACCAAGCCACCAGTCTACGCCTTCCCGTTTCTGTAAGTAGGATGGGTTAGATTTCAGTTGAAATCAAGCCACTTAAGTTACTTACAATATTAGCCTCAACTGGGTTCCCTTTTTCCTTCCTTTCTCTCCTGTTCTTTTTCTTCTTTCGGTGTTTGCTTTTTGTTTGTTCTTGGTTTTCATCTAGAAACAAAATGGGAAAGAATGGGCTGATGTATTTCATCAGAGACCCCTGGGTAAAGCAGAGCTACAGTCAGATCCAGGCCTCAGCTCTGGAGGTCCACCCAGCTCAGGCAGAATTTCAAGGTGTGAACCCCGGGCCCTGGCTTTTGTCACTTGGGGAAGTTGAATGATCTTAAGTGACCTGCAGGATATGGGTTGAGGGCCTTTTAGGAAATGAACCAGACGTCCTAGAGTGCTCAGCCGCTACCTCATGGCTTGTCTCCAGCCGCAGCTCCTGTCTGGAAGACATCTGGGAAAGGGGCTGTCGTGGGTCATGTGGAGCACTAGGGAAGGACCCGCAGTCACAGATGGCTCTGTGTGGAAGAGTCTCCTCCCTCCCTGCCTGGCACTCCTGTTTTATCTCTGCTGCTTGCCCACTGAGAGATGCTGAGGTTGCTCCCTAGATAGAAGGGCCTTTATGTCAACAACAAATCCTTGAAAGCAGTTTTACAACCTTTGTTGTTTTCAAAGTCTGTATAGCTTTCAAGTAGAAATAAGATAGACTAGTTAACCAGTCATTAATATTGATGAAAATTGGTAATTATAAGTATGCCTGGCTTCATGCCCCATTGTCAAATAAATCCTCTAAATTAGTCAGATTTTATTATTATAAATCATTTGATCCTGAAAAACCAATTCTGAACCCTTAACTCCATTAAAGTTAAAACTAACCTAACCTACCCCCTTACAGAAAGCTTTGTTAACGGGACCCTGGAAGCCCTAATGACTTCATTTGCATACCTTTGCTTAGCTGCTGTTTGCTTGTTCACTGGTAGTGTAGGTGACCTAGAGCCAGCAGTCGGAGGCTCTATCCAGTCCTTTCATTCTGGCTTCATTTGTTTTGCACCTTCTCTAAGAAAAGTTGCCACGCCCAGTAGTGGAAGCAGGAACTAATTATGTGGTCCTCTCCATGGGCTGTTTTTAAAACACTGAGCCTTTTCTTTCCTTTTATCCAACTCCAACCTGTTCAAAAAATAACATTCATAAAAATACAGACTTTATGTTTTCACCTTTATGCTTTTATTGTGCCCCCCCCCCCCCCCCCCCCGGTGCTGGGATTAAAAACATCAGTACAAGCTAATCTTTTTATCTTTGGTTGGAGTATAGCCAAAGAAAGAGGTACTTTTTTCCTAACCTAAATTAAAAGATGGAACCAGAGAGCAGGCATGAATGAGTGGGGTCTGGGGAAATGGCTGTAGCAGGATTAATTGTACTGAGTAGAGTCAATTCTTTTGCAAATCCTTTTTAATGTCAAAGTAATTCTCCTTTGTGATATACTTAAAGATTTTTTTAAAATTCAAATTCTTTGCATTTGTGGTCAGGAAGGAAGGAAAAGAGCAGGCGGGCTGGCTAATTTAAAAATAAGATAAATAGCTCTGCGGGTTGTGATGGTGTGGGAAGCTCTCTGAAGGGACTTGTTGTTAGCTTCTTTTTTAATTATGAAAATTTCAAACATATCAGGATAGAATTAGCCAGGAATGATAGGTAGCTCGCACCCATAATCCCAGTACTCTGGAGGCCAAGACAAGAGCATCAGAAGTTCAGTGCCAGCTTGGATGTGGGTTCAAGTGAATTTGAACATAGTGAATCTTTTTCTGAAATATTTCCGAGTAATTCCTGGCCATTTCTGTTCTAGTTCTCTCAGTGTATGTCTCCAGGTGCTGTAGGCGTTTGCTTTCTGTCTGTGTGTCATATCTGTGGTTCATGCTGGCCTGGACTCTGTGCAGCCCAGCCTGCTCTGGAGCGAAGGGATTCTGCTTCAGCCTCCTGAGTGCTGGGCTACACATGTCTGGTCGCCACACTGGGCTATGAGGAGGTACGTGTGTCTGTAGGTGTGTGAATATGTGCACATGAGTGCCGTTGCCCCAGGAAGCCGGAGACATCAGATCCTTTGAGCTGGAGTTACAGTGGCTGTGAGCCACCCCGTGTGGGTGCTGGGAACTGAACTCTGGCTCCTCTAGAAGAGCAGCGTGCACTCTTAACCTCTGAACCATCTCTCTAGCTTAGATGATGGGCTGCAAAACAAAAAGGTCCTAGACCTCACTTTGTTTATTGACCTCCTCTGCCACCCTCCCAGAGACAGGGGCCTCTATATTGGTCTCTGTAGGGTCCTAGTTGGCCTGGAATTCACAGAAATCCACCTACCTCTGCCTCCTGAGTGCTGGAATTAAAGGCGAGCCCCACTGTGCCCAGTTTAGGCCTAGCTTTGGGAAATACATGTCCCAGAGGCGAGATTAGATTCAAAGTGACTGTCATGATGCTTTATGATTTCTTTGTCTTGTCACTGACCAAATAATACACCAATCACACACTGATGCTAATATTCCCTGGAGGGCGGGGTAAGCTTTATTTAGTCAAGTAAGAGCAACATTCCTTGTTGTTGGTTATAATTATAAAGTTAGCAATCTTTATCAGTGTTTTACAATACTGATACCTAGTAGGAAAATATCTTCCTTGTTGCACATTGGATTTCTTTAGTAATTGTAGATTTGGCCATGTGCTCACTGACTTCTCTCCTAACTCTTTATTGTCTTTGACATAGTATTGCTTTTAGAGATTCTACTGTCTTCATTCTTTGAGTGATACCCAGTCTGGCCAGGGTTGATCCTCTAGCCTTAGCTTCCGGAATTCTCAGATGATAGGTGTGCCACCACTCACAGGCTGCCTCTTGCCAATTCTATTCCTTCTTAGATTTTATTTTCATTTTATACATGTGGGTGTTTTGCCTCTGTGTATGTCTGTGCAGTGCCTGTGCACTCAGGCAGTGGGCAGTGTAACCTAGCAAGCCCAGGGTCCTCTGTAGACAGGTGCAAAAGGTCCCTTAAAGAGACAAGCTCTGCCCATTGCCACTCTCTTCCTGTTGTTCTTCTAAAGAGGCAGAGGCAAGCAGGTCTTGGGTGCTCTCTCTCTCTCTCTCTCTCTCTCTCTCTCTCTCCTTCCCTTTACCCTTCTCTCAATAAACTCTGCCCTCAAGCTCTGTCTGCATGGTGTATGATACCTCTGGCTCTCACCCACCATGTCCCTTTCCCTCTGAAATCATTACAGCCTGTGGAGGGACATCGGATCCCCTTGGACTTGAGTCACAGTTAATTCTTGGCTACCATATTGTAGGTACTAGAATTCGAACCCTGGTTCTCTAGAAGAGAAGCCAGCCAGTACGCTTAACTGCTAAGCCATTTTCCAGTCTCTTCTCCCTCTTACGTTATTTATTTATTTATTTTGAGACAGGGTCTGTCTCCTTTTGGAGACAAGGTCTATACCCTTGGCTGTCTTTCAGCTATGTAGACTGGGCTGGCCTCAAACTCACCAAGATCTGCTGAGACTAAAGGGTATGCTACCATTCCTGGCTTTACTTAATCTTTTGATGGCTTGAAACTGATTTGAAAAAGTTCTTNCTTTGGAGCCTGTCCTGGAACTAGCTCTGTAGACTAGGCTGGTCTTGAACTCACAGAGATCCGCCTGCCTCTGCCTCCCGAGTGCTGGGATTAAAGGCGTGTGCCACCATCGCCCGGCAAGTTCTTGTATTTTTAACATGCTGAATATTTATCTACTTTGTGCTATTTCCTTTTTTTTTTTTTAAAAAAGACTTATTTATTATGTAGAGTGTTCTGCCCACACACATGCTTGCAGACCAGAAGAGGGCATCAGATCTCATTTCAGATGGTCGTGAACCACCATGTGGTTGGTGGGATCCTTGGAACTCAGGACCCTTAGAAGAGCAGCCAGCACTCTTGACCCCTGAGCCTTCTCTCCAGCCCCTATTTTGTACTATTTTCTACCTTGCTCATACCATCTTCTACATATCGGGAGACTGGATACCCTCCCAGCCATCTTTCTCTGTGTTAGTCTGACTCGTGTAGAAGTAGTACGGGGATCAGGATTTCTTCTTATAAAGCTCAGGACTGCGGGAGCTTGTTCTTTGTTTTATGCCCACCCCCAACCTCCCAAACAAACCAAAACAAAATTGGGAAAGGCTGCGGGCCTGAAGAAGTTTGACTCCTCTCACCTGGTCAGAGGTAGGAAGTGTTAGGGTTGAAGCCACAGACTGACTTAAGTCTTTGCCCCTCATTTTACCACCACTTTTAAGCTGCCTAGCTGAATTTGGAATGAGAATGAAGGAATTTGTGTTTGCTTTTTTTTTTTTATCTTTTTAAAATTTATTTACTCCTTTTAAACCATGTGTTTGTGTGCCTGTGCATGTGAGTGCTGGTACCGACGGAGGCTAGAAGAGGGTATCAGATCTTATGGATCTGGAGTTACAGGTGGTCATGAGTTGTCCTGTGTGGGTGCTGGGAGCTAAACATGGGTCCTCTGTAAAGAACAAACATATTTAACCATGAGCCTTCTTTCCAGGCCCAGGGATGGATTTGTCTTTTGGTTGATAAGTCAGTGACTCTTACTGCTCTTACCATACATGATGTGCTGTGTGTGGGGTCGGTGCCTATCAGAGCGCTGTGCACTCTTACACTAGGTGAGCAAACATTGGGGCTTGCTCATTCTTCCAGACGCTTAAGAGTTAGAACCACCCGAGAACTTGCTCTGCCTTTATAGAGTGGAAAGTGATCTCATCTTGACCACTGTTTTGCCTAACAGGAAGCCTGCAGATCTGCAGAACTTGGCTCCCGGGACCCACCCACCGTTTATAACCTTCAACAGCGAGGTCAAAACGGATGTAAATAAGATTGAGGAATTTCTTGAAGAAGTCTTGTGCCCCCCCAAGTGAGTATGAGAATTGTGGACACAGCGCCACGCTTTGAATTAAGCTTTGTTTCCAGGCACTCTTCCGATGGCTTAGATTCCTGCAGCGTTGACAACCAGGACCCTGGCATCGTAGTGGAAATTTAAGCTGCAGACAGAAGGTTTTGTATCCTTCTATTTTCAAAGTGTTATTGGTTTTCTTTTAGGCTTTACTGGCTTAATTAACCTGAAAATATTTTTCTTTTTGTAAAGATGTATTTTTTTTTTTTTTTTTTTTTTTTGGTTTTTTCGAGACAGGGTTTCTCTGTGGCTTTGGAGCCTGTCCTGGAACTAGCTCTGTAGACCAGGCTGGTCTTGAACTCACAGAGATCCGCCTGCCTCTGCCTCCCGAGTGCTGGGATTAAAGGCGTGCGCCACCATCGCCCGGCTATTTGTGTATTTTATGTATTTGAGTGTTTTGTCTACATATGAGAAGATGACACTGGATTCCATTATAGACAGTTGTGGAACACCATGTGAGTGCTGGGAATTGAACTCAGGACCTCTGGAAGAGCAGCCAGTGCTCTTAACCACTAAGCCATCTCTTCAGCCCAGAAAATGTGTTTCTTTTTTCCTAACCCATCATTTCTTGCCAGTTGCTTTTGCCTTTTCATGTCCAGATAATTTTCCCAGCGATACGGATTACTGGGTCAGATGGTTCCAAAATTAGTTGCTCAGCTCCGTCCATCTCCCCATCAATTCATATCCATCCATCCATCCATCCATCCATCCTCCACTCATCCATCCATCCATCCTCCACTCATCCATCCATCCATCATCCACTCATCCATCCACTCATCAGTTCTTCAATCAATCCATCTTCTTTGTAGCTATTAAGACAGCAGAACAGCGTGGATCAGCAGAAACGGAAGCTTAGCTCCTGTTCTTAAAAAAGCACAGCAGTAGCCAGGTGTAGTGGTGCACACCTTCAGTTCCAGTGCTTGGAAGGCAGAGGCAGGCAGATCTCTCTGAGTTCAATACCAACCTGGTCTAAAATGTGTTCCAGGCCAGTCAGGGCCACAGAGGGAGACACTGTCTCACAAAACCAACTGCATACAATGAAATACAGGTGGTGATACAGGAATGGGTGGAGGGAGGTTTGTATGGAGAAGAGATGACTCTTACCTAAGCTTTACTTACTTTTAAGCCGGTGTGCAGCAGGTGAACAGAGGAGTGATGAACATTTTGGGGCAAGAGACTGTATTGGCTAAAAGGTGTTTCTTTTAAGGACCGTAGAAAGGAAAGATGTGGGAAGCCATCCTTCTGTCTGTGATTAGCCCGATGTGTGTTGTGAGGAGAACTGCCCCTGGGTTGCCAATTTTGTGCTAAACCTAAAACTACATTCTCTTGGTCCTGCTCTAAAATACTAAAAGTTGGCTAGCTCTTCTCTGTCCTTGCTTCTTTTATCTCTCTCTCCAGTAGTCCCGGTGGCCTCTCATTTCCTGAGCAGTTTCTACAAACACTGAAAACAGATCCTAACTCCTCAGCCCATGCATCTAGTTTGGATGTCCACAAACCACAGCCAAGGCCTCCCACAGCAGATAGGGAGGGCCCTCTGGACACTCAGCTAGGAACAGACGTCTGACTTCCTGGAAACGTCTCTGGATTGCTGCATCATAGACACCTCTAGATCTCTCTGTTCTTAAGTCTGTCAGCTCTGAGGAAGGTACCGAATTGGCAGCTTGTTCTCAGACCGCTGATTGAAAGTGATTTCTCATGTAGATCATTGTGGTGACCTTAGATTCTAAGTGGAGGGGCATTTGGAAGATATATCCAGTCTCGATGAAGGAAATTATTTTGTTGTAAACTATTTCTGAATTGCTCATTCTGTGCATTTTTCAAGAATATTTTAAGTTTTTTTTAAAGATTTATTTACTTATTATTATTATAGTGTTCTACCTGCATGGTGCACACCAGAAGAGGGCACCAGATCTCATTATAGATGGTTGTGAGCCACCATGTGGGTGCTGGGAATTGAACTCAGGACTCTGGAAGAGCAGCTGGGTCACCTCTGCAGCACCAGCTTGTTCTTTCATCTCCGTTTTATTTGCGCAGGTGCAAAGCTGCTGTAACTGGAGATGGATTTTCTTTCGATCCAAACTCAAAAGTCTTTCTATTCTAGTGTTTGTAGTGTGCTAAGTTCTTTCTAGAGTAGTTTCTTTTTCTTTATTTATAGATAACCTGAAGAGTTTCTGAGTAATGTTTTATATAGATAGCCTTTTTTTTTTTCCATCCTTTGTTGAAATATGAGCGGCGGGGCTGCGTCCCCAACACCCCAGCCGCTTGCTAGCTTATGCCCGAAATAACAACACACAAACTGTATTCATTTAAGAACTGCTTGGCCCATGAACTCTAGCCCTTACGGGCTAATTCTCACACCTGGACTAGCCCATTTCTAGTAATGTGTGTAAGCACCCCAAGGTGCGCTTACCGGGAAGATTCTAGCCTCCATCCATCCTGGCGTCTCTGCTCCAGCGAGCAGAGCTGTCGGGTCTCTCCGGGAGCAGAGCAGAGTCTGACCTCACTTCCTCTTCCACCCAGAATTCTATTCTGTTTATTCCTCCCACCAATGCTTTAACCTATCAGGGCCAAGCAGTTCCTTTATTGCTTAACCAATGAAATCAACAGATTTATATATGACACTCCCACATCAATCCTTCTTCCTCCTTACTCCTCCTTTTAAAAAAAAATAAGGTCTAATGTAGCCTAGGCTGGTCTCAAACTCACTTGTGGAGCTGCTGTTCACTCCAGACCTAACAGGGCTCTTCCTGCTGTTTGTACGCTGCCCTGTGTATGGGAGGGGGCTGGGCAGCAGAACTGCCCTAGCAGGTAGACCAGCCTGTCCTAAAGCAGCAGTTGGAACTGTGAGCACTAAGATGCCACCCCTGCAGGGCAGGTGGAAGCGCGCTGGCATTTCCTGAGATGTGGCCACTAATGCAGAGCTGAACACAGAGAGCCTTTCTGTAAGACTCTGCAGGCTCTGACGGCTTTCTCTTGTCTCCCGGGGAAAGAATTATTGTTATTAGTTATTAATTTAGTCATAGTTAGGGTTTAGATTTTAGTCTTATTTTTATTTTAATTAAGGAACTACTTATCCAAAAAGCTTTGAAATTTGAGGTTTTAAAAGTTATGTTTAGTGTGTATGTGTGTGTTCCTGAGCGTTCTGTGTACACCTGTGTGTGCAGGAGCCTGTGGAGGTCTTCAGAAGGGGCTAGGTCCCCTGAAACTGAGTTAGAGGTGGTTGTGAGCCTCCACATGGATGGAGGAACTGAATCCGTGTCCTCTTTTGCAAGGGCAGCAGATGCTCTGGGTCACTGATCGTCTCTGGTTTACTGAACTGTGCTTTGCTGCTAGAGATGGACGGTTAGGGCCGAAGATGACCGATGTCAGTGTGTAACTCCAGAGGCATGCTGTATATAAGATAGGCCACTTTATTTTGTTTTGTGGCTTCTAATTCACTATCCTCCTGCCTCAGCTTCACCAGAGTGGGGATCACAGGTGTGCACGGGAGTAATTTTGCACACTGGGCTAGAGGAAGACATGGGTGTGCTGAAGAGGCGCTGTGCTCTCCGCACTGGCTCTGCTGGGATGCTCAGTGTGGTCTTCACTGTGAGAGCTGTTGATGACTCTGACTCTGGCACCTTGAGCTGGTTGTCTTCAGAGCCAGGAAATCCAGGCCTGTTGGCCTTGGGATTAGCTGTCTCCACTCAGGGAGAGAGCTGTGTGGTGGGGAAGAACATTGGTATACACATGTGATTCAGATAAACTCATTAGATTTGCTCACTAAAGCACTTGGTGTAATGTTTATGGGAGAAGTTTCTAGGGTTAAAAATTGAGAAATTTGGAGACTGGGTAGACTTATTAAAAAGAAAACCAGCTGAGTTTTTAGAGGATAGACCTTTACTGAATCCACAAAAGCAAGCAGAAGAAATGTAAATAAACCATGCTGATTTCAGCACTCAGGCCAGCCTGGAATGCATATATGTATGTATATGTTTGTAAATGTACATGTATATGAGAGACAATGGAGTAAAAGAAAACATTGCCCTGTAATACAGTTTCTTTCAAATCTTGTTTCCTCCATTTTAGTTTAAGGGGACTAAGACCAGACAGCGTCCTCTAGAACGAGTTAAAATAAGTAGTTTAGTTGTGGAATTTTATCTGATTCTCTAGGGCCCTCCAGCTGAAGAATATTCTCTGAAGCAGGGCTGGGGCCCCTCTGAGAGGAAGCAAGCCCTGCTGAAGGAAGGAGGAGGTGACCAGCCTTTCCCCACTGACTTCCCATTCTAAGGAAGAATGGGAAGCACTGAATGTGTGTGGTTAAAATGTAAACACGTGTGCACGCCTGTTTAAAAACTGGTGTCGTGACTTTCTTAAGGATGAAAACTTGGTCACGGCACAAAAGAGGGTTTGGTATGATGCCTGGCGTCCTGTTTATTTACTGTGCAGCCCCACAGTCCTAAATATACCACAGCGCATTTAGCACAGGGAGTGGAGAGAGAAGCCGGGTGCTGTTTGGAAGTGAAACACTCACTGTTTTGTCCTCAGCCGGCTGTGGATGATCAAGATGCTTGACCAGCCTGGGCTCCTCCTGCTGTCTGGTTCCCTCATGCTGCCGCACAGGGCCAGGCCAGTGCCCGGCATACTAAACACCCAGCTGTGGGAGCTGTGTCTCCCGGCTACCGAGAATTGGAGTGTGCCTTGCTTTATTTCTTTGTGCTTCTTTTAAAGCTGTGTTCTGATAGCATCTTGGCACTAATGGGTGCCACACTGGATGTGAAGACGGAGTTGAGTACATTCCCTTTATTTACCATGAGAGCTCCCTGGGATGGCCTGTGTGAGAAGTCTCATTCTAGGGCACGTGTGTTCTCCTGGTCCAGGCCCTTAACACGCCACTTCCTTAGCATTCTTATCATTAAATGGAGGTGGGGAGGGGATGCCCTTTGATTGCCAAGAATATTAATATGTGAACAAAAACACCGTGCACAGCTTTGTTTCCTAACATTCAAAAACAACCATAGAAACAGTAAGTGTTGAAAGATGGCTGGTGACGGATCAGACTTCGGATAAATCTTCTGGAAGGATCTGTAACCCAGTGTCACCTTTTCTGTGTAGGTACTTAAAGCTGTCACCAAAACACCCAGAGTCAAACACTGCCGGAATGGACATCTTTGCCAAATTCTCTGCTTACATCAAGAACTCGAGGCCAGAGGCTAACGAAGGTAAAAAGTTTTAAATTGGGAGTCACAGCAGGAAGCTGAGTGTAGCCAAACCCCAAAGACAGTGTGAGCTATTAGGAAGCCAGTGAGCGTGAGGAGAGCGTGAGGAGAGCGTGAGGAGAGCGTGAGGAGAGCGTGAGGAGAGCGTGAGGAGAGCGTGAGGAGAGCGTGAGGAGAGCGTGAGGAGAGCGTGAGGAGAGCGTGAGGAGAGCGTGAGGAGAGGAGTTGCTGCTCTTCTAGGACCCGCTCCAGTGCCTGGAGTCTGGTAGCCGCCGTGGGGGCAGTCACTGAGCACACAGACCCTGAGGAGTTTACCCTCCAGGGAACTGGGGGCACAGGCAGAGCAGTGGGCAGAATGGCTGTGGTAATGAAATAGATTTAGCTTTGAGGGACTGCTTACTGAATCCCTTGTTTATTGTGGGTACCAGCAGCCTTGTGGTCCTGTGCTTTGTTGTGTACATGTATGCTAATGAATTCCTCTTCCCGAGCAGTTTTGGGAGTGGCCTTTAGGAGGTGGTTAAGACTCCTCAGCCCTCACATCTCTTTGCATCATAAAACTAGAGATTTTGTTTCAGGGCATTGTTATGGCGAGGGATAGTTTAGTATTATAGATACAATTTGTTTGTTTTAATTAAAAGATACAGAGTATGAAGCCAGACTGGGCTACCTGAAACTGTCAAAAAACCAAAGCAAAAACCCAAGCCCCAAAAATTTAGGGCTGTAACAGAATACAGACAAAAATCTGCCCTCTAAAAATATGTTGAGTCTGTTCTGGTTGTAGGCAGCGTGGTAGCTTGGGCTGGGGTCAAGGCTCTGGCAGCCTATGGGATGGAGTGGGTTGTGGGGATGATGAACAGGGCTGTTAATAACAGCTAACACCTAAGAGTGAAGCACTTGCTGATTTCCCTGTTATTTCCGCTCCCAACTATTCCGGCTCCTTTCTGCTATCCGGTTTAAGATGGCAGCATTTCATAATTCAGTGTGGGATTTGCCTGTCTTAGTGTCTGGGGTGCAGTGACTGAAAATCTTGTTCCTAAGCAGACGGTTAAGCTGGAGTCCCTTCTTCCCAGAGTGTCCTTAGCTCCCTGCGCGTGCAGGCTGCTGTGTCCCTAGAGCTGGCTTTTGTCCCAGGCCTGCTAGCTGGCCAGCCCCCTGTGCTTTTCACAGTTGTGATGTTTTTATTCTGTGTGCAGTTTTTGAGGGCTGGAGAATTGGTTGGATTTCTTTTACTGCATAATGGGGAGGACAGGAGAATAAAATGAGTTTTCCTTTGCCTTGGGTGATGGGGGTGGGGAAAGAGAAAGTGACTCACTTAAGTATAAGTTTGTATTCTATTTTTTATCTGTCAACTTGTTAGGGCCTTAAGTGGCCACCTACGCTGCTGTCTTTAGAGCGCTGTAAGCAGTAAGCAAAGGACTCAGCAAGCACTTAAAGCCGGAGGCTTTGTGTATAGCCAATGCCTATTGGTAAACGGGGATTTGAGTTGCCGAGCTGCTTGCTACATTTCTCCACAGGGACCTGTCATTGCCCTGAGGCTTTAGGAAACACTTCCAAATCAAATTTGAGTTGAATGCGCGCGTGCATGCTCGTGTGTGTGTGCTCGTGTGTGTGTGTGTGTGTGTGTGTGTGCTCGTGTGTGTGTGCGTGTGCTCGTGTGTGTGCTCGTGTGCTCGTGTGTGTGCTCGTGTGTGTGTGTGCTCGTGTGTGTGTGTGTGTGTGTGTGTGTGTGTGTGTGTTGCTCTTCTCTGTCTTCCAACTCTCACACGGCCGTTCACAGAGGTGCATTGTCGCTTCTCATTGATGAGTCTCTGCTTTATCAGCCCAGTAAATATTTGGAAAATCCAATGTATGTGAAGAGTTTAAAGACCCCTAGGACCTAATTTAGATGTCTAGGGAAAGTGGGCAAGGGCCAGCGCTTAGATTGCTATATTTATTTTAACAGCAGAAATGTTTATGTCACATCTAACACTTCTCTGCCTTGAATCTGTCCATTCAGATCATGTAAGTAATAGAGCAAGATTTGCTCATTGGAAAAGCTGAGGTGATACAGGGATAATTTTTTGTAATACGGCATTTATTCTTTGAGACTACCCCTGCACGCACACGATGTACTTTGATCCGTCCACTCTTCTCCCACTAACGCCACCCAGATTCAGCACCACTCCCCGCTCTTTCAACTTCATTTAAGAAACTTCTTGCTTTTTTTAAAATAACCCACTGATACAAAATCTGTACTGTTCGTCTATTCCTGGGTGTGGAGCATCCACTGGAGCCCGGGTGACCTACCAGGACCACAGCTTTAAAGAAAACTGACCCTCCCCCAGAAGCCATCAACCATCAGCAGTTCCTCAGCTAGGGATGGGGCTCAGGCGGCCCCCCCGTTCCCATGCTAGAATGCTGACTGGTTGGTTTGTCCTGCAATTTCTTGAGTACAGGGCTTCCGTCCTATCCAGAAGACCCTTCCTCCAGTCCCCTCTGACTCAAGGCTGGATAGTAAA
This sequence comes from Alexandromys fortis, assembly GCF_014885135.2. Lineage (NCBI taxonomy): Eukaryota > Metazoa > Chordata > Mammalia > Rodentia > Cricetidae > Alexandromys > Alexandromys fortis. The sequence goes on from NW_026067894.1 coordinate 6,574,354, forward strand.
TTCAATATAATTTCAGTGATCCTAGGTGACTGGGAAGTCATTTTATGTAAAACTGTGTTGTGCGTGCTCACATTACTATATATTAATTAGAAAGCTTCCTGTCACTCAGAGGCGGAGGCAGGAGACCATGAACTGCACTACCTTCACCCCAGCGGAGGTCCAGTCCTTCCAGTCCAAACAAGTCTGCCTCAGGCTTTAGAAACCTTAGAAACTTTAGAAATAGGATTGTAGCTGCGGCCTCAGGGAGTTTTGGCTAGGGCTGTGCTGCCAGTGAGTGACTGTCCTTGAGCCAGATTCTTGAGCCTTTCCTCCTCTTCTGAGGTGGTGTCTCACTCTGTGGCCCAGCTCTCCTGAATGCAGATGTCAGGCTTGTGCCACCATGGCCAGCAATTCTATGCATTTTAATTTGCCACAGTTTCAAAATCTGTACCAGTTTATATTTTCACTAACCTCAAAATGTTCATTTCCATGGACTTCTGACTTACACGTCTGCATTTTTAAATTTTGCTGTATTTCCATAGCCAAAATGGTTTTTACTTTCATAATTAATTTTAAGTGGCATGAACTGCACTTACTACATTATTGAACTCTCTTTTTTTCTTTTTCTTTTTTTTTAATAGCTTCTTAGAGATGGGAAAGTAACAGCCCTAACTTGCAGAGTGCGTTCTGCTGGGTGACACACTACTGCCTCCCAGTGGTTAGTCTTGGTGTTTCTTTATCCTCATGACAAACGCCTTTGCCTGTGCTATATAAGCTTTAGAACTTTGCTAGGTTCATTGGCTAACACTGTTTTTGGAACCTTCTAGTGCCTGTTTGTATCTTTTTTCCATGGCCATCCTTTATGATTAATTATAAATTATTACTAATAATGATTAACATAAATTATTACTAATTTTCTTCTCTCCATTTTCACTGTTTTTGTTTTGTTTTTTGAGACATGGTTTCTCTGTGTAGTCCTGGCTGTCCTGGAACTTGCTCTGTAGACCAGACTGGCCTTGAACTCACAGAGATCTACCTGCCTCTCTGCGTTCCCGGGTGCTCGCAAGTGGCTTAGTCCAATCTCTGAAGCATGATAGTCCTCTTGGCTCTTGAGAAGACTGCCAGCTTTTCCATTCTGAACCAGTGCCTTGGCCAAGGAAGTCCTGTTCTTGGCCTCTTGTGTGACAAGGCAGGGTGAGAACCCAGGATCCCAGGCTTCCTGTTTATGTTGTCTGCTCAGGCATTGGTGCCTCTTGGCACATTTCTTCATGGTGAATCCCGAGGTCTCCAGTGAGCAGGATCATGCTCTGCTTCTCAGCAGGAATTTCTCCTAGCCGTGAATCAGTAGACTTGCTTTTCCCGCCTGCCTTTGCAGTTTTAATGTCAACAGGGTTGGGCTGTAGCATGTTTGTATGTTGGGGCGGGAACAGGACAGTTTGCTGGTTGGCAGAATAGACAAGACTCTCATGTGTTTCCGCCCTTGCTGGAACGATCGTGTAGCCAGGCTCCAGGGGAGGAGCCTTCTGTCTTGCTCTCGAGCTAAGGGTCTGAGTCAACATCAGCCCCTGCCCAGGGCTGGGCTTCCTCTTTGACAGTGTTCACATCTGTTTCAGCGCTGGAGAGGGGGCTCCTGAAGACACTGCAGAAGCTGGATGAGTATCTGAACTCTCCCCTTCCCGATGAGATCGACGAGAACAGCATGGAGGATATCAAGTTCTCCACCAGGAGATTCCTGGATGGCGACGAGATGACACTAGCGGACTGCAACCTGCTGCCCAAGCTACACATCGTCAAGGTAGGCCTGCGGGAAGTGGGGTGCTGCCTGGAGCAGCGCCCCCTCACAGAAGCCTTCCCCCACCCGGCCAGAGAACACACAGTCAACGCGGCCTAGAGCCAGTTAGGTAGGAAATAGAGGGCGGAGGATCAGAGCGCCCCCTCCAAGTCCAGACTGGACTTTATGAGACCCTGTCTCAGGGAAAGAAAGAATTTTTTTCTTGTGATTGAATAAAAAGTCAAAGATCTAATAGGTAACTCTGAACTGAACCAACACCATCAAATCCTGTCTGGTCATCATCACCCACCTGGCCCTTTTCATTGCCAAGCACCCGAGTTATTAAATGAGCATTACTCCTGCAGTAAAGATCTAAGGTAAGGAAAACAGTTTTAGAACCTGGCGTGCAATCCCAGCATTTGGGAGATGGAGGCACGAGAATCAAGAGTTCAAGGCCAGCGTAACTAACATGAGATTGTACCAAAAAACCCAGCCCAGTTAAACTAAAAAAGGAAGAAAAGAAAACAAACTTAAAATAGTATATGTTTAAAAACTAATAACCCAGTGATTATACCCAGCCACCCCCATGTGCAGGGCAGGCTGCCGTAGCCACTGCACATTGCCCAGTACATGGAGTAGCACGTGGTCCTAGTCCATGCGAGCTTAGCTGCTCTCTGTGTGTGCGTGTTCACCTGGGTAACCTTGGAGGCCAGAAGGAGGTGCCTTTCCCCTCTTGGTGGAGCTACAGGCAGTCGTGAGCTCCCTTCATGGGAGCTGGGAACAGATCTGCAGTCCTCTGGAAGAGCTCCTCCCCAGAATGTGTGGACAGAGGTTCATAGAATTACTAGTCTAGTGTGGCCACTTGGAAGGTAGATGTAACTCTTGATCTCTTGTATTTCAGGTGGTGGCCAAAAAATACCGCAACTTCGATATTCCCAAAGAAATGACGGGCATCTGGAGGTACCTGACAAATGCCTACAGCAGGGATGAGTTCACCAATACCTGTCCCAGCGACAAGGAGGTGGAAATCGCTTACAGTGATGTCGCCAAGAGACTTGCCAAGTAGACAGCACTTTTGAGAGCGATGCCTTCAGATTCCCCCCAAATACGCTTTCCTAACAGACTGCTCTGCCTCCTCTAAAGTAGAAGTGTATTTTGCATGAACATGCAGTTACTCAAGACTAGGATTAAAGCTAGACAAAGTGTAGTAGTCATCTCCAGTACACACTCCTAAGCAGTATTATTCTAAAGTCCTCTGCCCAGCCCACCTGCCCTGCCCGACGGAGGTACTCCGCCACCAGCACATGAGAGGCAGTTTGCCATCAGTCTGGAGCCCCGACCTTCATGTCCATTCCCTGCGTGTAGGTGACAGAATTTGAGGTGCAATGTTCAACCATTAGAATAGTAGCCATGACAACAGTGGCCCCACGCTGGTGTATAATGCATGGTACAAAGAATATTTATGTATGGGGGAGAGTTGTAGTACTGAATAGCGGATATGGGAGGATTGCTGTTGTGTTGGACACACTGTCTCAGTGTAGGCTGTGCTGGAGTGTGCTGTCTGGGAAGACCACCTTCTGCAGAGAGATTGCTGGTTTCTTGGTAGAAGCTTAATTTTACCTAAAATGTGTCATTTGTATAAATTGTAACATCTGATACTATGTAGAAACTGAGAGACTGAGTTCTGGGAAGGCACTCTCGATGATAAGATGGGTGGGTTCTGTCTTACGATATCTGCTCTGTGGGTTCACCCAGGACCATGCTTACGTTTGCAGCAGTATTGCTGCCTCCATTGTTAACAGGCTGTTTCTCTCTCTCTCTCTCTCTCTCTCTCTCTCTCTCTCTCTCTCTCTCTCTCTCTCAAGTTCATGGGGTTCAGGGTGAGCTTATTGAAGTCAAGTACACTTAACTCCTAAAGCAGGGTCTCTGGGGGACGGGGTGAAGAACGCATCATCTGGCCTATCGTAAACTCCCATGAAGCACAGGTCACATGCTCCCATCTCACCTCCATTGCATTAGACCAAGTGGGAGGTCCTTCTTGGGATACATTGTGGTTGTCATAGTGTGGATTTCCCACAGTTGTGCCTAATGTCACTTGCCACGCCAAGGAAACACTCTGTTCTTTTCTTGCCCTTTGTTCTGAGATGAGATGTTTCTCTGAAGGCCTGGTTGGCCTGGGACTTGAGAGGTGAACGAATTGGCCTCAAAGTTGTAGCAATCCTCCTGCATTTTCCTCCCAAATGCTGGGATTATGAGCCTGCACCATCACGTCTGGCTTGTTTTCTCATTTTTTAAACAAAGTCTAAGATGAAAGAGAATGAGTTTGGTCCCACCCAAACAAAGTGGACTTTCTACATAGTACCCCAGAGCCTGGTTGTGACTTTGTTATATTTTTGGTGTTTTTTTTTTTTTTTTTTTTTTAATGTAACTTGTTGAAGAAGTCCTGTTTCTCGCAGGCTTTCCGTCCCACAGTGCACCGCTTTAAGGTGGCCTGCTTTCCCCTTTGGTGTGCAGACAGTAAATAAATAAAAGTCGGCTCTGCGGAAGTGTTCTGACTCATAAGCAGCCCCTTTTCAAACTTACCAGGGATTCTCTTAGCACGGGGACAAGCTTTCGAGCGCACGCACCCCTGTGGCTCAGGGAGATGCCTTGGCCACGGCTTCACCCTTATTGCTGATCAGGGTGTGGCACCATCACTGTGCAGACACTGGGTGGTGATGTCTGGTTCCGGAGGGGGGTGGGACGTAGGACGACACTATCTTTTCTCCTTTGAGAAATGGTCCTGCCGTGTCTCAATGGGCAGAAGTGTCCCAACTTTACAGAGTGACAGCTTGTCCTTGGGTGGGGTTGCATCTTTCATGAGGAAGATTCCAGAGAACGAATGCCTCTTCTTTCTGCAAGTGGACGGAGTTAGTGGGGGCTCCCACCAGAGGCTGTGGCTGACGTGCCTACCCTTGGGTGTTTCTTCGTGGCTTCCTAATTTGCCTCCTGGTTGCTCTTGCTGTCTCTAGTTGTCCATCCAAGGAAGGGAAGCCTGCCTTGGTTTTGACAAAGGCAGAGCTGTTTTTCTCTGTGGAGCCAGTTTTAGATGAAGAAAAGTCAAACAAATTTGAGTTTGACAAAAGGACAGAAGCTGTAAGGAGGAAGGGCCACAGCAAGCACCTTCAGCTCCATCTGTGCAAAGATCGTGGCTAAAACCTTGAGGTTTGAGATGCTGAAATGTGACGTTTCCATGCAGTTGGTGCGGTGTGGGGGCTGAATCCAGGAGCCATCTAGTCTCACGTCCACACCTCCTGAGTGGAGTCTCCCTGCTCCTCAGTGGATCCTGAGGAACTGTTGTAATTATTATAACTTCCTTTGTTCTCTAGCTACGGATCTTGAGTACAATGCAAATAAGATTTTCTCGTAATATTAGCTTTCATAGCTCTAAAGTATTGAGCAGTTTGCATACCATTAAGAGACTGAGGGGTTTGGACACTCGGTGGGTGGGTCAGCGCTAGGACTTAGGCTTTTGTACTTCAACTGAGTTAGTTTTCTGGGACCTCACCAGAGGCGCGCATGGAGATAGGTTTTATGTCTTCATGCTTTTTTTTTTTTTTTTTAAAAAAAAAAACCCTATTTAGGAAACATCTACAAAGTAAAAGTGAGGGGAAGTAGAAAGTGTTTTTTTAGTGAAGGTTTTGGTCTACACCTTATCAAGCTGTAAAGGACTCACCAGTTTCTTAGGCTGCAGTAATCACCATTTGGTTCAGAGAGCAAGAGAGAGAGCGAGAGCATTTGTTAGTGAAACTCACAGTGGACTTCTAAAGGTTCATCTTTACAATTATCGGGGGGGGGGGCGGACTAAAATTATTATATTGTAGAAAAAATTTAAGTCCCAAACCATAATGCTGAACAGGATTGGAATATTTTTTTGTAGAGTTCCTGGGGGTAGGAATGAAAGCTCGTTTCAGAATGCTTGCCTCTTCTTTCTTCTCTCTGGAACATCAACACCAGTATATTGCTGGCAGCTATTGTATTAAAAAAAAAAAGTAAATAAATATATTTTCACTATCAAAGGATTCTCTCTTCTCCTTCATGGTGTAAAAGTGCTTGAGATCGCTTTTCTGATGACTTAGCACATTTACTAGGAAGGAAAATGAACTGCTTATCCACCCACAACTGGTGCAGCGAAAACCATTGCTCTCAGCAAAATAGGGAAAAGTTAAAAATACTTGGCTTTTATGTGAACACACACATGTGTGCTCATGTATGTGGGGGTGGGGGTGCTGCAGAGAGCGGAAGAGGGTATTATACAGTTTTAGCTGCACCAGTAACCCCACAAGATGTGGGGCAGGACCGTGAAGAGGAAGCTGTGTCCTGTCACGGCTGCTGTCCCAGCCATGCAGCAAGACTGGAAGTCGTAGGAATGGATGGCAGTGAGAGAGAGAGAGATGGCTTTTGCACATGTGTGAATGTGTAACCTAAAATAACACACAGATTCCTAATGAATTTCTACATACAGCACCGAATACCGAAAGTCAGGCTGGGGAGTGGCTTAGCAGTTAAGAGCGCTGGCCCAGAGGACCTGGGCTTGAACTCCCAGCGCCCACATGGTGTTTCATAACCAGCTGTAATGCTGATACTAGATCTGTCGCCCTCTTCTGGCCTCCTCGGGTGCCAAACGTGCATGTGATGTGCACACACACATGCAGACCAAACACCTAGATATATAAAATGAATTTAAAGATTTTGAAAGTCCGTATAATTCATATACTAAGTGAAGGAAACCTGGATCTTGGAGGAAAAATAAGTAGGAAAAACTTAAGCTTATGTAAAGTACCTGTTTTTTTTTAAACATTTATTTATTATGTATACAATATTCTGTCTGTGTGTATGTATCCCTACAGGCCAGAAGAGGGCACCAGACCCCATCACAGATGGTTGTGAGCCACCATGTGGTTGCTGGGAATTGAACTCAGGACCTTTGGAAGAGCAGGCAATGCTCTTAACCTATGAACCATCTCTCCAGCCCCCTAAAGTACCTGTTTTGCAAGACATTATATCTATTTTACTTAGGTGTTTTGAGACATGGTTTCTGTCTTTAATCCCAGCACTTGGGAGACAGAGGCAGATGTATCCCCAAGTTCGAGGAAAGCCAGGGCTACACAGTGCTCAGAAAAAGTTGCAAGAGAAAAGGAGCGTACAAAAACATCAGGCCTCCCAATAGAAATCCCAAAGTCAGAAAAGTTATTTCAAGTCCTGAAGGGAAACAACTGCCAACTGAGATTCCTCTATCCACTAAAATTCTCTTACAATTGAGAGAACAATGAGGACGTCTCAAGACAAGCACCAACTAAAACAGTTTCAGACCACCATGCCAGCATTGTGGGAAATACTTAAAGGAGCCCTAAACACAGAGTGGGAGAAAGGAGACTGGAGAAGAATGGGTTTCATAGAACTGTGAGCAAAAGCGGACTAGGAAAGGATCCAGCACGTCCAACACAGCCAGAAACCCCTACCACAGAGAGAAGAGAAAGGAGCAACAATCCAAACGAGAATCAAAACGTGATTACAGCAACTCGCAAACCTCTCTCAAGTGCACGTAGTCCTCGTTCAATTGAAAGATGCAAACTCACTCAGAAGGAAGATCAGATCCTCTCATCTAGCCTCAGGTGTGGTGGGTTGTCAGCTTGACACAGTGTAGAGTCATGGGGGGGGGGGGCTAGAGGGATTGTCTAGATCAGGATCACCTGGGGACAAGATTAGGGAGGATTTTCTTACATTCACTGAATCGGAAATAATTTATCTTTGGTCAGGCTTATAGCTAGACTTTCGAAGCTATTGAAAAAAATTTCCTGATTTCTTTCTTAGAAAAGATAAATTTCCCACTAAAACTCCAGTAATATTCTTCACAAAAATATATCTATAGATCTTGAAGTTTATATGGGAGAGCAAAATATTCAGCCAAGGTAATCCCAAGCAGAACAATGGTAGAAGTATTAAAGTATGCTACAGAGTCATAGTAAGAAAAACAACATGGTACCGGCACAAACCCAAGACATGCAGACCAGTGACAGACTAGAAATAAACACACAAAGCTCCTGCTACCTAGTATTTGATAACGGTGTTAGAAACATACATTGGAGAAAAGACAGTGGTGCTGGGAAAATTAACCACATGAAGAGCAAAACTCGATGCCCAACTCACACCCTGCGCCGAAGTTGAGTCAAACTGGGTCAAAGCCATAATGTGAGGCATGAAACACAGCTGGGGGAGAGCGTAAAATGTAAACACAGTGTCCTAGTTTCATTTCCACTGCGGTGGCAAAGCACCCTGCCCAAAAATGTCTTTGAGGAGGAGGGGTTTATTTGGCTTATAATTCCTTGTTACAGTTAACCCTGCAGGGAAGACAAAGTCAGGCGCAGAGAGGAAGGAATGGAGGCAGTCATGCCAACCAACCTGCTTTTTCTGCTCGGCTGTCTTCCTTCGCTCTAACACAGTCCAGGGCTCAGCCTAAGGAATGGTGCCACCCACGGTAGGCTGGGTCAGTTAATCGACAATCTCCCACAGACATACCCACAAGCTAACCCCGTCTAGACAGTTTCTCACTGAGGCTCTTTTTCTACATGACTCTCGGTTGTGGGAAATTGAATTTAAAACTAACCACCATAGGCCAGGGCATAGCAGCAAAAGCAGACGTGGGATTGCTTGGTATGCAAAAGCTGCTGCCCAGCAAAAGCAGACACCAGAGTGGAGAGATGCCTACACAATGAAAGAAAATATACCAACTGTACATCTGACTGGGAGCTAAAAAAATGAGCCACTCATTTGCAAGTGGGCACATGAGCTGAATATAGTCCTAAAAGAAACAAATGACCAATAAATATTTGAAAGACCATTCAACACCCCTAATAGGGAAATGCAAATTGAAACTATATTGAGAATTCATTATATGTTAGCCAGAACGGCTATTACCAAGAAAGCAAATGCCTCACAGGGCTGGAAAAACTGCTAAGCCGTTAAGGGCACTCACTCCTCTTGCAAAGGACCCGTGTCTGCATCCTGGCCTCCAGACTGGGTGGCTCACACCCGCCTGGGACTCTAATTCCAGAGTATCTGTCCTCTCTGGCCTCCGAAGCACCTGCTCTTCTGTACACACACAGACACATTGTATAATAAAAAGAAAAAAGGAAAAAAAAACCCACCCACGTGACCACTGCGAGCAAGGCTGCGAGGAAGGACAACCCTTATTCAGGTGGGAATGCAAGCCGGTGCAGCTACTAGGCAAATCAAAAAGGAGGTTCTTCAAGAACTGTAAAATGGAACCACACCCCCCAGCTATACTGCTCCTGGGTATTTTTCTAAAAGCCTCCAAGCCAACGTATCCCAAAGGTGCTTCCCACTGGTGTGTTTGGAACACTGTTCCTAATGACTAAGCTTCAGTCTAGCAAGAGAGCCATGCACTAAGAACAGGCTGTTTCTATGCAATGGAAGGGGTTTCAGTCGTAGAGAATGAAGCTATTGCCTGCCTTGAGGCAGCCTGCTCCAGTCTCTCTCTGAAGTGTTGATATTGCTTAGCCTTGTTAAGTAAATCTCCACTGAAACTGGAAAGAGGAGGAGGAGGAAGAGAATAAAGGTGCGTCCTCTCCAGGAAAATAGATCCAACGGTGACCAATCCTCCCGTGCGTGCGTGTTAACTCAGAGTCTCAGAACTAAACTGCCTGATTTCTCTCACTTGCGAGTCTTCGATCTTACACAGATAGTACACAGATAGTACAGTCATACGGGTACCGATGACACGGAAGTAGAAGTGAAACTCCGGGGGAACTGAAGGGACTCGCGGGAGGGGGAGGGCGATGGGGGCGTGGGGGGGTGTGCTCAGAGTCCATTAGAGATGTCTTTGAAGATGGCCTTAGGTGACTGGGTTTACCAAAGTGAACCAAGGGAGGGAGGGCTCCAGAGAGAGAGAGCTGGGGACAGGAGAGCGGGTGGGAGAAGGAAAGACTTTAGCTATGAAAGCAGAAGGCGGCTGTTTGGAGGGAGGGGCGGCATGTGTTCCCAGTGTCTTCAAGCCTCTATAGCGGTACTGTCTGTGGTACCCGACAAAGACAGCTCACATGTCCGTCTAACCAGCGGGCTGGCGTGTAGATCTGTGTACATGCAAAGGCATGAGGAGTTGACAGATGCCACGGCAGGGATGAACCAGAAAGATGACTCTGATACAAGCCAGAGACTGAAAGGTCACATACTGTAGGGCGCTGCTTATTCCAAGTGTCCTTGGTACTGGGGAGACGGAGACCAGGAGGAGGGGGCGGTTCCCAGGAGTTTGCAGGTCAGCCAGTGGAGTTAAAACATCAAGCTGTATCTGGCCTCCACGTGTGTACACATTTACACACAAACATGAGTACATACACGTACCGGAGGTGGGGGGGGGGGAGAGAGAAACATACCCAAATTAAAGCAAAGAAAGGGTAAGGTACAAAGCAACTTAAAACCAAGAAAGCAAGACCCACATGAGAGGACATGGACCACAGCCTGTGTGTACTGAAACCCTGGAAGGGGAGGGGAAGGGAGGGAGGGGGAAGAAAGGGTGGGGGGAGAAGGGCAGGGAAGGGCAATGGGGCAGGAGCTGCATTTGCTGAAGAATGACTGAAAATCTTCTAAAAGCTCATCAAGAGAGTTACACATCCACGAAATGTCTGTAAAGTCCATGTGAAATAAAACAACATACCTAACTAAGCACATCATGGTGAAACTGCCGGCCATTTAAAACAGCCAGAGAAACGGCACAGAGCCAGTGGGGGTACCACAGGGGGACCAGGGTGGCTTTGCTGCTGGGGGATGTCCGCCAATAAAAAGTTCCTCCCCAAGAGGACAGAGAGGCAGAACAGGCTCTAACCCAGCCTAAGGAGGAACGTTAGCGCAGTTGCTTAGCAAGCGTGAAGCCCTGGGTTCAGTCTCAAGTACCGCACTCTGAGGTAGGACATGAAATGCAAGGTCATCCTTGGCTGGATAGTGAGTTCAAAGCCAGCCTGGGACATATGATACCCTGTCTCAAAAAAAAAATTTTTTTTTCAAAGAAAAGAGGTGGAGGGGGAGAGGATTTAAGCAACAACCAAATAGACCTAACTGACTTATGCAGAGATCTGCATTCAGCAGCTTCAGGGTGCAGGTTCAAGTGCCCGTGGAAATTCTAGCAAAAGAGAGCATAGACTCTGATCTGTAACTCGGGTCTCAGGAAAATCCCCTCTCTCCGCCAGGGCCCACAGGCCCCCCAGCCATGCTGCCGTTTTAAAGGCTTTCATTCAACAAACGTGTGAGTCTCAGCACGCTAGGAACTAAATGCCTTACCGTGTAGGAGCTCTATCCCGATCCTAATAGAGGATACTGAGGCACAGGGGGTAAGACACTTGTTTAAAGTCACACGGCTAGGAAATGACTGTCCCATTGGTGGACCGTAGCGGTGGGAAGTTGTGTTCTGTAATCTTTAGAAGGCGTGCCTGCTTTTCTTATTAAAGTTGACAACCAAACGAATTAGATTATCAGACAAACGGAAACCCAGTTGGTGCGCACCCAGTACTGGGTTTATTCTCTGAGGGCACGTCTCTAGCAACAAGCAGAAGTTAAAGAGGTCCCAGGCTGAAACAAGTTGTGCACACCCACCCAAGAGATGGTGGATCCTGATCCTAAAGCCCTGGCGGTCACCTGGGCTTTCTATAAATGGCCGGCAGGGGGCGCGGGCGACCCTCTCTCAGGCGCTACTTCTGCAAACCTCTGCGTGAGGCCAGCTGCAGGACGCCGGCAGTTTGGGGAGTTGTCAGCTCAGATCCGCAGCGTCTCCGGCTTCCTTCCTCTTTATCAGATCTGTCAGGGCCGCGACGTGTCGTGAAGGCACCTCCGGCCTCCTTCCCTCCTTCCTGTGGCGAACGGACGCAGCCAGCTAGTGAGCGACACTTCGCACCCCAGGGCCGGGCGGGGCAGGAGGAGGGGTGACACCTGCCCCGAAGTTGGTTCACAAATGGGCCTTTCGCGCCTCTGCACCCTCTTCTCGGCCTGTGCCCGGCAGACTGCCAGGTCTGGGTGGTAGTTGGGTCCAGGCGGCGCGAGCGCACTCTGCCATCTCTCCAGGGGCCTCGGACCCGGGTGACTCCCAGCACGTGCATTTGCTTGACTGTGGTCTGAGCTACACGGAGCAGTGGGTGACACCTAAGTGAAAGGCAGGCCACTTGGTCTCTGGCAGAGGTGACGGTGCGTGAAAGATCTCCGAAGATTGGTGACACTTTCTCCACAAGATGCATCTTAGGCTCCAACGGAACGCGTCCCTAAGTCTGCACTCAGAGGGGCGTGGGAGGGGCGTGGCTTGATGCACCTAGGACAAAAGGAAAAACTGCTGCTTCCTTCTGATCCCAAGCCATACAATAAGAAAACGACAAGGCCCCGTTTCCTCAAGAGTCCCCTTGTTCTCCTATCGCCTCCCCAAATAAGAGCGAACTGTTTTCATTTTCAACCAGCTGTAACGCTAAGCTCCCTCCCTCCCTCCCTCCCTCCCTCCCTCCCTCCCTCTCTTTTTCTCTTTCCTCTTTTCCTCCCTCCCTTAGCACTGTGTTGAATGCTATCACTTCCCATGTTAGCAGGGGGTCTAGCTGGGTTTGACTTCTTGGCCGGGTAGTGGGGCAGCCCAGAGCTTGCCAAGAGAATTTTTCTGTGGGATGTTGAACAGCCGCACCAGGGGATGCTAAGAGGGCCCAGTGGCTCCGGTGCCACCTGGCTAAGTGCATGGGCCCAGCCTTCAGTGTGGAAGAGGCAGGTCCTGTTTGGTCCGATGCCGGTGTGTGTGTGTGTGTGCGTGCGTGCGTGTGTGTGTGTGTGTGTGTGTGTGTGTGTGTGTGTGTTAGTGAAGGTTTGGTGACGTCTGGAATCCCAGGGCTTGAGAGGTGGGAACAAGAGGATCAGGAACTTGAGTCAGCCTCTGTTGGCTCTTCAGAGATGGGGCAGGTGGAAAGCCAGGGCTCCTTCTCACCCCTCTTTCTTTGGAAACACTTTTGTCAAAACCTCCACACAATTTCACCGCAGGCTGGGGAGATGGCACAGTGGATAAAGCTCTTGCTTCACAAACAAGAGAATCTGAGTTCAGATCACCAGAACCCACGTATGCTATGTAGGCGTGGCAACTACCTGTGATCCAGCAGGAGGGGGTCTGGGGCATGCTGGTTAGATGAGATTAGCCCCAAATCATCAAGCCCAGGGTTTAATTGACAGACCCAGCCTACCTTCCTGAACAAGGCAATGGAGGTAGATCTGCCAACCTTGGGACTTCACAGACATGTCCACCCACAAGTATGTGAATACACGCGTATGTGGTATGCATGCACATACATATGCTACAAGAAAAATATTTTGCCTCCTCTCTAACAGTTTAAGAAATTTCTACAGCTCCATCTGGAACTCAAGGGTCTCTGCAGGAACATCGAGGTTGCCTGCTTTGCATTTCTGATCAGAAAGTGTAAACGAACGTAAATGAAGTTGGTTCGTTTACTGGCCCAGTATCGACTCCGTTACTGGCGGTTTTGTTTTTTGAAGGGAAAATCCTGCAGGGCTCTGGAGTTCCTTCTCAACTTGACATTCTACACCTGCTTTCCTTATCTGATGTCTTGTAGAAATAAGTCACTATGGCCTGAAGCTGGATCCCCTCCAGCTTCTGTGTGACCAAGCAACGCCAAGGCCTCGTGCGGAGAGTGCAGGGCTGAGCTCCTTGCTGAGCTGGGGCCGAGTGGGCTTCAGTGGGTCAGCAGGTGAGAGATGACACACCTGTATCTCTAGCCTCTCCTTTTGGTTTTTAGGGGCTCCCTCCCCTGCTCTGGTGCCAAGGTGCCACTCTTCAGCCCACAGGCAATCCCTGACACTGTGTCCATCTCGGGTTAAAACACACGCGCTTGGAGGCAGCCCTATGATCTACCAGTGTCGGTGGTGTGGCTAGATATGAATAAAACAGAGACACTGGGCCTTTTAGAAGTTTCCAGAATGACAAAGGAGAGATGATCTAATAGAGATGGCTGGGCAATGGCAATGCAAGCCAAGAGTAAGCCTGATTCTTGAAAGGACTGTGCACGGCCCCTCCCAAGCCTTTACCCAGCCCACTTAGGAAGAAACTTTCTTTAAGAAAATGACGAGGAGGCTCCAAAGCTACAGACAAGCCTTGTCTCGATAAACCAAAAGAAAGAAAGAAAGAAAGAAAGAAAGAAAGAAAGAAAGAAAGGAAGGAAGAAAGAAAGGAAGAAAGAAAGAGGGTGCTGCTGGGTTGTTTTTTTTTTTAATTGTTTAAGTGATGACCAAAGCCATTCTGCTCCCCAAGAGTGGAAAGCAAGGAGGCTTGGAAGCAACCCCTCTCCCACTTCCCCCACGGAGCTGTCACTCAGGGTTAGCCCTCAGGGACGGCCTGTCGACTAGGGGCTTCTTTTTCCTTTGAGAGTTTTAGGCTTCTGTCCTCTATCACCAACAGACTATGTCGCAAACATCTCCACATCATCTGCGACTCTAGATTTTGCTCAGGTCCCCTCAGGGCCGCCTATCCCACGATGAGCAGAATTCGGTTGTTTTCAGCACTCACGGTGACACATTTAGTCACAGCAGACAGCCTAGAGCACACATCTGGGGCTGTACCCAGAGTATGGGGTTCAGAAGAAATAATCAGAAATGGGAAACGAAAGCGTGAACATTTGAAGAAGGGGGGGCAGGGGGAGGGCGGGGGAGGGCAAGGGAGGGCGGGGAAGGGCAGGGAGGTGTCCCACCAGTGTAGCTCCCAGACAGGGCCTTCGGAAACGGATTTGAAAATGTGAACAAAAAGGAGCTGTTGGAAAGCTTTGCCGTGGT
>NW_026067894.1:6591380-6604166 GCF_014885135.2 Alexandromys fortis
TGGAGCCTGTCCTGGAACTAGCTCTTGTAGACCAGGCTGGTCTCGAACTCACAGAGATCCGCCTGCCTCTGCCTCCCGAGTGCTGGGATTAAAGGCGTGCGCCACCACCGCCCGGCCCTCTGCATGCTTTGAAATCAAATGTCCTACCAGAGGTAGCGAGAACAAGATGGTCTTGGGTTTGATTTTCGCTCCACCAAGTACCAACTAAGTGAAAGTGAGCAAGGTGCCCCACCTGCCTGCCTCAATATCCCCACTGGTGAAGCAGGGACCCGAACAGCAGACTCCTGAGTAGTTGAGACAATGGATGCGGTGTCTGTGCCACCACATCTGCCCCATGGCAGGCACCAGTGAGGGTGGTCCCCTCTCCTTTGCCCATTTCCTTTCTGGGTTAACAAGCTTGGCGCCTCTTACACTCAATGGCTGGAAGGCTTCCGACGCTGTGTCTCCTGGGAGGAAAAGAGAAACCCCATCACGGTGTTTTTTTTTTTTTTTTTTAATTCTCTTTCTCTAATTATAACAGCAATGCATATTCACTGTAGAAAAATCTGGAAGCTGTGGGAAAGTACGAAGAAGGAAATCAAAATTACCCGCAATTTCACGCCCCAGATCTGCCACTGTTCGCATGTGGGTGTGTCCCCTCCAGGGTGTTGGGCCAGGTCTTATTTTGAGAATTCTAAGATGTGACTCCAGGGCAGGGTGACGATTCTGAAGCCCAACACTACGAAGGATGGGGCGGGGGAGAGCCCGCTTTCTGAGGCAGATGTAGAAGCCGATAGGATTTCAAGACTCAACTTCGCTGCAGAAGCAAGTCACAAGCTGGAGGGGACAGAACTGTCCCCCCCACCCCCACCCCCGGCTCTACAAGTCACTGCCCAAGCTGAAACAGACCCGTGGCTCTGACTGCCTCTGGGCTTCAGTGACCAGGGCTAATGTGTAGCGTGGGGGCATCCTGGCAGGGGAAGCACTTGGGGGGGCTTGCTGGCCTGTGTGAGCACACATCTGTTCCTTCCTCAGAGAAGATGGGAAAACAAGCCTCCTGCCATCTCTTTGGTACCAGCTGAGTGAACACCGGCCTGCTGGGGGTGGGAGGGGCGTCTCACCCAGCTCCTCCTCTCCGCGTCAGCATCCCCACTGCAACAGCTGCCTGGGACAAGGGCCTTCTAAACACATGGCTTTCACCTGTGCATTTGCAGGGTTGAGCCTATTGACCCACTGGCCATGATGCTCTGGGACCTGTTCATCATGACTGCACGCAATGGTGGCAGCTGCAGGACAGGGTACAACTATTTACCTCATGGCTGGGATGATGGCAAAGAGGAAGATTTGGGGTCCCACAGTCTCCTTCAAAGTCAAGTTCCTAGTAGCCAAAACCCTTATTCCAGACCCCACCCTTACATTCTCTAGTCCCTCTCCCTTCCTCTACTGTGTCCTCTAGAACAAGGGCCTTTGAAGAATATTCTGTGAAGTGAGTCCACAGAGAAGCCCCTGGTGCACAGTAGGTGCTGTGTGCACAGTAGGTTTCTTTTTTTTTTTTTTACACAGTAGGTTTCTTATTAGCAGCACACTGTGCTGTGCTCAGGGAGTCACAGCAGGTACTCTAAACAGATTCCAGAAAGAAAGTAGGTAGGTGTGTCTGACGTGAAAACGGAAGGTTTCTCCTGCTCCAGCCCAGCCCAGAAGTAATCTCCTTGGAGCAGCGCCAGGAATCTTCCAGGCTTTCCTCAAGTGCAGTGACCCCATGCAGAGCCCTGCTGGTGGGGACTGCAGTGCTGGTGGCCCATCGCAGGGTACCTGGAGTTGGCAGCTGGCCTTCTCCAAAGCAGCAGGTGAGCATAGGTGCAGTGACATTTTGTGATCTAACAAATAAAGCTTGTCTGAATATCAGAGCTAAGTCACTAGTTAGCCAGAGGTCAGGCTGTGGTGGCACACACCTTTCATCCCAGCACTTGGGAGACAGAGGGAGGTAGGTTTCTGTGAATTCAAGGTCACCCTGGACTAGGTGAGATTGAATCTGTCTGAAAAAGAAACGAAGTTCACACTTTTGATCCCAGCACTTGGGATGACACGCTTTTAAACTAGGGAGGTGGAGACAGGAAGGGATATGACTAGGTGGAGAGAGGAATATAAGGCGGGAGGAGACAGGAGCTCAGGGCTGTCTGAAAATTCATAGAAAAGAGATGCAGTCTGAGGACTCGTGGGGGACAGGAGCGCCCCTTTTGTCTGAGCACTGGTAGAAGTGAGAACTCTCTAGTGACTGGCCGCTCTGCTCCTCTGATTCTCCAGTTTTCACCCCCTGAGAGCTGACTCCGAGTTCTCATTATTAAGACCAATTAGAATTCATGCTACACACAATTCAGCAGGAATCGTGGAAGCGCTGCTGGGAGCCTGGCTGGCATGGCAGCTGACAGTCAGGTGCAGGGCAGAGAGAATGCTGCCGGGAGGGGGTGGGTTACGGGTGCTGCTATTGGGGTATCCGGCTATCACTCAGCTGGGGTGACTCTAGCTGCCAGAGAAGACAAGATCACAGGCAACCTTGGTATGGTTGCTCAAGATGTGCCAGTGGAGAAAGAAGAAGTTAAGGTGGTGTGTGTGTGTGTGTGTGTGTGTGTGTGTGTGTGTGTGTGTGAATGCGTGTGCAGGAGCTGTATGAGTCTGTGTGTGTGTTAAGTGTGAGAGGAGATGTGTCTTGTGCCAGGTAAATGCTCAGGACCCATGGGAGGGTGCAGCGGGAACTCCTGCCGGTGAACAGGACGCGGGACTCTGGGGCGTGGCTCTGAGCACCACTGCTGGGCATGCCCCTGTCCCCAAGGCTGAAGAGGGCCCCTCTCTGCAGGTGTGTGCAAGCCTGTGTGCATCTGACCAATCCCTCTTCTCCGTCTTCTCAAATCCCAGCCACTCCTGGGTCGTCCTCGCCAGGGACCTCGTGGGGCTCAGTGCCTGGCGGCAATTCAGTGCTGCCGGCTGTAAACTGCCTCTACCTCATTTTCCGTCTTCCCTGGCCTGCCCCTCCCAGATTCTCCGCTCCATACCGTGGGTGTGTTCCTTGCGTGTGGCCAGATGTAGAACACACCCGCCACGGGGGGGGGGGGGGAGGAAGCGGCCTCTGGCTTGGGGGTAGAACTCTGAGTGCCAGTTAGGGATCCAAGCTTCCTCTGTTTATCATGTTGCTTCACCTAGGACCTGGTATCTGGGGCTCTGGGATAGAATCTGACGTCACCTTGCTTCTCCTATCCATGTGCCCCCCCCCTTTTTTTTAACTTCCATAGACTCCTCTGGGTTTGCTTCTTTTGTTTTGTTTTGTTTTATTCCTTTTTTTAGTAACAACAAAAAAAAAATACGTATGTTTGTTTTCCAAGCTACTGACTGTGTAGCGATAAGGCCCTTCCACGGGGCTGGAGGGGTAGCCCAGCGGGTTCAGTTCCCGGCACCCACACTAGGCACCTCACAATTATCTATAATTCTGCTTCTAGGGGATCCGGTACCCTCTTCTGGCCCACACCACCACGCCTGGCTTTTTATGGGGTCTCTGGGCATCCTCATGCTTATGCAGCGAGCCCTGCATGGTCTGAGCCGTCTGTCCAGACACACCACGGACGTCTGTGCAGCTGTAAAGGAAGTGAAATCCGGAATGGAAACGAAGCCTCTGCTGGGAGCTGCGTGGAACTGGAATTGTGTGTCACAGTGAAATAAGTCACACACAGATAAATGTCACATGATTCTCTCACACGTGCAGCCTAGGCTTCAAATTACGTGTGTGTGCGCATAGAGGTGTGTGTGTATGTGTGTGCGTGTGTGTGTGTGTAGGCCATGGAGCTAAAAAGGGGACCCTGGGAGGAGGAGAAGGAGATCTTCTGGGAGGGAAAGAGAGGACTGGAGCAGCAGGGATAGTGAAGAAGAGAGGACCGTCCGGGAAGGAAGGGAACTAGCCGGAGGTGCAGAGACATGGAGAGGGATGAGCGGAAGGGGACGGGATGAGAACAGGGACAGCAACACGCACGTGTGAAGATGTCCTCACCTGCGTGCTAACTGATGGAGAAGCCAGGGCAAGGAGCCTGGGCTCAACTGCTTTCCTTGACATACCATTCTTGGGGTTTAATTTTTATTATTGTTTGTTTTGGAGACAGGGTCTCTCTTCATAGCTCCAAGCTGTCCAGAAATTCTCTGTGTAGACCAGCCTGGCCTCAAACTCAGAGATCCACCTACCTCTGCCTCCCAAAGTGCTGGGATTAAAGGTGTGCACCACCCAGGAGAAACAGGACTTATTTTTCTTTGAACAGGATAGAACAGAATGCTAAAACATGTGGCAGAGGCATTGCAAGACCCTGATGGGGTGACTGTCCTGGCTGTGACTGAGAGTCACAGGCTGGGTAGCTTACAGAGACGGTGTCTTAGGCTGATGATTCTAGAGGCTGCGGGGATCAACAGCCCACACTACAGTGTGACTGAGACCTTGTAGCCGAGGTTGCGAGGTGCCAGGGAAAGGAACGCTCAGTCTCTGTTTTACAAGGCACAGCAGTTGGCTTCCTCAGAGTAACTGTGAAGAGAACCTATGATTCATGCATCAGGAGATGGAGGACTCTGCTCCCCAGGCCGGAGCTTATGTCCTACTGAGAAATCCTGTCCACATGTCCTGTGGGGGATTACGTGACCAGCTTAGAAGATGCATACAACAGACAGCTGTGATCTTATGGTATTTCAGGATGGGGTTGGAGCTGCCCACTATCCCCCCAGCAGTGGGGTCTGATGGAATCTTCTGGAATCTCAGCCTCCCATATTCTTTTCTTATTTGTGACTTGGCCAGAGTCAGGCCCCTTGGTTCAGCATTGCTGTGAGGTATGATACCACCTTAAGGACCCTCAGTGTGACAACAGTGGAGATTCAGCCACTGGGGGCCGTTACTGAGACTGTCCTCATGCTGGTTAGAATGAGAATGCACCATAGGCTCACGCTTGGAAATTTGGTTTTCAGAGGGTGAAACAGTCTGGGAAGGATAGGGAGGGTCGGCCTTGTTGGAGGAGGTGTGGCCTTGTTAGAGGAGGTGTGCCCTTGTTGGAGAAGGTGTGGCCTTGTTGGAGGAGGTATGGCCTTGTTGGAGAAGGTGTGGCCTTGTTAGAGGAGGTGTGGCCTTGTGAGAGGAGGTGTGGCCTTGTGGGAGGAGGTGTGGCCTTGTTGGAGGAGGTATGGCCTTGTTGGAGAAGGTGTGGCCTTGTTGGAGGAGGTATGGCCTTGTTAGAGGAGGTGTGGCTTTGTTAGAGGAGGTGTGGCCTTATTGGAGGAGGTGTGGCATGTCAATGCTTTTGTACCATTCCCAGTATGCTCTCTGCCTTCTGCCTGCTGGTGCTCCTGCCGCCATGCCTGTGATCCCCTTCGCAGACTCTCGCTCCCTGGAACTTGCAAGCCCAGTGAAATGTTTTCTTTTATAAGTTGCTTTGATCATCGTGTTTTATCACAGCAATAGAAAAGTCCTTGTCCTGAGTGAGTCCTGTGGCCATGGGTTATAAACTCAGGTGAAAGGAACCCTTAGAGATCAAAGAATCCACCTGTATGCTCTCCGATCCACCCCTCCACCTCATCACTCCTGGCAGTGTCCTTCCCCTGGTTGATCTCCCCCAGTGGGCACCCCATCCCCTACCCTTCAAAGCTACTTATGCCATCTACAGCAGGAAGCAGAGAGAGTGCACTGGGGCTGGCTTAGGGCTTCTAAACCTCAAACTCCGCCTTCAGTGACCTATACCCTCCAACAAGAGCACACCACCTAAACTTCCCCAAACAATGCCACTAACTGGGGACCAAGTGTTCAAGCATCTGAGCCTATGGGAGGATGGTCAACCAGACCACCACACTGTGGAGGTTTTCTGCTTGCACCTGCTATGGCCATGACAGACTGGCCCACCAGCTGCCCGTGAGCACAAGGCTGGATGCTCCCTGCTTCCCAGTCAGCAGCCTGTTGAGAGGCATACATTTCTTTAGAACTTCCCTTTCAAGGAGGTTGCTGTGAGTATCAGTAACCTTGACTCTATATGGGGACATTGTTAAATGGTGGCTCCCCCAGTGTGGGCTCACTAGGCCTTAGCTGCCTGAGTGTAGATTTGCTGGCCTTTGCCAAGACATCCTACAGAGGCCCATGTTTACCCAGTCTCACTAAGCACTGAGTACCCCATTTCTGAGTGTCCCAGCGGACAGAGTCCCAGTGGGGAGCTGGAAGCCCAAGATCATCTGTGCCCCTATCCGGTTGACTGTCTGTGGAGACGCTCCTTCCTTCAATTTCCTCACTCTTAAATGGGGGGGGGGGTGATGGCAGTTGCCTGCCCCCAGGGCTTTCGGAGGCCTTGGGAGGCTTGCATGTGGAAATCAGTCTGCAAAACTGTGGGACAAGGGACTGTCCCCAGCACTCTGGAGAGTTAGTTCTTCCTGCTGGGGCTCCCCTGAGCCTCTTCCCTCTTTCGGAGGAGGCAGCTTCTGCTGCTGACCTTTGCCAGTCTGGGCAGAGCTGGTGTATCTGATGGCTATCTCCCGGAAGCTGGCATTTACATAGGCGGGCATACTGATGCCCTTACCTAAGGTTAAACCCAGAGACTCAGGCTTGTGAAGGGTATTTCAGGTCAGCCATCTGTCCACAGCATCAGGAGGGGCTGGTGTTCTTCTGAATCCAAGCAAGGAAACAGAAGCTATCCTTTTGCTTGTTGTATGCTTGTTTGTTTTTCTTTCTGAGACAGGGTTTCCCTAACATAACAGTCCTTGTTGTCCTGGAACTCAATCTGTAGACCAGGCTGGCCTTAAACTTGGAGATCCACCTGCCTCTGCCTCCTGAGTACTGAGATTAAAAGTGTGTGCCACCACTACCCAGTCGGAAGCACTCCTGTCTCTGGATAGACAAAGGGACTTAATACAGAGGGTTAGTTACACAGGATATGGGGGAGCTTAGGCCAATTAAACCAGGAGATAATGAGTGAACCTTGAGACAGAACACTGAGGGGAATGGCCACCATCCTGAGGATGGAAGGGCCAGGAGAGGTGATGGCGTTAGCAGAGCCCAGAGTCATCGGAAGCTTGTTTGGCGGGACATGGAACATACACAGAGGAGACACAGCTGCTTCTGGGGACCTGCTGAGGCAGGATACTCCAGCTTTTCTCTTCATGCAGATGAAAGCAAGCCCAGGAAAGGCAGCATGCAGTCAGACCCTGTGGCACAGGAGGAGCGCCAGTGTTGGAGTCCAGCGTTGTCATGGTGATTTCCGGTTAAGCTTTGGACACGGGGATGCTCAGTCTCCTGACTCTAAAGGCAGCAGCTAAGGTCCATCGAGTACAGACCAAATCAGCAGAGCGGGAGGATTTGGCTACCGTGGTGGGCAAGCGTGAACCTCTATGTAGTCCCCAACCTAAAGCCGGGCTTGCCTTCGGAGCAACGGGTGTCACCAGCCAGCATGAGCCCATTCTCCTGCACCCTGCTAATCCTCACCTCCTCACAGGAGATGGGTGCTCCCAGGAAGCTTGCAACCCGTGCTGAGCCACAGTACCCGGCGCTCTTTCCCGGCACCAGGCTTCCGTCTTTACTGAGCACCTATGCTGTATTTGTGTGAATTTCCTGGTCCATCGTGTAGGGTGTGGCGTTTAGGGAACTCGACTCTGCTGCCTCGCATTTAAACCAGTGCAGGCACCCACAGTGTGGGGGCTGCTGAGTACTGCGTAAGCCACGTCTGCTGGAATTGGTCTCCGGAGCCCAATGGCTGAAGACGAGCCTGCGGAGGCAGCGTGGCCAGTCAGCATGGCTAGTCAGCGTGGCAGAGCTCAGGTCGGGGTCTGCCTGGGAAAGTCATGTTGCTCAACCACACGCTCTTCCTCCCACCCAGCTGCACAGCAGGGTGAGCCCCCAGGAGCCCTTTCCAGTTAGGCTGCTGGAGCCTGGTTCCTAGGTCCCAGGGTCTACGTCAGCCCACTGCAGACAGAAATCACTTCCACAGCCACTTCTCCATTCTGAGTGAGCAAGACGCCAGGGCAGGATGGCAGGTCTGACCACAGGACAGATGTTCCCACATGTGGAAGTGGACTCGAGCCTGCCACACTGTTCTCAGGGTGTCTCCTACCTCGGCCGCGGGTGACATGTCCAGTCGCCGTCTGGTTGTCGCTTCTGCGTCTGTGTCTTGTGATCTTTCCATACTTTCAGAGCACGTTTTCATTTGCATGGTGCTTGGAAGGGGGGGCAGAGGCCATGGCAACGGTGTATGACCAACCGTTGGGGTCTCACAGAACCTTTACCAAAGCCCTCTAGGGCAGAGGATAGTGCTACCCCTATTGTGGAAGTAGGGAAACTGAGGTTCAGAGAGGGTAACTGACTTGCTTAATGTCACACAGCACTGCACACCTGGAACCTGTCTTACAGTTTTACCTCTTGGCCCAGTGTTCTACCCAGATCTTGAGAGCAAAAACAAAACAAACAAACAAAAAAAGCACTTTAAAGGGGTTTGTGGTTCTATTTGAACAGATCTGTGACATCATTCAAAGTAGACAGACCTCAGGTGGGCGGTGGTGGCGCAGGCCTTTAATTCCAGCACTTGGGAGGCAGAGGCAGGAGGATCTCTGTGAGTTCGAGGCCAGCCTGGTCTACAAGAGCTAGTGCCAGGACGGGCTCCAAAGCCACAGAGAAACCCTGTCTTGAGCCCCCTCCACAAAGTAGATAGACTTCTGCTTCACATGCCCTAGGAAGTAAAAATGCTGTCAATAAAATTACAATTCTTTATAACTTAGAACTTTTTATCCTACTCATAAGAGTTCTTTGAGGTTTATAAGCAGTGTGTGTAGTGTTTACACCATGGGAATTAGCAAACATCACAATTCAGGGGTTTTGTTGACATCACAATTCAGGGGTTTTGTTGTCCAGCTTACTAGTTCATCAGTTCACCAAGGAGTGTAACTCCGATTGTGTCAGGAGAGAGCTGTTGGCTCACAGCCGGCAGACGCTGCTCCACCACCCATCCCTACTTAGGAAGCTTTGGTTTGCTCTAGTTTTGAGAGGTAGTCTCATGTAGCCCAGGTTGACCTCAAACTCCATCCGTAACTGAGGCTGGCCTTGAACTCCTGATTCTCCTGCCCAGAGTCCCGGGATTGCAGGGATGGGTCACCAAACTGAACTTGAACACGGCGCTTTTTACCGAGTCCCCAGATGGCAGAGATCCGCTGGCACAAGCTGGGCCATTGTGTGGCCAGTGTCTGCGACTCCCCGGTGAGGAATGCCACTGAGCCCGCCTGCTTCACCACCTCCTCCACCCTGCGCCCACAACGGTTTGGTTCCTAGGACTTGAAGGAACACTCCTCCATTGTCTCTGAGGGTTCACCAAGCCACAGAGTCCCCTACAAGTTGTGATGTTCAGCATAGGCAGGCAGCGAGAGAGCCCGGCCAGAGCTGCGGTGGGACACACCCAATTCCAGAAATACTAAAACAGGACAAACCCAGTCTCTCAGAGATACCCAAACACAGTGTCTCACCATTGAACATTGTGTTTATCATACAGGAAACGGGGCCTTGAGAAGCTATACATTTGGAAGGCTGAGCCTCACAAAGTGGCCAGACCCAGGTTCTCCTGGCTAGCGCCTTCCCTGGTCTCCTCCCCTCCACCAGCTGAGCTGGACCTGTCTTTGCTACCATCTTGGTTTATAGCAAGAAGACAGGGATAATTCAGAATCTCCCCACAGCCGCGGAATCAAGCTGCTGCAGGCAGTGTGGTCTGTGCCTTGCCTTCTATGCACAGTGGTCTTGGAATACGGCCTGGACACCATTTGCAATGATGGTTCCAGTCCAGAGGTACCTTTGTCACCTGGGAGCCCCTACAACTGGGTTTAAACTCCAAATTGTATCCCCAAAGCCAAGTATGTCTCAAACAGGTCAAGAGCCAGGCAAGATCTGCAGCCAGGAACACATGCGTTTGCTGGATAAGGCTGGCTTGGGGAGGGCCACTTTCTGTACTCACGACAGCAACTAGAAGCCAATGATGTAATATGACCTGGAACAAGCGCCATGGAACTCACTATGATAGTCATGAATTGATTTTAATATTTGAGACAGGGTCTGTTCATGTTACCCAGGTAGGCATTGAATTCATGATCCTCAATCTTCCTAGGGCTTCAGTTATGGGCCATCATACCCAGCTCTGACTGTTTCTAAATGATACCTTGGGAGACCTCAGAATCATGTCTTCTGTGACTTGGTCCCCCTTCCGGGATGCAGGCCAGACTCTCAGGTTGAGTGGTACCCTAGTTCCACTTCTGTGGCTGTGATAAGATGTCCTGATAAAGCAGCTTGGGGAGAACGGGGCTACTTCAGTTTACAATTCCAGGCTTTGTCTATCATTGTGGAGACGTCAAATCAGGAATGTTAAATACCTGGACACGTCTAGTCAAGAGCCCAGAGTAACGAATGCAGGCAAGGTCACTTGCTGGCCGGGGCGCCGTCTGATTTCTTCACTCTTACAGTTCGGGACCTCCTGACTAGAGAATGGTGCCACCCACAGTGGGCTGGGTCTTTCTCTACGGCAATCATTTTAATTAAGACAATTCCCCACAGACATGCCCACAATCCCCCAAGACAAGACAGATAGGACAATGTAGACAGTCCCTCACTGAGACTCTTTGCAGGTGATTCTATGTTGAGGCAAGCTGACAAAGTTAAGGGTCACAGAGTGTGTGTGGGGGATTCCTGTGGGGACGGGCAGGGGTACCTCTGCTCCAGAGAGAGCACAGGGAGGGGGAGTGGCATAAAGGAGGGAAACATCCTGAGCCAGACTGAGTGCAGGGGGTGGGGAGATGGAGGATGGAGTGAGGCCAGAGCGCTGGTACCCTCCCTCCCCCAATCCTGGGACATGTCTTCAAGCCAGAGTCAGAAGACATGGACTTGTGTCCCAGCTCTGCCATGTCCTGCCCTGCTCTCAACTACCAGTAGCCAATGTCTTCTCTGAGCCTCAGTTTCCCTAACTGGAAAACCAAGACGAAAGCACACAGGAGTGTTTGGCTGTCGGGCTCAGGGCAGTGCATTCACAGGACGCTGAGGCCTCCCCCAGTCAGACTTAGAGTGTTGTCTGCAAGTGGATTTACGCAAACATCAGCACTGGGGAAATTACCAGAAATGTAAATTCCCAGACTGCACTGGCTGAGTCAGGAGCATCCCAGAGATGGCTCATGTTTTAGCACACACTCTTGGAGCGTCTAAGGAAGCCTGTGATCTGAGAGTGGACGGTTAGCTCACGGTTCTGTTGACAGCCCTGTGACACAAGAACAGTCGTCATGTGGAGAAAACGTGTCTGTCATCCGCACTGGACCTCAGCTTCTGACTTCAAGATAATGTGATTTTATCTTTTGGTGTGTGTGTGTGTGTACATGTGCGTGTGTGTGTGTAGGGTGCATGCAAGTATGTGCGTGTGTGTATGGTGTGCATGAGTATGTGTGTATTGGTGTCTTCAGAGGCATCATATCTGGTAGTGTGAGCCATCTGGGATAAGTGCTGCAGACCAAACTCAGCATTAAGCACTCTTAATCACCGAGTCATCTCTCCAGGCAATTAATTAATTACTTATTGTTATTAGAGGTAGTATTTAGTATTTGGTGGGAGGACAGGATCTCCCGTAGCTCAGTCTGACCATTAGCTATCTATGTAGACCAGGCTGGCTTCAAACTCCTCATTCTCCTGCCTCTGCCTCCCAAGGACTAGGACTGCAGATGCGGACAACCATGCCTACCCTATGCACTGCTGGGCATCAGACCCAGGCCTTCATGCAGGCCAGGCAAACACTCTACCAGTGAAGCTACATCTCCAGCCCCTATTAACCCATGCAGTAATTAGTGGCTGGAAATGTGGCTCAGAGGTAGAGCGCTCGCTGTCATGCCCACGGTCCTGGGTTTGATACGTGCACTAATCGACAGCATTTATTTATTAACTAAAAGGTTATCCAACCATCACCAGTAGCTGTAGAATAATTTCATCCCCCCCCATGGGAATTTGAACCTTCACAAGCCCGTCTCATTCTCTAGTGTCTGGCCACCACTGGTCTGCTTTCCACACTTGGGTTTGCCTGATCTGGGCATGGGCACACTGGATCGGCACGTGTGTGGTATCATCATTCTCTCTCTCTTTTTTTTTATTTTATTTATTTATTTTTTTCGATACAGGGTTTCTCCATAGCTTTTTGGTTCCTGTCCTGGAACTAGCTCTTGTAGACCAGGCTGGCCTCGAACTCACAGAGATCCACCTGCCTCTGCCTCCCGAGAGCTGGGATTAAAGGCGTGCGCCACCACCACCCGGCTTTATCATTATTCTCTTACAGTAACACTTTCCAGGTTCATCTGTACTGTTATGTGTTGCTACATGCTGGGCTGATGATACATGCCAGCCATAGTCTGTTTCATTCATTCATCCATTCATTCATTCACTCACTCATTCATTCATTCCTTGTTACACACCCCAGAGTCAAAAGCTTAGACACCCCCAACACACACACAAACTCGCTGATGGGTGCTTACAGCAGCTTTAGCCACAGTCGTCAAAACCAGGAAGAAACCAAGATGCTCTTCAGTAGGTGAATGGACGGAAAAACTGGGCCACATCCGGAAAATGGAAGACTGCTCGGCACTAAAATGAAAGGAACGACCAAGCCACGAAGAGAACTAGGAAGCCCCCATGCCACAGCTCTTTTTCCGTGTGGAAAATAAAACACAAGCACACAGCAGGTGGGTGGCACCGTGTCTCAGCAGGTAAAGGCACCTGCTGCCAAGCCTGCTAACCCGAGCTTGATCCTCATG
>NW_026067894.1:6604967-6709161 GCF_014885135.2 Alexandromys fortis
ATGTGTGTGTCTGTGTGTGAATGCTGCTAAGGAGCAGTGCCATGTCCTGTTAAGAAACGGTGTTCACAGAGGATTCAAATACCTCACAGGATGACAGTTATGCACATATTTATATTCCTAACAGAACAGGTCAAAAGGGGAACAGTGAGGCTGAAAAATGGAACCCCAACTATAACCATAACCCTAACACCTAAACCCTAACCCTAACTCCAAACCCTTAAACCTAACCCCTAACTCCTGACCCTAACCCTAACACCAAATATAACCCCCTAATACTAATCCTAAACCCTAATCCTAATCAATAACATTAACCCCTAATACTAACCCTAACCCCTGTCCTAATCTCTAATCCTAATAACAAATCCCTAACCTTTACCTTAATCTCTAATCCTCATCCCTGACCTCTAATCCTAACCCCTAATCCCAATACCTGGACCCTAACCCCTAGCCCTGACCCTAATCTCTAACCCTAATCCCTAACTCTAACCCCTAGACCTAACCCTAACCCCTCACCCTAACCCTAACCTCAGAGGCTCGGTGGTTCACAGCATTTGCTGTACAACCATGGGGACCTGAATTCAGATCCCACCAGGCAGTTGGATGATGAGATGGGCCTTGTTCTGCTGTTGCTGTGTTGTTGCTGTTGTTTTTAAATATTAGCTATAGGTGATTTAGGACTGAGTTGTTCTCATGGAGGAAGAAAGAAAACCTATCCGAGGCTGAAAAAGGCAGCCATCTTGGCAGAGACTCCCTGTGGGAAGAGGTCTAGACTCAGGCTAAAGTGTTAGAAAGAACAGCTGGGGGTTACCAGGGAGACGGAGGTGTGAATTCATTTCCAACTTCGTGCTTTGTACAACAAAGACAATTTGTTTTCTAAAGTGGAGAAGGGACTGTAGACAGTCTTTCTGCATATCCAGTCATCCATCCATCCATCCATCCATCCATCCATCCATCCATCCATCTATCTTCTATCTCTTTATCTTTTCTCTTTCTTCTTTACTTTCTTTTTAGAAATAGGGTCTCATGTAGCCCAGGTTGGTCTCAAACCCACTATGTAGCTGAGGCTGACCTTGAACTCCTGAGCCTCCTGCTTCTCCCCCCCCCCGCCCCACGTATTGAAATTACAAGCCTGAGTACCCATGCCTGGTTTGCACAGGGCTGGGGATGGAACCCAGGCCCCAAGCATGCTGGATAAGTTCTCCTCTGTGGAGCCTCATCCCCAGACTCAAGTTCCTCCCGCTTCTGCTTTTAAGCAAGGATGTTTTCTCACTCCTGCTTCTCCTTCCCCCACCCCCATGATGGTTTTTATAGCAAAATTATGTCATGGAAGGCACAACCCGGGAGAATGAGAATGGTCTTGTTTCCCCTCAGGGTGCGCGTTAGACCCTTGAGGGACTTCCTTCTGACTTGGAGGCCTCACCATATGGGAAACTGGAACTCACTCTGTAGACCAGACTGGCTACAAACCCACAGAGATCAGCCTGTCCCTGCCTTCTGAGTACTGGGTGCACGAGCCACTATGCCTGGCTCTTTATCTACTTTTACAACTACTTTGGTAGTTCTAGGAAAGCCAGGATGGTTACAAGGAGAAACTCTGCCTCAGAAAGAAAGAAAAAGAAAAAAGAAAAAGCAAGCAAACAAATTTGATAAACTATGCCCAGTGAAAATGACTAGAAAGTTGTTTCTTTCTAAAAAGCAATGATACAGTTAAATAAAAGACAAAGGTCTGAATGTGGGAAAACTCAAAATGCTCACACTAGTCACTTTTGGAGAGACTGAAATTGCCAGTAAATTTTCTCATGTTTCTTTTAGGACTCTGTATTCCTCTCTTTTTTCTTTTCATAATCAAGAATTATCTAATGTCACTTTAAGAAACATTATTTAGCTAGGTGTGGTTTGCACCTGTAATCTCAGAATTTGAGAGGCAGAAAGAGGATCAGGAGTTCAAAGCCAGCCTGGGCTACAAGAGACCCTATCTCTTAAAAAATGTATTTAAGATGTAATACATAAACACAGGAACCTGGGGCTTCTCTCTCATAATCTCCACATCCTCAGACTCCAGAAGGGAGTGGCTGGCTGGACCAGACTGAGATCAACAGGACCTTGGCCGAGGTCAGAGGCCTGTGATGAGGAAACCAAGACGGGGATGGGAAAATCCCAAGAGAGCTGAGTGGTAGCAATGACTGCTCCTAAGACTTTGTTCCAGCGATTCTGTTAATCACCATTCACCCTGGCCAGACATGGTGGTGCATGCCTTTGATCCAAGCATTCTGGAGGCAGAGGCAGAGGCAGGCAGATCTCTGTGAGTTTGAGGTTAGCCTGATCTACACAGCAAGTTCCAGGACATCCAGGACTGCACGACGCTAGCTTGCCCAAAACTCAACAATGGTTGGGACATGGAGCCCTTCTTGTGACCTCAGAGCTAGAGGTACCCACGACATTGTCTAGCTCTTCCTGCTCCGATGCCCACCGCTTCTGCTTCCTGTGCTCAGACCATTGTTTATCCCACGTCCCCCCCATCTCTCGTCTTGGCTCCCCAGGACCCCATGACCAAGGCCAGCCCCCCATCCTCAGCCCCCTCTCCAGCTATCTATGGTTGGAGAAGGCTGTCCTGCCTGCCCTATGTTCTGCTCATATTTCCATCTTGTCTGAGGGGGAGAGACACCTCCTCCGAGGAGCCTGTGTGCTCGTTCTGACCTGCTGTCCCCCGATCTGTCCCGAGAGGAGCACTCCGCTGCGACCTGCTCATCTGCAGATGGCACTTGGGGAGTGACTGAGTGAGCGGTGGCCAAAGCCTTGAAGAGACTGTCCCCAGGAGTAGAGCAGGGTTATGTGGCCAGAGCAGCCACCCATTAACACTGAGGAGTCTTGGCTGTTTCCAGCATTGGGGCACAGCGGGGAAGTGGCATCGCCGGCAGGGCCACCCACCCCTCCGCATTCTGACCGGCTCTGCAGGCCCTCTGTGCTGGATATAAATATAGAAAACAAACAGCCCACTCTTGGTCGCAAACTAAAAATAGGAAGCTTGGAATCCGGCTTCCCAGACTTCCCTGGCCAGGACCACACAGGTGTAGCGGCGGATATTGGGGGGACACGGGCCCTCACTCCGTACAGCCCCCATGGGGAGGAGTTAGGGGAGGTCTGGGTTCCTGCCAGGGAGGCTTGTTCTTACACTCGTCTGACAGCTCGTTTCATTTATGACCCTGAGATGAACGGAGCCCCTGAAGTGCTCTTAGCTGGGATGTGGGGTGCGGTGGAGAACTGCCCCTTCTTGGGCTGTGCTGGGGGTCTGGTGGTTTGTGGCCATGCAGGCCGGGGGCAGGGAAGGGTACTGGTTAAGAAGGGAGGCAGATCTGGGTCAGTGTCAGGTCCTGTCCCCATGTCACATGGCAGCCCAGACTTGATTCCTGTGGCCCATACAAGATGGGCGCTTCTCAGGACAAGAGTCAAAGCCATCCCAGGCCTGATGTCACAGGCTTGGGTCCTTTCTGGGAACTGCCTCTTAGTCGGCCACTAAGCCAGTCGCAGATCATTAATTCAGCATATTCCTCTACTCTTCAGATGAGACAGGAGGACCTCGGGGCTTCCAGACTGGCAGCAGACTGGCATCCTCGCCTGGGCTGGCTGGCGGTGCCAGATCCTTTGATTCTGGACAGTGACCGAGCCTGGCTGGGGCCGCTGAGCCGAGGAGCCTTCCCACCCAGAAGTCAGTTCTCCCCCAGTCCCTGTCTTCCGGTGGGACCTGGGAGCTCGGGGTCGGCAACTGTGCTAACATACGGGACGTGTGACCAGGAGAGTGGCTCTGAAGGGCAGAGACAGGAAGCTGCTACTGTCACTGCCACTGCGGGGCGAGGAAACCCGGGCAGGGCAAGAGCAACTCTCCTGAGGCTGAGGAGTTCTTCCTAAACATCCATCCACGTTTCTCTCCAAAGCAGGGGTTTGGGGGTGGGTAGGGAGGGACTGGATGGGGGGAGTGCTGTTTTCTCTCCGCCGCTCCTTCTGCCACCCACAGGCCACAGAGGTAACTGCGGGCGGGGCTTCCTCAGGGCCCTGCCTCTAGGAGGCCAGGACTTCTCTCGGTTTGTTACCTTTCGACAGGCAGGGTGCAGTTGAGAGGAGATAAAGTCAGGGCCTTTGTTAAATTGAAGGGGCAGCCTTACAGGTCCACCCTCAGATAAACCAATGAAAAGAATGTGGAACTGTGCAGATGTTGCTTCTAACCCAAGGAGAGGTCCCGCTGGGGGACCCACTCAGGGTGTACCTGGGGGCAGGTTCTATGGTAGTGGTGGTCAGAATTCTGTGGGCAGAGCTGCTGCTGGGTAGGAAAACAGGAACTTCCTGTTGGGGGTTGATCTTAGGCAGGCTAACACAACAGGGCAGGACCTCAGAACTTTGAGGTGGGCACCACAGCACTTTGGCTGTCTTGCGAAAATCTGTCTGTCTGTCCCATCTGGTCAGGCACAGGCTGGGGTGGGGTTCTGAACCTCCCTGATGGAAGGGTAAAAAGGGATTATCAGGCTAGGTCCCCCACTGTCATCCACAGCCCCCTGTTTTCAGGGTGTGGTCTCAGCTTGGCAACCACCAGCTACAGGGAGCCACGGAACTCATGACAGCTCTTGGTTACTCAGCTGCCTCATCTCCAAATGACCGCTTTGCCACCCTGTGTCCCAGCAAGCCTACCCTGGCAGGGGTGAGGGACACCTACTTCAGAGGGGCTCCCCAAAGGGATCCTTAATTCCTAGAGCCCCTCACTCTGGAAAGGTCCTTACCTAAGAGGGGTTCTCACTCCTGAGGGGCCTCTGCCACACCCGTTCCAGGGTACCCCACTCAGAAGGTTCCACACCGGGGTGTCTGGCTGCTCCTTCAACCTGTCCCTCCTCAAATCTGATCTGTGCCGGACAGGACCATGCAGGAGCATCTGTCTCTGTGTGATTGACATGGCCAGCAGAGGGAAAATGAGCTAGTGAAATCTTGAGGGTCTATCTGATGTTCTGGAGTGCTAGCCCAGCCAGGAAAGTGGCCTTTCAGAGGTCCTTGGGCCAGGTCTCTGGAGCTACCTCGACGGAGCAGGTTGGAGGACTTCCCAGCACGGGGGTATCTCCCACACAGCCAGCCCTGTCTCCTGCCCAGGAGCAGGAGGTCCCACCCACCGTCACAACTCTAGAAGACCGACACAGGTCCTTCAAGGCATCTGTTATATTATTGTAACAAATACAATTTTCATTTTACAGTTAAATAGTACCCAAGATGGGCAGTTGACTGTACAAGCGAATTGTGCATTAAAAAAAAAAAAAAAAAACCAACAAACACACCAAAGCAGCCTATAGTGCAAAGCAGGCCCTTCCCTCCCCCTGGACTCTGAGCCCGCTTCAGGAAGACCTGCTCACAGCAGGTAGGGTACCTCAGGGGAACAATGTCACCAAGGATCAGCACCCACCTGCACACTTACAGTGACATTGTATTAACCCCTTCAGCCTCCTTGTGCTTCTAGCCAGTGCTTCCAGGTAGCACTCTAAAGCAGCCTTGTGAGTAGGGACCCATTTTTACCAGCCCCTGCTGCCTGTACTGACCATAGGACCAACAACAGACTGAGCCGTCACTGTTAATCAGAGATGGGAAAGAGAAGTAATGGCGTGTGTGTGTGTGTGTGTGTGTGTGTGTGTGTGTGTGTGTGTGATTTCCCATCTCCACCTGCGTTTGGATATCAGGAAGGGCAGTTGTCTGGGGTGGTTTGCACAGTGTTGGGTGCTAGGACCCTGGAGGTGTCTTCCTTGGTAGCCTGGGCCAGCCTACGCCATGGACCAGTAGTGAGGCAGGTAGGAGGGCAATGGGCTACAGCTGCTTCCTGAGAAGAGGTGAGGAGGCCCCTCTGGGTGCAGGAGCTGGAAGGCTAACACAGCTACTTCCAAGAGATAGAAAATGTTTTGGTCCCGCCCCCCAGCAGGTAGGACAAAAGAAACTGTAACAAACAAGAGGTGTCTGAACGGGATTGGGGATTGTCAGGACCCTCTGACCTGCAGGAGTGCTTACAGGTAGGGGAAGGCCAAGCTCTACCACAGAGACCATCACTAAGGAGCCTTTTAGAGGAGAGCTCCATGGCCACACAGGATGTGGCTCGGCTCACTCAGTTTGTGGAGCAGCTCTGGCAAAGCCTTCTAACCTAGCCCACTGACCGTCTCCCACAGTCTCCATGACCCAAGCCCTAGGCCAAGACCTCCCTTCCCGTCTGACCTCTGTCTGGACACTGATCTGCCATTGCACACCTCAGAAGAGACCCCAAAAGGTCTCCCGGAGCCCCTGGTGCCCTCCTATGAGGAATGTAGGTTCGAGAATGGCAGGATCCTGCTGACATCACACCAGTAGAGGCGGGGCTTTCAGATACACAGTACCTCAGCTCTCAGATTTGTTTTAAAACGCATGACGAAGCCACTTTTTCTTTGGCTTCTAGGCTGTTTTTTTCTAGGTATCAACATGTAGGGAGCAGAGCTGCGGGTTGGGAGTCAAGGCCTGGGACACAGCTCAGTTGGACCGAGGGAGCCTACTGAGCAGCTATGTTGGTCATCCCATTGCTTCCCACGGTAAGCCTTTCTGCTCCAACCTCTCTGCCCCTGAGAACCAAGCTGTCCCTTCAGGCTGGAATGTGCTGGGAGGTGTTGAGGCCATCCTCACTTTAGGGACCTGCCACCAGGGATGGGTCTGCTCTGCAGCCTGATATCTTTGGGGAAGCTAGAACTGGCCAAGGATCGCTTGTCTAGGGTAATGGAGGAAGTCAAGTCTGGGTTGTGGGGTTGTGTCCTGGGTCCTTCATCTCAGGGGTTGGGGTTTCCAGTTGACTTGATGGGTATGGATGCGGATGAGTGAGGGCTGGTCCCCGGGTGCAGGGTGAGAGAGAGGAAGTTTGGATATCTCTGAGCCTGGGCTTCTCTTGCCAGCAAAGACCTCCTTACTCAAGGGCAGGGGTAGCCTTTGGCTCAGGAGATAATCCTAGGCATGGCTGGAGACAACAGAGGTGGGTCTGGGCTGGGGCAGTGTCCTGGGGGAGGTCCCCACACTCTCTGTTCAAACTTGTTGCTGGACAGAGCTCTGGGAGCCATTGCTAGCTCTGGCCCCTGGGACCAGGCCAAAGTCTGTTTCTTCCTGTAGCCTGGAGCTGGAGGGCCGGTCCGGGTGGCCCGCGAGTCCCCAGAGTGCTCTCAGTAGGGCCGCCACACGGCCTCGTCCATACGGCCCGGCGTGCTCAGGGCCGTGGGCGAGTTGCTGTGGCTGCCATCGGCCTCCACGCCGTCAGCCTGGCCTAGGCTGGGGTTCATGAGGTTGCCCGCGGACACCGAGGCGCCGCTGGGACAGGAGGTCAGCATGCGGGTGGGCGAGCGCTCGCCACCGCCCGCAGCCGCCATGGAGAACTGGTAGGAGCCGGAGGAGGCGCCGTAGAAGAGGTGGTAGGGCGCGGGGTTGGCCTGGAAGGGCCCGCTCTGGCTCTGCGGGGCCCCGGGGTAGGGCGGCGGGAGGTAGGTGTGGTGGAAGCGACTGCTGGCCGGCATGCCCGCCACGCTCAGGCTGCCCAGGCTGGTGCCCGACGGCGTGGCGCTGTAGGGGAAGGCGGCAGACATGGCGCCCGGGTAGTGCATCCTGGGGTCCGGGAAGCGGCTCTCCGTGAGACTTTGCAGCGTAGAGAATGAGCGGTCAAACTGGCGTGGGTCCGAGAAGGGGTTCAGGTCTGAGGAGCCTGGGGACAGCAAGAGGGGGTGTCAGGTTCGCAGGCCAGGATCACCGTGGGTCCTCTGACACTGTAGGGTAACCCTCCTGGGGACTCTTTTCTCTGCCTGAGCTGGGCTGTGCAGGACCCTGCTCTGGGACCTCTTGTGGCAGATCTAGGGGAGTGGAACTCTAGGCCAATGCAGAGGGGACAAAAGGGGACAGCCCTTCTTCGTCCTATGTGTCCTTCCCAGCCTGCTAGGACACGCACCAGATAGGGCTCCCCACAAGCTCACTCTGGAGAGCTGGCAAGACCAAGGGTGTGAATAGGGTCTCCAGGGCCCAGCGAGACAAGAAACTGGAAGAGGAGGAAACTGAGGCAGAGATAGAGAAAGGCTGATTGTCCCCCTCATGCACAGAAAGTACTGGAATGCTCCAGAAGGTCTCTTCTCCGTTGGGGCCACTGTGTGTGTGTGCGCGTGTATGTATGTATGTATGTATGTATGATAAACAGCTCCTGCCTGTAAACTGCACAGTCAAGAGGCATCAGATGAAGGTCAGGACAGCTCCCAGCAGGACAGACAGACATGTCACTTCTGATCTTGGGAGCAGCCATGGGCTAAGTAACAGAGCCTGGGCAGCAGCATTCAGATATCCCCGTGCCCTCTGGATGGGCACACCTGTAGATTGGGGTCCTGGCTGGGGGGGGGCTCTGCTGCTCCTCATCCCCACTTCCTGAGTCTATGTCTTCTAAGTCTGCCCTGCAGGCTGAAGCTACCTGTTAGTCACACAACAACACACACGAAACCCTCACCACCTCCGCAGCTAAGAGAAACACTTTCAGGTCCAGACCCCAGCCTGGTTAGTATGCAGTCAGAGCCGGCACAGCAATGCCAGGTGTCTGGATTTCTCAGTAGGCTCTAAGAGGGGATGTGGCAACCTGTATACCTACTTCTATAATCACAGGTCCCTGATCCCAGCATTCCCATGGGCTTTGGGAACAAACCTAATGCCACTGGTGGGAAAACAGAGACCCAGCAAGGGAGAGGCATGCGGGTCACACAGCACACTGTCCTGAGCCCCAACACTGCCTGCTGGGCACTGCCTCTTTGTGGAGGCAGCAGGACTTTCCATGGGGGCCTTTGGAGCCATCCACTCTTCCTGGCTTTGATTCTCATTCCCTGTGTGTCCTCTGTCAAATCACTTAATCTCTCCACGCATCAATTTCCTGGGGACCTGGATCAGACTTGTTAATCCACTTAAAATGCTGAGAACTGAGCCAGGCCCGGAAGCCCGTGCTGCTCTCTCTGATCATGGCGGCCGGGCCGCCATCACACCTCTTGCTGTGGGTACCCAGAAGTGGCTGGTTTGGGTCCCCGATAAGGTGAAACTCTGACCTGGGGCCCTCCTCATACCCTGACAGGGAACACTCCCCAGAACCTTGGCCTGCCAAGCCTCAGCCCGCTGTCTCCTCCATCTTGGATGGAAGACCAGGGGAGGTCTATCTCAGGGCCAGCAGGATCTGGGTGGCCCCCCTGGCCAAGACCAGCTGTGTCTGGGGATGCAGGCTCAAGGGCTCCTGCTTCCTGGGTTCTGCCAAAGGCATTAGGTGACCTCAGGTATCTGCTACCCCTTG
This sequence comes from Alexandromys fortis, assembly GCF_014885135.2. NCBI lineage: Eukaryota > Metazoa > Chordata > Mammalia > Rodentia > Cricetidae > Alexandromys > Alexandromys fortis. The sequence continues at coordinate 6,614,299 of NW_026067894.1, forward strand.
GGTCTCCATGCATCAGCATCTCAGGCTGTGGAGCATCACAGCGGGCTGCCCTTGGCTCCAGGTGGGGAGACAGGACAGGGGTCAGGCAGCTGAGGGCTCTCTGGCTGCTTAGTCTGCCTTGAGGTCCAGGAGGTTGAGGTGCCTGATGCCCATCTACATGCTGGAGTCCTGTGGAGAGGGCGCTGTAAGATGAGAGGACACCGGACACTGATGCCCTCACTTCTCAGGGACCTCACTTCTCCAAGCAGACCGAACAAGACTTGCGATGGGACAGTGGGACCGAGGCCCTGCAGCAGAGGGACTGGGATGTGTGGAGAGGCCACTGACCCCTCCTTCCTCTCTCCTTGTTGCTCCCGCGTCTCCTCCAGAGTGGTGGGGAAGTACCTGCCCTAGGTACCCCCTCAGATCCTCAGCCTCAGCCTCACAGCCTCAGGAAATCTGAGCGGCCGGGTTCACTGTCAGACAGCCAACCCAGCAGCAGGAGGAAAGGTTCATTTTCTCCAAATTGCCCCAGCTGCTGCGTGCAGCTGAATGAGCCCTTTGAGCTGTGAGAAGCCCCCATTGTGGGCATCTGCGGCAATCCTCCCCTCCCCCATCTTGGCATTGCCTGCAGTAACCAAAGCTAGGGGTCAAAGCGGTTAACCGGCACCAAGGAAAGTGGTGAGGTATCCTGTGGTCCCACCAGGACGGAGGACCAGAGAGTGTGACTCTTCATATCTGAGCCTGCCAAAGCCACTCTGATGGAGACCTCTTTTCACTTTATGGATGAGCACACTAAGTAAGGCTCAGAGAAGTTAGGTGACTGGCCCAAGATCACACAGCCAATGCACGTGGAGCTAGAACTGCTCAGGTGGCCCTGATAATGAAGTCCACGCTTCTTTCCTGTGGTGGGTATCCAGGACCCTCTCCTGAACCCCAAAAGGCCAGCTGGAGCTAACATGGGGCTGAGGAGTCCTATATCAGGATGCAACAAGAGAAGGACTGGCCCTCCTGCCACACTGGCTGGGTGAGGCCCAGGGCTGTTGAGAGGCTGAGTCTGGCTCCAGGGAGCATGGAGTTCAAAGACCATACCCTCTCCCTGTGGCAGGGCAGCCATGTGCTCTTCCCTCACAGGACCTGGTGCACAGGAAGTACTGTCCAGCACTATTGACTCGGGGTGTTCCTGGCTGGACTCGATCCATCTCTTCCAGGCCAGACTCTGTAGGTGCTGGCCTGTGGAGCTGGGGGCAAGGACAAGCTCTTGGACAGGGCTGGGTATGGGGTAGAGGCAGGGCACTTACTGAGGCCAGAAATGAACCTCAAAGGCCCAGGGCTCAAAAGCCGAATCTCAAAATCACAAGCCCACAGGCTTAGGCAAGCTGGGGGTAAGGCCTTTCCTTACCTTGAGCCAGCTTCCTGGCACACCGAGGGATGGTGCCACGCCCCTGATACTGTCTCATGCCTAGGACACATGGTTAATGTCCTCATGGGACATGGAGATGGGCAGAGAGGAGCCAGCACACAGCCCACTCTGGCCCGCATGGTCAGTCCCTTCTCAGGCCTCTAACCTAGGGACAGGCCAAGGGAGACATTGAACTTGGTCACCAGAAAGGCTACATGGCCCAAGGGTGGCCCAACCCTCTTCAGTTTCAATTCACTCATCTGCCACATTGCCCCTGAGCCAACGCTGGTGAGCTGAAGGGACAGGTACCGCACAGGGCAGCAGCCAGCTCCCAGGCCTCGGTGGCTTGGACTAACAGACCTCAGAGAGATCTGCTTGTGGCCTAGCCTCCTCAGTGAGGCCGTGGGGACAGAGCCCAGTCCTAGTGTTCTCTATTCGTGCGATCATGGGTGGAGAGACCGGGCGAGGCGGTGCTGGCACCCAGTGCCACAGTTTCAAATGTGAATAGCACCCAGTGCCAGGAAGGGATATCCCCAACCTGCTGGGTGGTGGTGGTGGCACACACCTTTAATCTCAGCACTCAGGAGGCAGAGGCAGACGGATCCCTGTGAGTTCGAGGCCAGCCTGGTCTACAGAGGTAGTTCTGGATAGCAAGGGCTATACAAAGAAGCCCTGTCTCAAGGGAAGAAGGAAATGAGATATCCCCATGGTATCTCCCCTCACCACGAGAAGGCTGAGGTAGTGGGAGTGTGCACTAAGTGGGGACCCTGTGGCTATGGCTCTATGCCCACCACGGGATTACCCTCGTGTCTCTAGGAAATAGTAAGTTTCAGAGGGAGGAGTGGTCACCACATCTCATGCTCATCCCAGGGCCAGGCACCTGGTCGCGCAAACTGCAAACTGCCCCAGCTGTCCACCCAGAAACGGCGGGGAGCCATCTTCCCCAAGGACTTCACATCCTGGCTCCATTTCCACAGCCCAGCCTGATCCCCACAGAGCTCTGCTGTTCTGTACCTTGGATTGGGGTTTGGGCTTGACTGCTGAAATGGCTCGTGGTGCTGAGCGAGCTCCGGGGGCTGGGGGTGCTGGGCGTTACACGCATGCGCAGGTCTCCGAAGCGGTCGGGGAAGGCCTTGGTCTGATCTTCTATCTTCTGCCGGTGTCCTGTGGAGCACGGGGAGCCCATTAGCCACTGCACTGCCTTGCCCTGTTGGGAAGTTCTCCCTGGAATCTAATCTGGGCCTCTGTGGAACTCTCTGATTTTCTGAACAAAACAGAGATTGTGGCTACGTGCCTCCTCAGGCTCTCGCCTCAGAATGGTTATTTTTACATCACCCCCGGGAGCTCTGACTGGGACAGCAGGCTGTGGTGGTAAGCTCCGAACCACCTAAACCTCCCCAGCATGGTCTGACAGAAAAGGATACTGAGGCAGCAACAGGCCTAGAAGAATGGCTTGGGCAGGCATTGCCAAGGAGTCAGGAGGAGGTGCGATACTCCCCTCATCCCGACCATGCAGATCCCAAAATGCTACATCATGAGAAGTTTGCCTGAATCTTTGGGTCTGGACTGACACAGACTTGTCTTGATTGACATAAAGCTGAGTGGGACGAGAGGGTCTTTCACTGTTCTACCTGAGGTAGGGCAAGTGAGCCCAGGGCTTTAGCAATGACCGCTGACCCCTGCTGGGACAAGGGACCTGAGGCGGCTGTGAAAAGAACCTGATTCCTGACCTAGAAAGTGAAGCATAAAGATGCTAGGCCTCATGGATCTCAGCGTTCCCACACATGCCTGCTACAGGTCCAAGTGGACTCAGAAGAGCCTCAGGAACTAAGCAGGGGTTCCAGGAAGGCAGGCCGCCATAGTTAGGAAACCCCGCTGTCCTCTCATAAGACCCCAGCTGAGGCCAGCGGGATGGTGGGCAGCAGCTGTCGTAATCCCAAGGCTCTAGAAAGGAAGAGGAGAGCGTGCCCTGAGGCACCTGGAGCTGGTGCTGCAGACTCCGGAGCCTGGGCACCTGGGGGTCGGGCAAGCCTGTGATGAGACAGTGGGTGGCTGCGGACTGGACCGAAGGCTTCTGCCTTGCTGAGGATGACTGACTGGCATCATGGTACCACCGTGTGGTTTCTGGCTCAGTAGAAGTGCCAGAACCCAGCTCTGAGGCTACTGGAGATGGCAGGGATGTGTGCATGAGCTGGGGACAATGAATTCCAAGACATCTCAACAGGCAGGAAGCCCACCAGATAGATGGGAGGTTGTGGGTTGCCCGGATGGCAGCTTGGGTGCGAGGAAATGGGTGTCTCAGTCAACCGCAAGTTCCAAGGCAGCCAGTGGGGCCACACAAATGCTGATGCAAAACCTCAGGCCTGCCATTGTCGTCACTGGTGAGCAAAGGACCTGGTTCTGTGTTTGCAACTGCTCCTGTGACCAGCGGAAGGAGAGGGGGCTTGGGGACAGTCTGGGTTCAAGGACAGACCTAAACAGGTGCATCATGGGTCTCACCCCTCACACCTCCCTCCCCTTGGCTAGTGTCGCTATCACAGTGACCACAGGGAAGGCCAATGGCACAGCAGGACACCGAGGCCAGGGTGGTGACCAGAAGACAGCCCAGATCCCTAACTCAAGACCCCTTGTTCCTTCTCTGCTGTTTCCCCTTGGAGCTCCCATGGGTCAGTGGGGACACTGAGGCTTCACAGCCAGCTGGGACCCAGTGGCTTGCCCAGGGCAAGCTCCCTGGAAGACAGGATGGCACAGGACTGCTTCCTGTGGCTGTGCAGGACTAAAGCCACTGTCAGGGAAGAGGCAGACACTGCCAGGGAAGAGGCAGAGGGGAGCCTGGTGACCCCACGTGGCCAGGGTGCCAGAAAGTCTCAGAGGAGGCTGAGGCCCTCATGCTGGGAACAGAACTGAACGGAAGTGCCTGGCCTGTGCCCGGGGAGGACCACAGAAAAACCCTTTTATTCCTTTTCCCACAGTGAGAGCATGGAGCTGTCTGGTTCCCTCAGTCACTTGGGTCTTGCCCTTCTGTGCCTCAGTCACTGTCTTCCCCGACACCCACTGCACAGCCTGTTCACCTAAGTTCCTCCTTTGCAGAGTTACTAACTTAAAACCGCAAGAAGTTAGCATTGGTCACACTGGCCTCAAGCTGCCAGTAGAAAGAGAGGCAGCTCCTGAACAGCTCTGGCCTCCTGCTGCTACTGGCTTGTCCTCTCTCAAACCCTCTGTCCTGAGTGCATGACAGCCTCTACTGGAAAGGCTCCCTATCCTTTGGGTCCAACCTAAGAGCCCTGTGAATAGCCCCGTAACAGTTAAGAGCAGAAGAAATTGGAGCCTGTTGGGCCCAGGGAGCTTTCTCCACAGCAGGCTTAGGAGGCACACCAGCCGCTGGCCTGTGTGGCCTCATAAGGGAGAACCGCCATGCCTCCACTGTACAGGTGGGAAAGGGCAAGGCTAGGAGGAGCCACTGACAGGCTGACAACTCACAGGAGACAATTGGTCACCTCTTATCCCCAGAGCCCATCTCAGGAAGGGGCAAGGCTGTGAAACTCAGGGTGTGACATGGTATTAGGGCCCAGCCCAGACTGCACTCTGTGGGGAGGGACGTGAGCAGAGGGACACGACAGGCGGCTTGGTTACTTTTCTGTTTCTGAGATAAAACACTATGACCAAAAGCATCTTGGGAAGGAAAGGGTTTCCGTCATCTTCCATCACTGAGGAACAAGCCAGGAAGCAGCGCTCCTAGGCCGCCTCTGAGACGGCTCCTGCTTTCAGGTTCCTGCGTTGAATTCCTGCCCTGACTTCCCTCAGTGAGGGAGTGTGACCAGGAGCTGGAAGGTGATGTCACCCTTAACCCCTTGCTTGTGGCTGGGATGTTACATTACAGCAACAAAAAATCCTGAGTAGGACTCAGGGTCTCAGTGGAGCCCTGATGGGTTCTGCCTTGCTTTGAAACTCAGGGTTGAGCCAGTCACACAACTACCGCAGCCCGAGTTGCTTTCCTCTGGGCCTCAGTTTCCGTATCTGTAGAGTGGTTGTCATCCTACCCTAGGGGTGGGTAGATAGGCCTGGTGAAAGTAGAGTTCTCATGGGGAGGAGGGCACTAGGGAAGGGCCCCTGACTTGTAGGTCTGGCTTGCACTGCCTGCCAGCCTCCTGCTGGGGGTCTTTGATCACAGTGAGAGCCCAGGACCCTGTCTGTGGGAGGGCAGATCTCAGCTAGCCCAACCCAGGGCCAGTAGCCCCAGGCCCACTGTAGGCAGCCATCATCCAATGGTGGCTCCTGGAAAGTTTGCTGATCGGTTTCTTCTGTAAAATGCGGGGGGGGGGAGCTTAGCGCCTCCCCTACACTCTTGGGGAAAGTTGGGTCTGAATACACAGCCCACAGGCCCCCCCGCTTTGACCTGACTCCTACTCTAGGGTCACCAACTCCCATGTTACAGAGCCAAGCCATTATCCAATCTCACAGGCAGGTGACTCAGATCAAAGCCCCTGGACTGGGAGACTCCCCAGGGACACTATGTAGTCCAGCTGGGACTCCCTTACTGTCCCCAACCAGGCCAGCATGGGTTCCTCCACCTGCCAGACTCCTGGTGCATCCGCTAGGGTTAGCCCCAGCCTTTAGCTGGCAGGGCAGGAGGCTGGGGTTCCTATGCCTGGTGGACCACACATACAACTTCAAGGCTCCCTTGCCCCCACCCCCAGCTTCACAGTGGAAAAGGCGAAGGCACCAGGCCAAGGTCACAAAGTGATAGAAAACCTGGAATGAGCTGCCTAGCCCACAGAGTTCCTCTGGCAGAGGAGAGCGGCGCTGCGGCTGGCAGGAGGCCAGCTCCACGTCTGGCCTCAGTGAGGCACGAGGTAGGATGCTGGGAGAGGCAAAGTCGGGCAGGGCCCCGGGAACAAGGTGAGCCCCAGCCGCCAGGCCCTGCGCTGGCTCAGCGCTTCCCAACAGCCGCCCTGCAGCCTCCTACTCCTCAACCCACACACAGCAGCCACTGTGAGCCTGCTGCCAAGCTTGCTCTGCGGCCTGTGGGGAGATTTACACCGGACTCGGATCAGCCGCTGGGATGGCAGGCGGGTGCCGGACCTGGGGTGGTCTGCTGTGAATTGGCCCCCTGTGAGCAGATGAAAACCAGTGGTGGCGGGGCAGGGAAGCCGCCTGGCAGAGGGCCAGTGGCAGGGAGGTAGCTCCCGCCCAGGGCTGCAACTGGGGCTTCCAGGCCTGGGCCTGATTAGGGGAGCTGGGAGGTCTGAGGTTAACCCTTTCTCTTCTGCTGGGCGGGTTCTTAAGGATCTGCCAGACTTTAGTGGGTGTTCACAGGCTCTGGGGAGCCGGAAGTACTGAATGACCAGGTGTGGTTCTCTAGACCTCTCAGCTTCCCCACACCTGAAGCCCAGGGTGACACCACGCTTCAGTCTTCTCCAAGGCCCACGTGTGACACTGGGTCATTTTTCCTGCCCATACCAGGTCCTAAGAGGCCACACTGCTATTGGTCCACTTCCTTCAGGACTGAACCTCACCAGGAGACCCCCAACACCCACCTCCTGCAACTGCCCACCCTCTGCCTACTCCAGCTTCCTCCCAGCTTTGCTGAAATGAACACCTATTTACTTAGCTTATTTCTGGCTGACTGAATGTTTGTGTGGGCATCCTCAGGGCCAGGGGCAAGTGATTGACAAGCACAAGAAAAGAACCCTGGCACAGTGGAACGTGCAGACCAGTGTGCAGGCACACTCTGGCATGGGAGCAGCTGTGCAAAGGCCCTGAGGCAGGACTGCACCTGGGGGACCAGCAGCTGGAGTGGTGTGAATTGGGGAAGAGAGTGCAGGAGAGGAAGGCAGAGTCTCCACCAGATTCGGCCATGGTCACTGTAAAACCTGTTTCCCCTTCTCTCCTCTGGAATGTGAGACTCAGGAGGGTGGGAACCAGCAGGTGGGGTTCAGGGTGGTGTTCCCTGCACAAGGAACAGTGCTGGAGGGATGCCAGGTGCCCGGGAAACTATTTGTGGGAATTGCTTTGTGTGCATTTAGGGGAAGAGACACTTCCAGGCCATGCCCCCAGCTTCTGGGAGGTGAGGAAGCTGGGTCCCACACTGTAGATACCAGCACCTGCTGAGCCTGGCAGAGGAGGCTAGTTGTTCCCAAACTGTGGTCACCACCAGCGTGGTCAGGCCCTGCATCACCTCCTATCCTGATGCTGAATCCAGTTCAGCAACCTGCATTTGAACCAGTCCCCAGCGACTGGGAGGGATGCATCAGAAACCGAGGCCACACAGGCAGGAAGCCACTGAGCCAGCCTCAGCCCCAGCTGGCCACCCGGCTGCAGGCTGGGCATGCTATGCAAGGCACCAGAGGGGAACGACCTGGCCACAGAAACCACAGCTGGGCCTCAGGGATGCAGACTCCTGGATTTGGGGCCAGCCCCACCTACCCACAGGGGCTCTGACCTCACGGGGGTCCCAGAGCCAGCTGACCAGGGAGAAAGTACAGAAATCTAAGAGCCAGGAGGCTGGTCAGGTCTCAGAGGGTTGTGACATTTCCTGTGGGTCAACACTGAAAAGTCAGGAACTGCAAAATCCCTCTAAATCCCACTCAACCTGGGCCTCCTGGGCCTCCAGGAGACCCACTTGGAGTCTGGAGATGCTATGGTCACCTCAGACAGTGGTGCTACCTCCCCATGGTGACGGATGTTGCAGAGGGTTGGCTCATGCAAAGACTGCAGGGGGGCTGTGAGAGAGGATCACTTGGTGGCCAGCAGCTCTGTGTGTGTGTGTGTGTGTGTGTGTGTGTGTGTGTGTATGTGTGGGGGTCTTCACTCTTCTACATAGGGAAACTGAGTCTAGCAAAGAGGAAGGATAAACATATTAAGACTAGAGGCTAGGTATTGCAGACCTGATTTCTGGGTCAGGTAGGCCATGGGCAGGAGTAAGTATGTCCCGAGGATGGGGTATCCTGGTGAAAGGCCACTCCCCTCTGCTCTGTGGCAAAAGGAGCTATTAAGCAGGCCCAGAGAGGGATAATACGTGTTCGAGGCCATGCAGCAATCCCAGCCTCTGACCCCAGCTACCTCTTCCTGTTTTGTCCCCCTCCCAGCCACCTTATTACAGAAAGGGCCAGTTAAGGTGTGGGGTTGGCAGGGGACTCACAGGACCCCCTGGGCAGGCTGAGCCACATCCCCATCCACAGGCCTCAGGAAGCACTGGGCTAGCAGATGAACAGAGGGGGCTCTGGGGATACGTGGGGCCTCTCCATCCTGCCCCTAACTAACTCCCAGACCCACTGGTGGCCCTAAGTGCTGTGTCTTCATGCTGAGCCCACTCTGGGGAGATGGCCCCTTTAATGGGGCTCCAGCAGCTACCCTGCTACCCTGCTGCTCCTGAGGGAGGAGGGCTATCTGCTGATGGTGCTGATGGCGTGGTAGGAGTGCAGGGGGAAGGACCAGACATGGGGGCCCATGAAGCCTTTCTATCCTCCAAAGCCCTCCGCTATGTACACACCGCCACTGAACTGCAGGCTCGCAGGGAGGGGGAGTGTAGATCAGCCCCCTTAACAGAGAAGGTGCTCAGTGCCTGTCTCCTGGCCATACAGTCGCCTGCTTGTGCAAACCCATTCTTCAGACAAGAAAAATGAGGCTGGAAGTGGCCTAAGACCTACAGTTAAGGGCATGGGAGGAGGTGACCCTGAGGCAAAAAGACTTCCCAAGGCCACTGGTCCATTTCTGGGCCCCTCCCAAGAGCTACTTGAGGGAAGTCAAGCTTGCCTCCAAGGCTTGAACGGCACTCACCAGTGTGAATGCAAGCCACACTCTTTTGAGTCTCCTGGGCCCTAAGCAGAGGTCCCAGGACCTGCTCTCCTGTTACAAGCCCTACCAGCCTGAGGTGAAGCCTGAGGCAGGAGCAGAACCCCACTGGCATAGGTCAAGGTCTCCACGAACACCCAGCCATCAGGCCTGGGCCATCACCTCCCCAGCACAGGGACACCCTTTGTCTCAGGTGTCATGAGGAGACCCTGAAGAAACTGCAAATTCCACCTCTCGCTGCAGACACTACTCTGATGGACTGAGACTCCCTGGATGCAGTTGGGGCTCAGTATATACTGCAAACTCCAAGTGTACTCCTGTTCTTGTCTCTGTGGATCCCGGGCTCAGTGTGGCTGGACCCTGAAGATCCAGTGGTTTCAGAAGCCGGGTGGCTTCATGGCACAGGGGACCAGCTTCAGTCTGGGAGGCTGTTCCCCTATATCCCTCATCAGTGCAGAATCAATTAAGACGCAGAGAAAACTGGCCTAATCCCCACCCCAAATGCACCCCCATGGTTCCATCCCTCTTCCAGGCAGTCCTTAGAGAGCTCTGCTCTCTTGGCCTCCTTGCTGACCTTTCAGAGCCTGTGCTGAGCCAGTTAAAGACAGCTCTGAGCGGGACACAACGTTACAGTCCAACCTCTGCCGCCCTTCTCCCCTGGACCCTTTGCCCTGGCCCGGGCTCCGTGGCACTTACGTCGGGGCTCCCGGGGTCCATCCACGGTGACCTTGATGGCTCGGTGGTAGGTGGCCACTTGGGTAGGGTTGGTGAACACGGTGATTGTGAGCGTGAAACTTTTCCCTGGGGAAATCAAGGCAGGAGTTTGATGCCAGACACGTTCGCTGCCCCCCCCCCCCCAGTCTCCCACCTGCATTCTGCTGCCATAGTTCCTGACTTTAAACACAAAGAGAGGGAAGGGGGAGTTTCGCTCAAGCTGCTGGGCTCGGCATTCCAGGCCTCAGGAGGCTTGCCTCTCCCCCCCCCCCCCATCGTGTCCTACCTTGCACTGCCCTCCTGGCTTCTTTCCCTTCTGTGTGACTATATTTTTGTGATAATCTTTCTATTTAGGGACTCATACCATTTTGAGGTAAAGATCACAAATGGGTGTGTGTGTTTTCCTGAAAATAATTAGTGATCTTTATAGAAAAAAACGAGAACACAAAACATATTTGAAAGAGAAGAAGAAACCCCGCCCCCAGTTCCACGCGGAGATAACCGCCAGCATCATTTGGGGTTTTCTCTTCCACCCCCTGGGTGTGGGCACGCATATTTACACAGTTGCTGTGGCACTAAAATCGATAGCTCCCCCCCCCCCGTTTTATCTTTTGTTTGTTTGGTTGGTTTTTTTGAGACAAAATTTCTCTGTGCATCTTTGACTCTCGTGGAACTCTCTCTGTAGACCAGGCTGGCCTAGAACTCACAGAGATCCGCCTGCCTCTGCCTCCCGAGTGCTGGGATTAAACACATGGGCCACCCCCCCCCGCCCGGCTTGTTTTTTTTTAATTAAAAATTATTTATTATTTGTCTGAGTGTTCTGCCTGCATGTATGTATGTATATGCACCCTGTGTGTGACCTGGCTCGCAGAGAGGCCAGAACAGGGTATCAGATCCCTGGGAACAATATTTACGGAGTGTGCTGGGAATTGAACCCAGGTCCTCTGCAAGACCAGCCAGTGCTCTAACCGCTGAGCAATCTCTCCAGTCCTGTTTTGTTTTCTTTCCCTGCAACAGCATTACAAGTTCTCCGTAAACTTCAATTTTTAATGGTTGCTAACTAGTCCCCTGGTGGAAGTCTCTGCTTTGATTCGTTCACCTCCTGATGTCGTTGATTATTTCTTGCTGCTGTGTGCAGCCAGAGCTCCAGGAGGACCGACCTGAGAGCTGTAGACATGACTGTTATTTCCAGAACCCTGTTCTATTTTTAGATAGACGTTTGGCTCCAACGTCTCCATTCAAAATTCCTGAGAGGGGAAAAATCTTTTAAAATAATACTTTTCTGTTTTTTTTTTTAAATCTTTACCATTTAAAATAAAATGGAAGTGACCTTCCATGTGTCAAAATCTCTGTCTGCGTCTCTGCCTTCCTCCCAGAGAGTCTCAAAAAGTGTCGAGCGAGTAGGCCACTTCAGGGGATGAATTGTGAGGACCAATCTTGGCTCTCTGGGGACACATACCTCATCATGAGCAATGTGAGGCCATAAGTCACCCGAGTGCCACTGGCTCGTGTCTATCGTGAGGAAGATCTCTAATTGCTCTTGATTTTGTTTGCCTTTCTTTCCTTTATTACTGAGACTGAAACTTTGTGTCTGGCCACTATCCATCACCAGAATCTGGCACACATCACCGCCTCCTAGTCTTGAGACTTTCCCATTGGGGCTTGAGGACCTTTGACAGTCTCTACATCTGACGCTTGTCCATAGCTCTGGGCTGTCTGGGTGATGGCCACCACACTCCGATTTCTAAATTCAGCCCTTTCTCACCCTGCCTTCTCTTTCTCGGTGTTAGACACGTCTTCCCAGGCAGGGAACAGATGAAGGTGTATTTGCAAGGTATTCTGCAGCGAAGGCTCTCTCTGGCCCACCGCAAGGTCTAAGGTGAGGGGATGTCAAAGGACAAGCCTTTTTTTTTAAAGCAACTTAGTCATTCTGTCACTTTGTATGCTGAGCTGTGTACAAAGCTTTGTGCCTTGCATGTCTCGCCAAGGTCTAGGCCAGCACCGTTACGGTTTAAGATGAGACTGGGGTGAAGGGAGGAACTCCACAGATACCCAAGCCCGACTTCCCCTTGACCTGCTTTGCTTCTCTGGATCTAACTGTCAACCCAAGTTAGAAGCTTGGGAACTCCCCGTGGGCAGCCCAAGTCCAGGCATTTGTGCTTCTTTGGAGTGGCCCCCCAGTGGCTCCCAGCAGCCTGCTGGAGACAGGTCTCGCTAATGGTGCCCTAAGGAGTGGGTTAGTTTCCACAGCCCTGCTGTGCAAGAGGGCAGAAGCCATCTTAATGTTCTCTTTGCTCAAGGGAAAATTCTAGCCCCGGAAACAGGAGACGCCTGAGCACAGCTAAGGCAGGCAGGCGGGCCAGCTGAGCCTCGGAACCCAAGGGCTTCTGGGATTCGGGAGAATGCAGTTGGAGCACCCTGGGAAATAGCTCCCTCACTGAAGAGGGTCTCCAGGCGGGTAGCAGAGGTCAGGATGGATCCATCCTTGGACATTTGATTAGGAAAGCCAGCTTGGCTCTCACCCTCAGACCAGAGCCCATTTGCTTCATTTCTGGAGGAAAGAGAAACTGCAGTCTAGGGAAACACAGGGCAGGTGGCCACAGATTCTTTTCCACTTGCCTTGGGAACACTCCTCTCTCAGCCATTTCTCTCCTACACTCCTCCTCCCAATCAAGGGGGCACTAAGGGGAAGCAGGTCTGGCTCTTTGACCTCATTGCTTCTGGGGTCACAGTGAAGGTGGGGTGGGCTGATACCCGGAGCCCTAGCTGCCAGGACTCCTGACTCAGAGGATTAAATCTGTATTGGAGAGTCACCTTCTCAACGAGGGCTTTCCCTGGCCACTTTATTTAAAGATGACATTTCAAAGGCCATGGGGTGTGACTCGGTGGTAGAAGGTTTGTCTAGAATGCTTCAGGCCCTGAGTTCCATCCCCAGGGCCCCAAACCCCAAACAAACAAAGTGGACATTTTCAGTTTGGCCTCTGTGGTTGACCCTTCTTAGCATAGATCGGGCCAGGGATCTGGGATAGGAAAATTTGCAATAGTATTGTCCCCAACCCCTAACTGGAAGAGCCTCTCTCAAGCCAGAGTGCAAGCCACAAGCCACACAAGTTTAATGAGCGGTACCTTGACCTTGCTACCAACAAGCTACACAGACATTCAGAGATCACGCGACAGTCCTTACAGATTTTTCCAAACACCCCCCCAACCCCCACGCTCATCATAAAGTCAGTATTATGGTCATCATCAGACCCGTGCCTAGAACTCACTATGAAATCTGTTCCACAGAGTGGCAACACACCACAAACCCCCTCCCCAGCAGCCATTCCCCTCTGCAGCCCCATGCACCTCCTGCCCTGAAATCCTTGCAAAGTTCCCTTCGGAATCCATCTTCGAGCTGACCGCCTTTCCCTCTCCATAGTGCTAAATTCACGGGAGCCAGAAGTGTTCCACTATTGCCCCCAGTCCCCAGCACGCCACCAGCTGTGTGGTAGAGAACGCATTAACTATTTTATTTTTTTTCGTTTTTTTTAAATTTTTATTTATTTATTTATTTATTAAAGATTTCTGTCTCTTCCCCACCGCCGCTTTAAATGCAGCAGTTTCCCCGATGCAAAGACTGCGGCTCACAGAGGGGCCATGCTTGGTCAGCTCACACAGTATCCAGGCAGGACCCAGAATCTGCTGCAGTTGCTCCTCCTCCCCCCCCCAGCCCCCGCAAACACCCACCACTCCCCTCCCATCCTGCCCCCAGGGAGCAAACCACATGCCACCCCTGAGGTCACCAACAGACCTCAACAGTTAGTTCCTTGCCTTCTCAGCTACCCACAGAGAGGAAAGGGAATCAGGACATAGGGGTTGGGGTCTAGGAGCCTGAGAAACCTCGAGAAGCATGGGTGGGTGGGGCCAGCTGCCCCCAGTACCCAATTCTCCCCCTGGTGGTGCGCGGTGTGAGCATCTCTCTTTCGGAACAGGAAGCTGAGAGGAAGACGGAGGAGGTGGGTGGCGGTACAGGAGCCCAGTAACCATGCAATGGGGCCAGGCCACAAGCCCAGGAGTTGCAGTCCAGGAACTGGAGAGCTGGCCCTAGCTGGAGAGCAGAAGGCTGGGCTGTTCAGGGTGCAGGAAACACACGTCGCTTTCTGCAGCCCTCACAATCAGCCACGGCAAGTGGGCCGGGAAGCTAGAGTGGGACAAGCCCCGCCCACAGGAGCTGCCTGGACTCTGGGGACCGCGCCTCAGCTCTGCAGCCTCTCAGCTTCCGCGAGACACCTGACCTTGTCTACTGATCCCATCAGCCGGCACCTAGGGCTCCTCATACCCAGGCTGCTTCTTAGCCAGTCAATGACGGGTCCCTAGGCCAGTGGTTACTTTGCCTCCTAGAAGACAAGCTGGGAACTGGCCATGGCGATGGACTAATAGGGCACCAGTCCTAGAGGTGGGCGCCTGCACGCTAGAGTTCATGCACATGTGGACTGGTGAGTGTGTGTGTGTGTGTGTGTGTGTGTGTGTGTGTGTGAGCACACACAAGCCCAGTACTGTAGAGGGCCACAAAGAATTAATTTTTCCTAGGAAGGAAAAAAAAAAAAAAAAAAAAAAAATACTCCCTGAGCCATGAACCTACGTCAGTTTTACCTTAATTTAGGCAAATTCGGGGATTCTTTTAATAACTACTGAATTTTTCAGAGGATGGGGTCTAGTTTTGTTTTTAGCTGGGGACCATGGATGGGGGTCAGTGTAAGATCACTGAGCTAGCATTGAGTTAGAGTCAGGCTTTGATACCTAGCAAATACAAAACAATCAATCCCCCCTCCCCTGCAAAAGCAAAACCAAACAAAACACTGCTCAGAGAATTTTCCCATCTTCTGTAAGTCCTGGCACAGACCGACAGCTAGGCCACGGTCACACTTTGAGTCCTGTCACCCCATGTCAGGGGCTTCTTTGAAGGACGCCCTGCCCATGTTTAAGGGGCGTGGTCTCACGGGGAATTTACATATTCAAATCTATATCTGCCGCGCGAATGATTTTTATTTTCTTTTCCTCTCAGTTGTGGAGCGACAGAGGCTGTCCCTGGACTGAACGGCCCCTGGAGGAAGCTAAAGAGCAGATTACACAGCATTTAGGGCAGGGGGAGGGGGGCTGTCTGGCTTGCTCACCGCCCTTTGGTTCACACCTGCAGCGTGGTGAGAGGGCCAGGAGGCCGAGGCATGCAGTGTGCTAGTGCAAGCCTGGCTTTTACAGAAAGTGACCTTTCTGGGATTCAGACAAAATCAGGAATTTAAAAAAAAAACACCAAAATGCACAGAAATTTTTATCTGAGATTCTTAGTTCTGGCAGCCATCAAAGGATGAGGGAAAACTCTTGGGTTGTCTCTCCTGACCCAAAGTGGCCCAGGTTCTCCGTGTCAGAGGAATGTTCTCAAGAGGGAATTTCCCAGTTGTTGGGACAGGCATGACAGAGGCGTGGCCACCTGCACCCTGGACCTCCACACAGCCCTTCCTCACATCAGCGCCTCCATCTCTCCCACTCAACAGTGCGCACCTTCTGGGTTTCCCCCACCCCCGGCCAAACCACACTGCAATCAGAGAATCAGAGAGTGTGGCAGTGCTCAAAGGGACCTCAAAGGCTCTCCCAGTGCCAACCATCTAAAGAACAAAATCTCTACCGTGTACCCAACTCTCGGGACGCGATAACTCCTTCATCCACCCTATATCTCATTAAAGTGTGCCATTATCACCCACCCATTTCACAGATAAAGAAACGGAGGCACAGAGAGGTTAAGTCAATTCCCTAATGCTATCCAGGAAGTCCTTAGCTGGTTTGAAACTCAGGCTGGAAGAGCAGGAGCCAAGAGCACTCGGTCCAGAGTTCCACTGGCATTGGGATGTCTATGGGGCTTCCTCCTCCCTTCCCGGAACCACTGAGGCTGGCAAGGAGACGTTGAGCTTCTATCCCAGACCCACCCTCAAAAGGTCCCTGATCATGCAAGTCAGTGGCACCCTAGAAACATCTCTCTCCCCGAGGGGCCTTCGGGGTCTGTGGGTGGCACGATTCACTAAGAAATCTTCCGTGGGCTAGGTGTGGCAGCACACCCCTGCGATCCTAGCACTCAGGAGGCTGAGGCGGTGCTGAAAACCTGCCGTTAATCTGGACCCTGTAAACAGGTTCCAGGGCGGCCTATAGTGCCACGAGACTGTCTCAAAATGAGGCAAAAATATGTCTTAGTAGGTAGAGAGGCCACCGTACATCAGAGAAGCATCACCCTTTAATTTTCCTGTCACTTCCCCGGAGAGGGAGCAGAGTGACGGCAGAGGGGAGCCCAGAGTGCTTAGTGCCTTGTGGGGCTCCCAGAATGCTTTGCTTGCTTTCTACCAACTTGTCTATTGACAGGCGCTCTAATGTGCCCCTCACCTGGGTTTTGTACCAGAGACGGTACACTCGGGCAGGGACAGGGCTCCGATTAAGTTGCAAAGGGTTCAGGGACTGGGGATGACAAAAGGGGCTTGGGGACTAATTAGGAGCAGCAAGGAGAGCTTAATTCATAAAAGCAAACATTTTCCATCCATCAACCTGCAGCCAGTTAAGGGCTACGTTTGAAAGAAATCTGTGCATGGGGAAGGGAGCCAACAGGAACAGGAAATGTTCGAAAGAATGTAAACTATTTCAGTTTCATAAAAAGTAACAAGTAAACAGTTATTACATGCAAATAACGCTCTGGTTTTAATTAATGCTGAAAAGTCAAAAAATATGTTTGACATTTGTATGTATATAAGGCACGGCTGCAGCGGGCAAAATGGTGCCCAGATGCCCAGTGGGAGCAGGCTGCCGGCTCCCAGGGAACGCCAACCTTGAGAAGGTCTTGTTTATTGGTGTTGAAAAGTACCATTTTGCCCCAGCCTTGGCAGCCAGGAGCCAGCTCACTTCCTAACCCTGGAGGGCTCGCAGAGCTTCAGAGGAAGGTGACTGCCTAGCCACTTCAAGGCTCAGCCACTTCTCAGCAGACTTAAAGCCGCAGATCCTCCTATCCTCAGGGTATGGGAACTAGAAGGGCTCCTCCACCCCAGAGTTACATGATGACGGGTTTCGGGTCCCAGCGCCTCCCACTCAACAGCCCCTGGCGGCAGCCACTGTGGCGTCTGGTCCTGCCTTCTTGCCACTACCGGGGTGGGTCAGACTGACAGGGCAGCCACCAGCGTGATCCCGGAGCTGGAATGGTAGCCTCCAAACTTCTCTTTCCAACATTCACCGTTCCAATCTGAATTCTCCTTGAGGAATCCCAGAGCTGTCCAGAGACCACGGGGACTCTTGCCCCTGGGGCGAGTGACTGGGGTGCCTAGGCCCCAACCAAAAGACACCCACACCCTGTTTGAACTTGTGCTCATAGGACCTTCTTCCAGCATCTTTTGTGAGATCAGGGATGCTAATGGGATAAGGCAGCAGCACTAGAGGCTTTTAGGAGTTGCTAAACCCTGGGACCTGGGAGAAAACTACTAGTAAGAGACCATAGACATAGCCACATAAAAGGCAGTGAAACGGAGAAGCGCTAACCTGACTGCACTAGGCTTGCAGATCTCCATCCTCCGTCCGGGGCTCTTGCTGAGACCCAGCCGCCTCCCTCAATTCCAGTCCCCACCTTTGTCATCCCAGGGTCCCTCCAGCTCACCTCGCCCGCTCCGGCCCACGAAGCGAAGGTCGTTGAACCTGGCCACTTGGTTCTTCATGACAGCGGAAGCATTGCGTAGCTCAGCGGAGTAATTCTCATCATTGCCCGCCATCACTGTCACCACCGTCCCATCAGGCACGTCCCCCAGTGCCACCACCTGAGGAAATCGGCAGGAAAGAGGACAGCTGAGAAAGGCCAAGAGGAGGAGTGCACCCAGCAGCTCCCCCAGGTCCGGGGCTCACGGAAGCTTTCTCGGAGGCTGCCGTTAGAACAGGCCAAACGGTGTAGATCCTTCTCCAATACGGATGAACTTTCTACCCTCCCTATCTAAGTGAGCCCCAAGAAACCATCCCTATTATTATTATTATTATTATTAAATTTAGTCTAAGCTAGAGCTGTCAGTCAGCAAGGTCACTGCTAAGGGCGGGGCGCTAAAGACTAGAGCTCCTAGCAAAAGAATCAGCAATGATAACAACGGGGGTACTCCTTGCTTTCCGTATGAAATTTGGCCCGGCCATGTGACCAAGGCCCAGTTAAATAGCCTCAGCGGAGTCTGGATTCGTTATGTAGAGAAAATGCAAAATGCTTGCAAAACTGCTGTTTTGCAAGCTGATCCAGAAAACCCCCGTTTTGATAGCTGCCCGGGTACCTGCTGGGAATTGCTGGATGGGTGGGTGGAGCTGCCCCTCCTCCCCACCCAAGGCACACCAAGAGGCAGATGCCTTTTGAACCAGACTTTAAACAGAGTCACAGCCATTTAAACGTGGCTGCCGTGTGCAGGGGCTGGGGATCCAGATGGTAAAGATTTCAAGGAGAAAATGTTTGGGGTCTGATTAAAAAGGCCAGATTTCCTGTCAACATCCTGTCTTCTTTTAATTTCAAAGATTCCTTTTAAGCTCCAAGTGACAGTAAAACCTCCGATCTGACGATTACAGTCACACGGGCCTCCTCCCCCCCTCCCCCTCCCCCTCGGGAGATTTCCCCCACTGGTATTTTAAGATGTCACCCGGGAGACCTCAAAGAGATCTCTATAGTTCTCTCTCTCTCTCTCTCTCTCTCTCTCTCTCTCTCTCTCTCTCTCTCTCTCTCTCTCTCTCTCTCTCCAATTTGAAGTCTTAATGGGAGCAAGGAGGGCCTCAGCTGCCAGCAGCCGGCGATTCCAGCCTCCTCGGGCACCACTACCTCCCCAAGCCGCTGGCCCTTCCTGCCCTGCCCTTTCTCGCGGCAGCTGTGAGAGGTTTAGGGGAAAACCAAGGCGTTTTCGTTTCATCTGGCTGCCCCCTTTAAAAAAAAAATAAAAAGAAAGAAAGAGAAATTAAGAAAGAAAGAAAGAAAGAAAGAAAGAAAGAAAGAAAGAGAAGAAAATGAAACACTTGCCTATCCCTGGCATAGATGGGGGAAAAAACCTCTCTGAACGACTCAGGGCTACCAGAATGGAGTCCCAAGCCTGTCATTCGGGATGCAGACTTCTGCGGGAGGCAGCCCTTTAGGGACCCGCGCTCCAGGATCGGCCTATGGTCGCCCCGTGCAAAATTGCAGCGGACCGAGGTGGAGAGTGTGGGAAGGAAGTGTTTCTGCGGCAGCGCAGGAGGCGCGGCGCCGCGGGGTAGGCCAGGCCCTTTTCGCCCTCTGCACCCCACACCTCCCGGGTCCTCGCCCAGCTCTGCTGATTCTCTTCCCGGTTACGGGTTAGACTGTGCCGGAGGAATCTGGAAGCTCCAATCATCTCATTTCCACGTCGCCATACTACGCAGGGCCCTGCCAAGGCCAGGTGGAGAGGTTTGGCCCCTCCAAGCTGTCGGTGCATCCAAGAGGGAGCTCCCCAAGTCCCCGCGTTCTGTGGCTGTGAGGCCGCGCTGCACCGATCTCTACGCGGGGTCCCCGGTAACGGTAACTGGTTCCTGCAGCAGGAGCGGCGGGAGGACTCCCCCCGCCCAGTTCTCCTGGCCGCCCTCCTGTATCGTCCCTGACTTCCCGGCACACCATATATTTCTGGACCCGGGCTATTGCAGAGGGACACCCAGGTTCCCTCCACGTCCTTCCAAGCCTGGGTTCCTGCAGCGTGGGTGACCAGGCATTCCTGCGTCCTACTGTCTGGGTGCTCCCCTTTCCTCCCCACGTCCTCTGGGTTCTGGGCTCTTATAGCGAGATCGTCTGGGGTCCAGCAGAATATTTCCGGATCTGGAGCCCTGCAGCAGGGGCGCCTGCCAGCTGTCATCTCCCTTTATGTCCTCCCAGCCCAACGCTCCCCATGCCCTCTCCAACCTGGGTTCCCACAATGGGGGCGCCCAGGTTCCTCCATGTCCTCCCGGTCTGGGCCCCCCCGCACTCACCTTGAAGGCGACAGGCAGAGTCTTGTTGCAGCGCCAATGCGAAGGCAGAACGGAGCAGAGGAAGTTGGGGCTGTCGGTGCGCACAAGCTCTCCCGCGTGGTCGGCCAGCACGTCCACCATCGAGCGCACCTCGGGCCGGGTGCGGCCACCGGGGCCCGCGGCAGCCTGCGCGCTCAGCGCGCCGCTGTTCTCGCCCATCTTGCCGCCGCCGCAGGGGAAGGCCGTGGAGGGGGGAGTGAAGCGGCGGCTGGTGCTCGGGTCTACGGGAATACGCATACCGCAGCCGTCAGGGCGCGGGCGGCCGCAGCCGCGGAAAGCAGGAGGCGGGAAGGCGGCGGCTCGGGGCCCGGCCAGCGCGGGGGGGCGGCGCCGGAGGGGGGACGCCCCGACGGTCGGCCGCGCGCCCGCTAGTCCCGCATCCCTCGCGCGCGGCCGCCCCACGGACTCGGCGGCCGCGGCCCCAACCCGGATCCTAGAGAATCAAGTGGCGGCGCCGCGGCCGCCCGCGCGGGTTAGTACCCCGGGCCATGGGGCGGGGCCGCGCGACCGACGCGGGGCGCAGCCAATCGCAGCCCCCAGGCTCGGGGTTCGCCCGGCAGGATCGGGCGTCTGGGGCCCGCGCGAGCCTAGCAGGGGCCAGGCCCCGCCCCGAAAAATCTAGACACCCGCGTCCCTGCAGCCGCGCGGGAGCTGCGGTCCCCTGGAGTCGGGAGCAGTCGCTGCAACCTGGGCAGAAATCGGTTTCCAGCGTTCTGGCTGCTTCTCGGCCCCCCCCTCCCTCGGGTCGCAGCCTGGCTGCTCCAGCTCTGGCCACCGCAGCCCGGAACCTGCACCCTCAGCTGGTCGCTGCGGTGACACCCAAGGCTGGTTCCTCTCTCCCTCTACCCCACAACGATTTTGATCCTAGAGCTTCCACCCCACGCTAAATTCCACGTTCCCCAGCTCCGCGCGGCCTTGGCCCTCTGTAGCCTCTGTGTCAACCTTCGAGGCAAACAGAATGGGGGTTCCCACACGGATCAACAGTGGGTTGGGGTCGACCACCCTGCTCCTGTCCAATCAAAACTAGTTTCAGGATCTCATAGGCCTCTCCGTCGTGGCGGCCCGTGGCTCTTTGAAAAATACAGCAGGGCCTGCATCATGTGTGCTTTTTGGTGTCACCCCCCCTTATGCATGCACATTTCCGTGTCGTGGAAAGGGACACGGGTCTGTGGCAGGAAGAAAGCTGTCAGTGACTTGGAGAGGGGCCGGACTGATTTCTCCCTGTGGGTGGAAAGGGGTCTTCCTAGGGCAGAGCCATCGTCTTCTTGGCCCCTGTGCGCTGTGTTATACAGTACTGTCAGGGGCTCTGTAGGAAACTGGACCCAGGGTCTGAACTGTTACTCATGCCTGGTGGCCCAGCCATTCCTGGGGTACGCAATGCCAGCAAAGCTTCCTTCTCCCGGCTCCTAGGCCTGGCATGGGTGCACAGAGGCACAACTATAGGGCTACAGAGGAGAGGAGAGCCTGGTGAAGCCCACAGTCACTGGGTGCCGCCCCCTCCCCAGGTGCACTCCTGGGACTGCGGAACGAACGCCTGTGTTTCTCTCGGTTCTTTGGAAATTCGACTGCATTTTCGTTGCCAGCACCGGTGGACGTGTCTCTAACGACCAATTCCAAGCCCCAAGAGCGACGCTACCTAGGATCCAAAGGCAGCAGCATCAAGACTTCATCCTGGAGCCCAGCTTATCACACTCCATTTTATTAAAAACGAAATCAGGCCCTGGGTGCACGACAGTGGGGACGAGCTCTGTCCCCTAATCCGAGGAACACCCGAATTGTCCTGTACTGCTCTCTGGGCCTCAAGCCAGCGCCCCAGGCTATCGAGGAAGCGAGGGATAGTGAGGGTCCATTGCTGGGCATTTTAGTGAACTAGTGACTCTGAGTCGCCCATCACTAGACCGAAGTCCTTGCGCAATGATCTCAGGACCAGAGGAAATCCTGGGAGCCTGGCTATGGTACGTGTGCCCTCAGGGGCCTCCCCTGGAAAGGGGCCACTGCTTGCCACCAGGTAGGGATCATACCCACGACGAGCCACCTACTTTGCCCTCGAATGACTGCGGGCCAAGACCATGACATGTGAGCCTCAGTGGTGTGTAAATTCGATTTCTTCAGTCGTTTCCAGTCGTTTCCAGTTTGCATCTGCCCCGTTTATTAGCCCCTCCGCAGGATTTCTCTTTTTGTCCCTACAGCGAGTTAACAAATGGGTTTCCAGAGAATGAAGTTCTGGTGTAACCCTGTGTCTGACCCCAAATCCGCACTCAGCTACAATCCTTGGAAGGCACCTGCCCCCTGTGGGCACCAGAACGAAGGATTGGGGAACTGTACGCAGCCCGACTTCTCGGGCACAGAAACGTTCCGGCTGAAGCAGTGTTCGGAACCTCCCACTAGTTGGCGCTGGCGCCTTGCTGGCTGCAGCGTGTGGCCCGCCAGACTCAGCGCACAGATGTGAGCCAGCTGCAGTGCCTAGGTTTTCCCGGGAGCCGTGAAAGAACAGCTTTCTGACAGAGTGCTTGTTTGCCTCACTGTATCTGCGGCCACGTTTTGGACAACGAAAAGTGTGGTGTTAGTTCTTGGGCTCGCCCTGGCTCTAATGGATAGGTGCCCTCATCCGGAGTTTCGGACACCGAAGGGCCTGCGACCGGCAGAACTCTCTCCGACAGACCCACCGTTTCTACTTCTGTTCCAAGGCCCATTCTGAGGCTAGGACAGAAGGCTCAGACTTTCATCCTTAGATCCGTCTGGTGCCCACACAGCTTCCTTCTGCTGTTCTGTACTGACAAACCTAGACCTATCTGGGTCTTGTCAGTTTTCAGACGGGGAGAGCCCCTGCCACCAACTAGGACTCATCCATCACACCCTCTCTTCCCCCATATGATCTGTCTCCTTTTCTGTCCTACTGAAAGACACTATCCTGCTGTCTCTCAAATGCCCCATTAAAGAGCACCTCGGTGTGTCCTCTACAGGGCCAGGAAGCCCGAGGTCGGAGCTCCCCTCTCATCTGCCTGTGTGTTGCTGGGTAAATTGGACCAGCCCAGGTCAGCTACAGCAGCCCATCTCCTGAGAGGGACCCCCACTTAAGAGAGGGTTCTAGTGGCTTCTTGGCAGTGCGGTACTGCCCCTGTCTCCAGAAGGACGGAGTAAGGTCTGATTCCTTGGGAGTCTGGAGCCTGGGGAGGGTCGACTTTGGAGAACTTGTTTCTGAGCTATGCTCTGGTTTATTACTAAGTCTGTTTTCCTTCATCACTCTGGTCTAAGAACCCCGCATCAAATATCCTTGAGGCTTCCTTTCATCTGTACAAGGGATAACAGCTGCGCTGGTAATAATGTGTAAAGTGTTTGACAGGGCCTAGCACAGAGGGATGCTCTGTCATGCCGTCTGTCTTTGGCAAACGCTGCACCCTCAACGGTGACACACCCACAGCTTGCCAGGACTCAGAGCCCAGGCTAAGGCCATGGCCAACTTGACCCCTTTTCCTCCTAGGCTGGCCGGAGGGCTACCTGGGACCTAAAGACTGTCTGGTGCATGCCTTGAGACAGGGCTAGCCCTGGAGGCAACCCTTCAAGGGCTTTCTTGCCTTCCAAGCTCCCAGACACTCACTATCTCCCTTCCACAAGCAGCCCTGACGTAAACAGCAAGTGAACATCACCACCAACACCATAGCCCCCACCCGGCCCACCCCCCGGAGGTGTCTGTTCCCTTTAGAAACTGAATTTCTCCATTCTGGTCCTGGCACCCACGTGCGAGGGACCCAATGTGGATCCTGCCTCCTGCCTAGTCCCTGGAAATCTCAGGGGACTTTCCTGTCTCACAAGGAACTTCACTTCTCTTGGACACTGGACACCGTTTGATTGGGAGGAGGCTAAGCGGTTCCCGCTGGGAGGGAGGAGCTGAGAAAGAAAAAGCCAGAAGGTAAAGGGAGTTCTGCATCCCGTTTTTTCAGATACACGATATAAAAGATCGAAATACAAAAGATGTCGTGTACCCTGGCTGTGCGCACACACTGAACCGATCAGCACCTGTGACGGAACACAGTAATACAGCTAAATTCCTGAAAGGGGGGGACCCCTACCTCAGAGGTTTCAACTCTGCAGTCACCTCTCCTGGGTGACTTGAGGGAAGGATCCAGAATGGGTGGGTGGGAGGACGGGTGTGTTTTTCAATTGCAGAAGGGCTCGTCAGACTTAGAGGGGGCAGGGGAGCGAGGGACACCATTCCTAGCTCTGGGGAGTCTGGTTTTCAAATGGAACCAGGCTGGAAAACCAGTCCTTCCTTGGCTGAGGCCAGACTGGAGAACCAGGCAGGTACATCCAGGGCTGAGTGCAGACTGCAGACCGAAGGGGAGAGCAGTGCTTCAGAGTGCAAAGCAAAGTTAGGCTGCCTTCAATTGGAGGGAGGGAGGATGCGACCCCAGCACCCAGAGGAAAACGGGAGGACCAGAGCTGGTCCAATTCCCTTTGGCTTCAGGTTCCCATCTGAACGAGGAGAGTGCGCTTCCTAAGTAGTCCTTGGTTCCGGCTGACTCTCCAACCCCAGGGACACCAGACAGGTTTTGTCCGTGACCAGAACCTATGAGCCATCCCCCCCCCCTCCCCGCACTCCCAGAACACGTTTGCCTTTTATAGGATGGGGACTTCCTCCCTCCTATCTGTCCTATCTGGCTGCAGAGCAACCCTGAGGGAGGTCATTGGGTTTCCGGGGTGGGGAGGAAGCCCACTGTAGCCTCCTTATCTGGAGGGAGTTGGTCTAGCCTGTTAGCGCTCTTAAGCAGCTGAGAGCCCAGGTTCTCAGACCCTCTGTTGCGCATGCTCGCTTACTCCCTCGCTCAGCCTCCCGGTGCCCCTGCAGGGCAGAGGTTTCATTCTCTGGGTTTCCAGGATGACTTGAGCTTCCAGAAGAATGCTCTTCCTCTGCACCAGATCAACAGTCGCCCTGACTCCCCACCAGCGCCACAGCAGGGACCCCCACTTTGCACCTGGAGCCCAAGGGGATTCTGACCAAAAAAAAAATCTGTCGTTCTCTCCCCCCCCCATCTCTGCCTATCTTCTCCACACGGCTCAGCATGGGGCGAATCCTGCAGTAGGCAGGGACAGGAAGAGCTCCTCCCCTATAAGTGGCAGTCACCTCTACACTTCCTGCTCACTTATGCCTCCTTAGAGCATTTTTGGGGGCCGTTGTCTTCATGTCCATTTTACAAGTGAAAAAAATCAGAAGCACAGAGAGGTTAAGAAACTTACACAAGGCTACACAGCTGGGAAACCACAGAACTGGGATTCCATCCAGGCAGCCTGACCCCAGAGCCCATGTTCCTGACCACTCTGCTTGTCTCATGGGGAAGAATCAGTTTGGAGAAGTGACAGCCAAGGGACAGAATTAGAATCCTGGCAGAGGTGTCCTGGGTTGGCTTCAGAATACGAGTGTCAAAATGAAGCCCCTAAAGATGTAGCGTAACGACTGTACCACGGGACAGTTGGTGAGTCAGGCAAAGGGCTGGAGATTGAAACACACAGACAGAGACACGGGTCATCCTTGAAACAAGAATGCCCATTTTATCGCATTCCATTGCAGCTTATATAGGGCTCCCCTTGACTAATGGCCTAGCCCTAGCTCACTTCAGCTGCAAGCCCACCAGAAACCCCTCCCCTGCCATCAGGAACTCAGCTGCAAGCACAGGCAAACAAGTTGTTTACTCCAGCAGGCAAGGGGGGGTCATAGAAAATTCAGGGTCTGAGGGTCTGCAGTCCCCAACGCTAAGACATCAAGTTCAATACCCTGACTTTGTCAAATGGCAGAAGCAAGACCTAGGGAGGGAAGGGGCTGTGTTAAGATCACAGCTTAGACTAGGGTAACGCCTGGCACCTCCTGATGCCACCTCCTGCTGGCTGGGTCCCCGATCTTCTGTCAGTTGTAGGCCCCCTTGTCCCTGAAGCCCACCCAGCAATACCCAGGCCACAGGGTCCTATTAGGGATTTTCCACCTCTCTAAAAAGGTCTTAATGCCTGTCAGTCCTTGTGAAACTTTAATTAATCTCAGAGACTGATGGCTTGAAGGGGAGCAGCCTTGGCCTTACAAGGCTGAAGATGACGGCTCCATTTATGTGGTGGGGAGGAACGCTGCCGACATTCCTGCCAGCAATAAAAGCCACATGGCTTTCCAGCGTCGCCCTTGGAAAAGAAAAAAAAAAGTGCAGCCCTCTGCGGAAAGAAAGCAGCTATGTACTGTATGCATGGCGTGAGATAAAAACAGGCGTTCCGAGGTGGAGAACAGTCAGGCTTTTATGCCTCCTCCATGACCACCGACAGTGGCAGGGGCCGGCGGTCACCCTCTCGGCCGCAGGAAAGCACAGGGAACAGGGTTGGCCCCAGTGTAAGGCCTTTAGCTGCTAGGAAAGGGCCTCAGCTTCTCCACCTGGGCTGGGTCTGAGCTCTCCCTGGCTGTCTCTGAGGTGGTGCCAGCTCCCTAGGGTGTGACCTGTGCGGTGTCACAGGGCCCTGCTCTAGGAAGGGCACACACTATGTTGGGCACTTGCTCTGGCACAGGAACTCTGAAACTTTTAGTACCTGCTGAATACGGATCTGTGTTTTTATTTTTCATGGGGTCCCCCCAAGTCGTGTGGCCATTCCTGGTCGTAGATCTCCCGTAGGCTAGGTACCCACCCCATGCCACGGCTTGGCATGTAGAGTGGAAGGGTGTACTGGGTTCACATTGCTTCTTTTGCTTATAGTAGCTTAGGTGAGTTTCAAAACAACTTGTGGAATGAACAGAGAGGCATCGCATGCCAAGGAAATCAAGATTTGAATTCAGTTCTCCCAGACTCCAAAACAAGGTTGTGTGTGTGTGTTTCTTTGTGTGTCAGAACACACATGTGCACACACACGGACCCAAGATAGACACCAGGAATCTTCCTTGGTTACGTGCCACCTTATTCATGAGGCAGTGTCTCTCAACTGAAGCCAGAAGCTCACGGGATGATACAACTTGTCTGGCTAGCCAGTTTGCTTTGGGGACCCCCTGCCTCTGACTGTCATTCTCACCCAGCATTTCTGTGAATGCTCGGGATCTGAACTCAGGTTCTCAGGCCCAAAGCAAGTGCTCCTGACCGCTCTGCATTATTCTACAGTGTTCCTCATTTGCGGGGCCAGACGGCCATGCACGGTCAGGCTTCTTCCCTGTTATTACCGAACAATAGAAAACACAGCGTAAACAATGGGGGGAGTCTGGTTAGTGTGGACCTGGCATGTGTCGAGAGAGTTGGGCTGAGGACTGGGTTCTATTGCCCTTTGTGTCGTTTATTAACCCCTGTGTAGGTCATTGGCCTGAGCCTGGGGTGGAGAACAGATTGTATAACAGAACCAATAGTCATCAGGTCCTACGGCCTGACTTGAGTCTGAGGCTCATAGACCTGGCTGTCTATGCGGCTCCAAAGAAGCCACCCAGTCATGTCACCCGGTGAGTCAGGGCAGTCCCTTCCTTCCCTGGGCCTCGGGCTCTCTTTTGGGGACACAGTGGCTTGGCTCCTGCCTCCTCCCTAAGAGACCTAGAATTTACTCAGCTACAGGAGGTTTGCTCGTTTTCCATCCTGTGGCTGGAGAAACTGAGAGCTAGGAGAGGTCACTGGATTGCCCAGGTGCACAGGGTGCTGGCAGGACCCTGCCTCCGGCTCTGGGCACTGACTGACGGTAGCGGCTCCATTTGCTTTCATCCCATATCCCTCGCCACACTGGCTGTCAGGAGCCTCAAGTGCCAAGTGCAGAAGTCACAGCCACACTTCCTGACAGGTGTTAGTGAGCTCCCACTGTGGTAGGCACAGTCGCAGCTCACTGCAAAGACTGCCTCCAGCCCCAGCTCCCTGTAGAGACTGCCTCCAGCCCCAGCTCACTGCAGAGACTGCCTCTGGCTCCAGCTCGCAGCAGAGACTGCCTCCGCACTGCCTTAGGATTGAGGTAAGGTCTCTGGGAAGGGTTTACACCGAGAGAGCTGTGTGCATCGGTGGCCGGCAGACTGGCATCTTGTAAAGGTGTGGGAAGCAGCAGAGGCTGCTATGGAGAACAGCGGAACAGGTGCCATCTTGGAAGCAGAGCAGTGCTCGCCGCACCAGCTCTGCAGGGTCTTGGAGTTTCTCTTTATGGAGTTGGAGGAATATGACCCCGGCTCAGGCGTCATTCTACACCTCTTTCCCCACTAACATCCAGCAGCATGCGCTTCCAGAGGAAGGGGTCCTTCTCAGGGCTGTACTGCCACTGGGTAGCTGGAGGGGAGAGCAGATGGTGGACCTGCTCTGCAGGTGGCGTGGGAAGCCATCCTTGCCCTGCACCTGAGCTTCACTCCTCCCCCCGTGTCGTGTCCCAGGGTGGACAGGATACCATCCACCTGACTTTGGCCAGTAGCAGAACCCCCACCCCGCCCCCACACCTCTAGACATGGAGGGCAGAGTATTAGCCGGGGCTGGACCCTAGGTTCCTGGTTAGATCAACACATTCCCCTCTGCTTCATCACCCTCACCTGGAAGTGGGGAACATTCCAGTGCTCAAAGCGGATTGTGAGGCTCTGGCACATGCGGGCTCACACAGTGGCTATAGCTGGTACCCCCATGAAGAGGAATCACTGGACCCCTTGGTCAAGACGCTGTGACATCCCCAGGGACCTTGGTGGGGGAAGATTACTGAAGCCATGTCACACTGTTGTGGCCACTGGGGACTTTGGGGGGGCGCACCCTGAGTCAGAACTCCTGTTCACACTAACGGGTTCTATCTACTTCTGCTTGTTTTCCGTATGTGGGTACATGTGCAAGAGTACACGTGTATAGACAGGTATGCCTGTACACGCTCATGGAGGTCAGAGATTAATGCCTTTCTCAGTTTCTTTCCACTTGGTTTTGTGAGGCAGGATCTCTCATTGGCCTGGAGACCACTGATGGTGCTAAATTTGGTTGGCCAGGAAGTCTTAGGCATCCTCCTGTCTCCATTCCCCCAACACTGAGATTTCAGGCACAAATGCTACCACACCAGCTTTTTAAAACATGGGTTCTGAAGGATTGAACTCAAATCCTCATGCTTGCACAGAAAACACTTTACTGACTGAGTTGTCTCCTCAGCCTTGACCACTATTTATCATCATCACCACCATCACCACCATCATCACCATCATCACCACCATCATCATCACCATCATCATCACCACCATCATCATCATCACCATCATCATCATCATCATCACCATCACCACCATCATCACCATCACCATCATCATTAGCAGTAGTACTGAGAAAAGGTCTCAAATATTCCAATCTGGCCTCGAGCACACCGTGTAGCTGAGGACAACCTTGGACACCCGATCCTCCTGCCTCTACCTTCTAAGTCATGGGGTCACATGTGTGTGCCACCATGCCTGGATCACTTTTGAATCTATGAAGAACCCCCTGTGGCAGTGGCCACATGATGCTGAGGAGGAACCAGCGATGGTGAGTGCTGGGCTCCACACAAGCAAAGGAAGTTCTGGAAATGTGCTCCAAAGAAAGCTTCAGGGCTGCCTGCCCGGGTAGGTATCCAAGCCAAGAGCAGAACATTAGACAGCCAGCTCAGTTGTCAAACATGGCAGGGGGCTAAACCAGGACAGGGTCAGCTAATAGAAAAGGATTGTTAAACAGAGAAACTCCTGGGCTACATCCTGGTCCCGCTGAGTTCAGGCCTTGCAACCCCATCTCTGCCTTGGGCTGAGACAGGAGTTCCCTGAGGCAAATTGCTGACCCACTGCATGGAGAGACGAAGCCACCCTCAGGACTCCTCTCAGCCTCACGACTCAGGAGCCCTAGGATGGGTCTACACATCTACCAAGATCTGCTCTCACAAGCCTACACACACAGCCAGGCTGGATGAGATGGCTCAGCCAGCAAAGAGGCTGCTAAGCCTTCGTGATCTAAGTTCCATCTCTGGGGACCCACATGGTAGAGAGAGAGAGAGAGCCAGTTCCTGCAAGTTCTTCTCTGATCCCCAAATGTGTGCTGTGGCACAAGTGTACCCACTCCCGTAAGTCAATAAGTACAGTAAAAATTAATTTAGAAAGGATACTCAGGGGCCAGAGGGTGATCCCCACCCTCACCATGGAAGGTACAAGGAGCGGTGTGGCTGGGGGAGGGGAGGAGCCTAGCATCACTTTAGCCACCTAAGTCCAAAAATGGGCACAGAGACTGCTTTGTCACTGTTTCTTTCTTTTCTTTTCTTTTCTTTTCTTTTCTTTTCTTTTCTTTTCCTTTCCTTTCCTTTTTTTTTTTTTTTTTTTTTTTTTTTGGAGACAGGGTTTCTCTATATAGCCCTAGGCATGCGTCACCACTGCTCAGTTTACAATAAAATATTTTAAAGGTAAGCAAAATATATACAAAAAAAATTAAGCCAACTGGGTTGAGTGGAGTCTGCCTTTAATCCCAGCCCTCTAGAGACAGAGGCAGGAGAATCACTGTCGAGGCCAGCCTGGTCTACAAAGTGAGTTCCAGGACAACTGATCTACATAGCAAATTTCAGGATGGCCAGAGCTACATAGTAGATCTTGTCTCAAAAAAATTATTTTAAAGCCAAAGTATAGTGATGTATGTCTGTAATTCTAGCACTTGAAAGGTAGGGCAGGAAGATCAGGAATTTAAGGCCTTTCTCTGCAACACAGAGAGTTTGAGGCCAGTCTGGGTTATGTCAATACATAAATATAGAGAAAAAGTCTTAAAAGGTTCTCTGTCTTTCAAACCTCTGGGGAAGGGAGAAAAAAAAAACCAGATTTAAAAATCTTACATCTAGGCACACAACTTTAATCTCAGCATTTGGGAGGCAGAGGCAAGCAAATCTCCGTGAGTTCGAGGCCAGCCTGGTGTCCAGACTGAGGTCAGGCCAGCTGGGTTTATCTAGTGAGAACCTGTCTCAAAAACAAGAACAAGAGCAGCAACAAAACACCAAGCCAGCAAAGCTTACATTTGTGTTGCTGTATGACTGTCTACGGTGCTTCCAACCTGGGACTGATAATCCTTTCAGTTTTTGTTTCTGAATTTATTCTGGTACTGGGGATTGAACACAGGGCCTCCCGTATTCCAGGCAAGCGCTGTTTTACTGGCCCAAGCCCCAGTTGCATTTGATATATATATATAAAATTAATTAATTAATATATATAATAATATAATATATATATCGCCATTCTACCACCTTGCTCTCCACCCAATTGCCTGGTCATTCTTGGCGCCATCTCATGGCAGCAGGCTCACTCATTGGCATCTCCTGGTACCCAGCAGGTACCCAGTGCCCACTGAGCACGCTCCCTGTGGCCTCCTCCAATACCAACAACCCCCTAGGTCCCCGCATGGTTCACTTCACAGGTGAGAGTGGGTTCGGCCTGGTGATTCAGCTTGGGAAGGCGGGGCTCTGGGTGTTGGCACTGTGCTGTTATGTGCAGCAGCCGAACCCCCACGTCCACCCAGGGACCCTCGTTCCTAACAATATAAACCAGATATGTTTTGCAGATAGGTTCATGCACTTGCCATAGACACTGGACCCCCGGCAATCATCACCCTTTTCTCACGGGAGGAAACTGAGGGAAAGCTGGCAGCTGGTCCAAGTTCTCAACAAACCTTATCGGGTCAGAGCACAGACTCCAGGAAGCAGGACGGACCTGTGGCCCTGGCTCTACAGTGGGCGCTAGGGATGGAGGGCCAGCAATGGAAATGGCAAGGACTGCTAGGGAAGATGGTTTATCAGCTGAGCAGCCCTGTGCACTGAGCGGCTGGCTGTCCCTTCCTTCTTACTTTGTCTGTGGCCCTTAGGGAGGGAGACGATGAGGATGTGGGCAGCTGACACTGGGCTGGAGTGGGCTCATAAAACCCTACCCCACCATCTTGGCGACAGGCTCAGACAGGGGTTCTCTTTGTCATTTGTTAGAGTTTCTCACTGATGAGTGTGGCATGCCCAGAGTCGGCTTTCACAGGCTCACAGCCGTCCTCGGACCCAGCGTTTCTCTCCCAGCCAATCTCAGAACAGCAATCAGACAGAGCCTTTAGCTTAGAGACCTGCTCTGTCCTGTCTCAACCTGGTTCCCAGGGCCAGGCTTCCTTTACAGTCCTGGGCTCAGGAGCTGTGTA
The DNA here is from genome assembly GCF_014885135.2 of Alexandromys fortis. Taxonomy (NCBI): domain Eukaryota; kingdom Metazoa; phylum Chordata; class Mammalia; order Rodentia; family Cricetidae; genus Alexandromys; species Alexandromys fortis. The sequence goes on from NW_026067894.1 coordinate 6,646,333, forward strand.
CTTCTAAGTAAGGCAGAGATAGATGAGGTGGGAGGTACCAAATTCTATTTCTTGTTACATCCGGCACACGCAATATGCCATGGGTGTTGGGGACCTGGAAGCTGGTAAGGAAGTCAGGAGACATTGCTGAAAGTGATGGGAAGAGAGATGGGTGCTGAGGGATGGCCACTGATGCCTTAGGGCAGTCAGGAAGGGCTTCCCAAAGGAGGTGACAGTGGGCTAAGACCCGAGGGTTGGGGAGGATTAAAGAGCCAACAGCAGATAGCAAGGCTCACCCAGGACACCACCTTCCCTCCCCACAGGCTCCTGCCATCCTCTGTCTGGGTGTCCTCTGTCTTTCATCTCTTCTGCTTTTGCTCACTAGCCCTGAGAAACGGAGGCAGATTCAGGGTCCTGAAAGTTGAGGAAACTGAGGCTGGAGAGGTGGAGGGATTCAAATGACGCTGCCAGTACGACTTGTGGCCCTAGTATTGTGACTGCAGCTTTCCTGCGGGTCACAGGCTGTGCCTGGGAGGACCAGGGCCGGCGCTGGGCACGATCCCCAGCGGAAGGCGCCCGGCCCTGATTGGAACAAGGTGGCGACGCCCCGCCGGCCGCATTGATCTCGCCCGGTGTTCCAGCCGCGGGGCGGGGCCGCGCTGGGCGCTCTGCCGGCTTTTCCAGGTGTGGGGACACCCCGGGGAAAATGGCTTTTCATGTGGTTGTGGCAAAGCCTTCCCACCCAGAACGTGGAGGAGGCCGGAGAGTCGGGGGGTTACGCTGGCAGTGGGGAGGGGGGTCTGGAGGCTGGAGACCCACAGCCAGCCAGTGCCACACCCTGGAGAAGGTCAGGAGACAGGGACCGAGGGATTCCAGGTACGGAAGGCTGTGGGACATTGTGTTCCCTTACTGTCCTTCTATTCCCTCGGTGTGGCGCATAGGTTTGGGACCCCTCCTCACACTTACACACGGGGACACTGCCGCCCTTCAAAGTCAGAGGTTCTTTGTCCTGGATCGGGACTGCGATTGGAGCTCAGCTGGTGAAGACATCGCTTAGCACCAGGAAGCCCTGGGCTCAACTCTCTACAGCACCCAATAAATTGGAGATGGCGCAGGCCTATAGTCTCGGCACAGGAGAGGTGGAGCTGTAGGATCAGCTGCTCAACGCCATTCTTAGCTATCTGAGACATTTCCCTCAAGTACAAAAGAACCCAATATTCCCAGGATCAGTTGGTTCACAAAGCAGGAGGGGTTTGGACAGTCTATCCCAGCGTCCATTAGGCTTTGCTAGAGACACAGGTCCAGAGAGGGGACAGGGTGTGCTGAAGAGACAGGATGTTGAGTGGCCACGTAGGAGACCACGGAGGGCTATGGTATGCTACTAATCTTCATGGGCAGTTCCCTTCTGGCACATGGAAAGTTCTTCTACTTAAAACAAAACTTATTGCATTTATTTATTTGTGCGCATGCTTTGGCATGCGTGTGGAGGTCAGAGGACAACTTTTGGGAGTTGGTTCTCGCCTTCTACCATGTGGGTCTTGGGGATCGAACTCAGGTCATCAGACTTGGCAGCAAGCACCTTTTCTCACTGAACCATTTTGCCCACCCCAATGTTTTTTTTTTTTTTTCTTAAACTTCTAATTCAGGTTCCTCATGCTTCAGGGAATTCTTTCTTATCTGGGATTAGCTTTACTAAGTCAGTAAACACTGGTTCCCTGGTGCTACGTCTGGGGAGCGTGTGGCCTTCTCTAATACGCTGTTCCCTGTCTGCCACTGTGGTGGATACTGCAGCTTGCTTTAACCCGTGAAGTGAGTGCTCTCAGAGTGGATTGTGACCGAGCAGAATAGGGTGCTCCTGGGGACAGGATTGAGGCAGCGGACGACAAGGAGGGGTGGGAGCATCATTTATTGTCTGTTCCCTTCTGATTGGCATTGATGGGATCCTGTGTGGCATGCACCCTTCTGTAGCTCTGTCTTTGCCTCCTATGCTGTCCCTCCATGGCTTCAGTTCATCCACAGTGTCTTTTATGCCCCCTGCCGCAGGGCCTCTGCCTGTCCTTCAGTCTGTCTGTACTAGTCAGCTCAACTCTGCCTGGTACTTCCTCCTTCTCTGAGCCCCTGACGTAGGCAGAATCACAGTCCCGTGGCATCCCTGTCCTTATCCCAAGATCCAGAGATAAGCCATCTTATAGGGCAACAGGGACTTGGCTGGATTCCATGAAGGTAAAGGCTTGGAGACTTTCCTGGGCTGCAAGGTGGGTACGGAGGGGAAATGAGAGAATCAGAGAGGTGTAGGGAACAGGCTAGAGAACTGTGGGGACATCAGAGAAGCTGGCCCATCAGCACTGGGTGGCAAGATGGATGAAGACCAGGAGCCAGGGACGTGGGTACCAGGGGCCAGTAGCAGACCAAGACCCAGTGATGAGGGCTCCAGGGCATCAGAGTGCAGCTCAGCCCTGCCCTGATTCTCACTTGGGATCCCAGAGGTCGCATGGGGCTAGCGGCAAGGACCTGTCTGGGTTCTGGCTCCCCTGCAGACATCAGGGCCTCAGCTGTGGTGCCCCTTGTGTCCTAGCCTTTTCCCCAGAGGACATTTGTTGCAGAGGGACAAGAGCTTTCCTTACTTTGACTGGAGTTTCCCAGACAGAAACAGATGGAAAAACTATAAACCTGGCCCCGGTACAGCAATGTTTTTCTTGTTTTCTTGAAATCCAGGTATCCTGGATGCCCCTCCATTCCATCCCCTTAGCTGAAACAAGCCCCAGTTACACACCCGGAGCTCAGCATATGCCCACCAGATGGGTTGAGCGAGTGGATGGACGTTCTAGTGACCAACCTAGTTTCAGTGACCGCTCTGACTTCCAGACCACTGTCCAGATAAAGTGAGTTGGAAGCAAGTAGCCCAGCGCTGGGGAGACTGAGGCAGGAGGATTGTTGCAAATTTTAGGCCAACCTAGTCTACAACATAAATTCTAGACCAGTCAGGGCTACATAGAAAGACCCTGTATCAGAAAACAAAGAAAAACCACCCCTTCCCGGTGCCAGGGGAGGTTCTGAGCTCTCTCTAATGCTCCATTAACACAGTGATATCATTAACCCATTTTCTAGAGGACAAAACCAAGGCCTAGGAGGTGACTTAGTCAGAGTGCTGGAGCCAGGCAATGCCAAGTGCTTGGAAGAGCAGGGTGTCCAGTTCTGTCTCCTTCCTCACCCTCTTCTCAAGGCAGATCTTTGTTTATTAGCCCAGGGTGTCTTTGTTTTCTCACTGCCGAACTCCTACTCATACACCGAAGCCCCATCAACCCTGGCTCCCTGTCCTGATGTACCGTAAGTACTGTAAGGACTTTCTGGTGGTGCTTTCCTTCCCAGGACTGTGACACCCTGAGGACAGACGTGGGTCACGTCCAGCTCTCTGGCCAAGGAACAGAGGGTCCCTGGAGCTGTGCAGGACAGGTAAATGAGTGAAGTCCGCCTTTCCCACTCTGGGCCTTGGTTTTAGAGTCTAGAGTCCACAAGAGGGGGGAAGAGAACCCTTCATTCTCTCTTCTCTAAAACAAAACACATATTTTTCTGGGCATGAAAATAATACCTATTCATTAAGGAAAAATTGGAAAATAATAGAATTATGAAGAAGAAAATTAAAACCACCCCTAGCCTGCCACCCAGAACCATTGCTGGCGTCTGCCTGTTGGTCGCTACTCTTCCTCCTATGCAGCCTTCTTTCCCCTCCCCCTCTTTCCATCTTTGTAGAATGCTGAGAACACACAGCACACGCAGTTGAAACAACCCGACTTATTGTGGGTGTCCCCGGTATCACTGAGTCCCCTCCATGACGGCAACAACCGGAAGCTGCTGAGCTGGGGACCCCAGGCAGGACCACCATCGCGTTCCCTCAGGCCAACAGTCCAGCTGCCTAGGGTGTCATTGCGCGGGATACCCCTTAGATGGAGCCTGTCACATCCCTGACCCCACCGCCCTTAGGACACATTTTGGGGCAGGGGTGGCTGAGCCAGGGATGACTGCCCTGCACACTAGCCCTCCAGCCGTTTCTCCAGTGACCCCTGTCAGAACTTCAAAGTCTCTGCCCATGCCAGGCGGAAAGCTCTGAGCAGTCCCTTCTCTTCCCAAGGAAAGCCTTCCACACCCAAGGCCTCCAGCTTCCAGCAGAGGGTAAGAACACCCATTATCCGGAGCTTTATCTAAGCCATGCCCAGGGCCTGTCATCGGTCTCTGAGTCGCTAGACTCTAAGGGGACTGTCATAGGTCACCTCAGTCTTAGGGTGCTGTGGCCTCAGGCTGTAGGCACCTCAAACTTTTAATAACCCGCAAGCTGGCCAGGCAGCAGATCCTGGAGCTCTGTATTCTTGGAGGTGAGTGTGTTGTCTACTGCCCTACTGAAGAGAAGACAGACGGAAGGCCCGAAAAAGCCTGTGGCTGAGCCTCACCCACAGTGAATTAGCTGATTCTCCACTCCAGGCTGCCTGTGATGCCGCAGGGAGCTGAGGGACCCAGGCCTTGTGGTCTGTGGTCACAGTCCTATCCTTGCGAGGTGAAACTTTGGCCTGACAATGAAGTAGCCAGATCCTGACCGGAATCCCCTTCTCGTGTGCCTTGAGAGGTTCTTCCACCGCCCTGTCTCCATTGCAATGCAGCCTGCTAACATGGAGACCTTTCAAGGGGCTACCTTCCTAGAGTCGGCTTGCCTGCACCAGGCCTCATTCCTGCTGTGCTGGGAGGCCTGACACCCCCAGATGAAGCGCTCACCAAGCCTGCTGATAGATGGGTTCTTTTTTAGGCCACCTCACAGGAAGAAGGGGCCAGAAATGAGCTCTGGGGTTGCCCAGGGCCCTGGGGACCCTTCCTATTTGCATGTCTTTCCCCACCACCCTGACAGCCCTGTGGATTCACCATCCTGAGAGGCTTCCCAGCTCTGGCACAGGGGACCGTGGCAATGGGAAGGTCCCTGATGGCCCCCTGTGTGAGGGCTGAAGAACTCAAAGCCCAGAAGGGTGTCACCAGCTTCCTGGTAGCCCCCTTGCCTTTCAGAGTGGCCCCTGACAGTCACATCACTGCTTAGATGAGCCAGGGCCTCCAAGAGTGTGAGATAGTTCCTGGTGAGAAATGCAGGTTCAGTGTTGCCCTGCCACCGACAGCGACTGTGGCACCCCCAGGTGGGGGTTCCTATGGGGGTGCACCTGACGGCTGAGGAGGACGGCCCAAAGCCCAAGGCCCAGGGCTCAGCACGTTGGGCACGAGGAAGCTATGGGGTCCAGTTTGACTGTTGTGTTGGTCTAGTACAAAGGAGGGCACAGATGGGAGGGTTTTGGGAGGGCCACTTCCACACAGGAGAGGGGCACACCTTGGGGGCTGTATGGAAGATGGGAATGGCTGGGTTCCATGCTGTCAGGGTCTGGGGCAGCTGGAGCTGGGGGATGCCTGCTAGGGGAATTGCCTTGCGTGGCCTCTCTTATTTATTGTCTCTTTAAACAATGGGGCTAATACAGAGCGTTCATCGAGCAGCCATCCTACCCACCCTGGGACGCAAATCACAAGAGTACAGTGAGAAACTGGGAAAACCAGAGAAAAATGAGCAAAAATGTCAAAGCTGGAGATCTTGTCATCGGAGAGAACAGTGTGTGTGTGTGTGTGTGTGTGTGTGTGGTGTGTGTGTGTGTGTGTGTGTGGCGGGGAGGCGGGGTAGGAGGGCGTTCCAGGGGCAAGGCTATTCTCAACAATGGCACTGCTAGTTGCCAGGCTCCCTGTCCTTTGCGGGTCCCCAACGGCACTCAGGCTTCTTGATACTGACAACCTGGGGGTGGCCACTTGGTGCAGGGATCAAAACCAAGTCAAAGAAGCTTGGGTGCCACCCTCTGGGTGGAGATGGCAGAACCGATGGAATCTGGAAACTGGGCTTGGTGTGTACCAGGAACAAGACACTCAGGTCCAGGACATGAAACCCCAGATGCCACAACCAGGCCCCAACCATGATCTTAGCTGGGTTCCTTGCCCAGGGGCCGCTATCCTCAGCCCTAGCTCTGGTGGCTGACTGAGCCGCAGTCCCAATACTCTTGTTCATCAGGGTCTCTGAGAAGCATCTCTAAATCAAGAACAGAAGGCTTTACCACCAGCCCACTGTCCACACAGGCAAGGCAGGAAGGATGTGGCACCTCCTGCCACCCCAGGTCTGCTACTCTAGGCCAAGTCTCTGGGGCTCCAGGTGGCTTTGGGCCTGGCCAGTCTGGGAAGGCTATGGGGGCCACACTCAGAGCTCAGGATGTCTATGACTGGTCTGTACGGTCGGCTCAGGGTACCCACCACGGGCTCCCAAGTTCCCACATCCGCACACTCTGCTCTCTTTCCTGCTCGGACCCCAGGCAGGGGCGTGGTGTGGACCTGGGGTTGAACTGAGGTCTGAAGTATTCTTCAGGCCTTCAGCTCTGGCTGAGTCCCGTCTCAGTTTCTCACTTCTGCCCTTGTGAAGATGATGGCCCAGTACCTTCAGAGGGTCCACAGTCAGCTTCCACTGCCTCATCCTCTGGGCCCCCAGACCCATTCCTCTGGTGACAAAACTGAACCAGGGTCGTTACTAAAGATCTCTGCAGGAAAGCACAGAGTCCGTTCTGCCTCCCCCCCTACATCCCTCCTCCTTTCTAGAGCTGTTTGGGATCACATGACCTGGGCTCATGGATGCCTGATGGAAGGGGGGCAGTGGAGCCATAGAGCAGTCCTCGATGTAGGGAAACCCAGACTTCTGGGTAGCTGCCCTGTGGCAGGGAGCTGTGCCTGCTCCCATGCAGGCTGCTTTGGTTTGAACCCAGGCGGGGTGATTTCAGGCATGTGGTCAACCTCTTTGGGCCATAGCATTTTCATTTTTTTTTTTTTTTTTTTTTTTGGTTTTTCGAGACAGGGTTTCTCTGTAGCTTTGGAGCCTGGAACTAGCTCTTGTAGACCAGGCTGGTCTCGAACTCACAGAGATCCGCCTGCCTCTGCCTCCCGAGTGCTGGGATTAAAGGCGTGCGCCACCACCGCCCGGCTAGCATTTTCATTTATTAAATGGGTTCCATACTAGCATCTATAGGGCTCGCTGAGCAAAGGCGTGGAAACACCAGTGCATGAATCCTGTGACTATTTAAAAGGCGAGCGGTCGTCATTCATGTTTTCTAGAGAGTCAGTTTGTGACTGGCAGGAATGGAGATGCTCTGAAGAAACACCTGTGCCTCTTTCAGAAACTATGGTTTCCAAGAAACTGAAATGTCCCCAGGAGTCTCGGGCTGAGAGGAGTAAAAGGCCGAAGCCGGGTGCCAGGGAGAAGAGGTTTCATGTCAGTCAGAGTTCCCATGTCAGATCTCCTTATGAGAGAGACTGGAAGCCTTGTGAGAGAGATGGGCGGGTGATGGGCGGGTGATGGGCAGGTGATGGGCGGGACCCAGACCCAGACCATGATGGATGGGACCCAGACCATAATGGGCAGACCCGATGGGAAGGACCCAGATCTTGATGGGCGGGTGATGGGCGGGACCCAGACCATGATGGGCGGGCGATGGGCCGGACAGACACTTGACCAGGACTGCTGAGCCATCTGCCTCTTGTTCTCTATTTAAACCTAAACCTCATGTCAGGACCTGAAGATGGACTTTTGGGGCCACCCACCCCAATTTTACCCTTCTCTTTAATGGGCCACGCCTGGCTTGTTAGAGCTGCCAGGGCCCAGGCTTTGACCCTAACAACTCCAGGACCACAGCGTGGATTTCTGAACCTTTGTGCTTTCTTCTCTAACGTGCTCCTGTAAGGTCTCCTTACAGTTATATCGCTCCCTGGCCTGGTGGTGCTGGTGGCAGGTGGAGACATGGCAGCCTTCACTGCCACAGCCTATCTCGAGGTGGGCTCAGGTGAACCTTCTAAAGGCCATGTTCCCCAGCAAAGGCCCTCAAAGCCTGCAGCAGAACCTCGTGTGATATCCCTGGTTTCTGACCTTGCGCCCTCTGTTGCTCTGAACATCACCTGATACCTCTGCTGAGCACACACAGAAACACCCCACCGTCTCCTGGTCTCTAGGAAACAGGAGAGGAGTTAGCACTTAGAGCCACAGCAGCTCGTGGTGAGGGAAGAGTGGTTCCCCACTCACACACATCATCCAGAGTCCTCCCGTCCCTCCTCCACTGTCTGACTCAGCCCTGCATCAGCCAGCACCCCACCCCCGTGAGGCATTACTGAGCATCTTAGGTGTTTTTCCTTCCTGCAATGTCCGATGAATTAAAAACAGGGTCATCAGGAGTCGTCTTCCAAACTGTAAAAGCGCCATGCCTGAGACCTCCCGTGGTCTGAGAGAGAATGCAGGAAGCAGCCGGGCATGCTTTTAGAAGAATAATTGAAATTAATAGGAGCCTGGAGAGATGGCTCAGTGGTTAAAAGCACTTGCAGCTCTTCCAGAGAACCCAAACTCTGTTCCCAGCCCTATACCAGGCACCTCAGAGCTGCCTGTACCTAGCTCCAGGGATCTGACCTCTGGCCTCTAAGAGCACCTGCAATCGTGGGTACAATCTTTCACGCACAGACTCAGTCACACACCTGTGCACACACTCAGACTTACACACCTACACACAACTAAAATAAGTGATAAACGTAAATCTTTACAGTGAGGTTAATAATCTGGCCTTGTGGCCCAGGCATCCCATTTACATGGCAGCCTGGGCTATACATACAGACTGACTTCACAAGGCCAGCCTGGGCAACTTAATAAGACCCTGTTTCAAAGTGAAAAAGTAAAAATGGGGCCGAGGCTGTGGCTCAGTGGTAGTATGCCAGCCCAGCACGTCTGAGGCACTGGGTTCAATCCTCAGCCCTGCATCAACAAACGAATAAATTAAAGATTAAACATCCAGTGTCTCCATTGCACGAGGCTGTCCACTGAGCGTTCAGTGTTTGCATGCGACAGTGGTCACTGGGTGGGATGCCTGGACACAGAATGCTTCCTCCATCATGACAAGTCCCTTGAGACGGGATTCTCCTCACAGCGTAGGCCGGTTGACTGCTGATAATTGTCCTGAGGTTCTGGGATACTTTCTGTGTGGCCTCACACAGGACAGGAAACCACACCATGGAACGTTATAGAAGGAAATACACCGAATAATGGTGGTTTTGTCTAGGGGTGGGGCCTCCAACTTGTTTCTAAATTCCGTGGATTCTGAAGGTGTTTGTAAACTTAACTGCTATGGGGTCGGGGGTCAGCTGGATATTTCCGGGGTGCTCTCACTGGCTCTGAAATCTTCAGGGCTTATTCTCACCACAGCTTCGTTCTTGTGTGTGTGTGTGTGTGTGTGTGTGTGTGTAGGGGGCATGTTTATGTGTATACGCTCATGTGTGCACGTATGTGGAGGGCAAAAGTCAACACTGTGTGTTTTCAATTACCCTCCACCTTAGTTTCTCTCATCCAAGTACTAACCAGGCCTGACCTTGCTTAACTTCTGAGATCAGATAAGAACGGGCGAGTCCAGGGTGGTGTGGGGCAGTAAACCACCTTTGTTTCTGAGACAGGGTCTCCCAGTGAATCCGGAGCTTTCAGTTGGATTAGACTGTCCCAGGAGTGCCCATGTCTCTTCCTCCCCATTGCTAGGCTGCCAGGTGTGCCCTGCCACACCCAGCTTTTCTGTGGGGCCTGGGAATCCAGACTTAGGTTCTCAAGCTTGCGCAACAGGGTATTTTACCAACCAAGTGTACTCTCAGCCCCATTCATTCTTCTTCGGTGGGGGACAGCGGGGGCTGTGCGGCCAGATGACTGGCGGCAGCACGGAAGTGAAAGTAGCCAGGTTTGTTTTCAGGCCCATGGTCCTTTGAAAAGAAGGGCTCCGGCCCTGGCTTCATGCTCTGATGGTGTCTGTTCTGAAACTTTGTTGTTTGCTTTTTATTTAAAATTCATTTTACAAGGATGTGTGTGCGTGTGTGTGTTTGTCACAGAGTGTGTGTGTGTGTCACATTGTGTGTGTGTGTCACCGTGCGTGCGTCACCGTGTGTGTGTAGAGTGTGTAGGGTGTTGGTCTTTAGCTGCTTCGTTTGAGACATGGTCCTTGTTCTGCTGTGCAGACCAGACTAGGTAGCTGTGAGCCCGAGGATCCTCTTCTCTCCGCCTCCCCTTGTGCTGTAGAGGCTCTGGTCTTACAGCTGCGTATAAGTGCGCCCGTCTTTGTGGATTCTGGGGATCCGAACTCAGATCCTCACGTGAGCTTCTGTAGCAGGGACTCTGTTACTGGGCTCTCTCCCTATCCCTATCCCCAAATACAGACAACTTTGAACATATGTCCTGCAGCCCTGCACCCTGAAAATACCACTACCTGCCCAGGTCCCTGGGATGTCCCTGGGATAGGTCTTTGCCCTTGTCCTGGACAGAACAGACTCGGGCATCCCTGGCAGGCACAGTCTTTGTGTCAGAGAAGCAGTGCGCCCTGGTTGGTTATACGTTTGTGTGTCTAGAGAGGGATAAAAATAGGGCTGCGAGTGGCTCGGGAGGCCTGTGGTCTCGCCACACTCATGCACACACGCACATACGCGCGTGCATCCGCACTGGCCTATTTCACAGAGCTGCCTGTGTGTCACGGGATGTGGGGCAGCCATCTCTGCCCAGCCTGCGCTCAGCCTGGACTCCACCTACCTAGACGTCATGCCCAACTCTCATGTCTGGCTGTCTCTTTCCACGCTCCCCTCCTGTGTCCCCTCCACAGGACACACAAGACCCCATCTCTAGGAATTCCTCTGCACGATCCTTTTCATTCGGCCAACTCCACGTGAGCCACCAGCGTTCTCTAGCCCCCAGAGCTGCCTATGGTGGTTCCAGTTCAGACTCCACCTTCCTCAGAAACATTCGGGAATTCTTGGAACAGGGCTGGGGACATTCAGGGAGAATTCTGAGGAGGTGGTGCCTTTGAGCCTCAAGGAAGAGGAGACACGTTCCAGATAGGAGGTGACTCTCATAGCTCACAACCGTGGCATTCACTAGGCACAGACCTCTTGCTGGGCCTCAGTTTGTCAACTGTGAAATGGCGACAGTCGCAACAATGCTGCCCACTGCATGGATTATGGAAAATAAGTGAGAACCGACTGTGACCGAACCTTCGCAGTGCCTAGCGCACGACAAACTGCCAACAGAGGCCACTCCTGTCTCCTTCACTCTTTTCTTCAGACTCCCTGGGTCTGGGTGTGTTTTCACTTCTGCAGAGGAACTCATGATGCCCCCTCCACGGCAGTGTGAACTCAGTGTGCTCATAAACATCTACAGAGGCCCCTGGAGGCGGATTCAGAGATGTAGGTGGGCTAAAGGGGGCTATAGCAGCTATCAGGGCCCCCAGAACTCCTTAGCTGCCTCCATTCTGGGCCTCACTTCTCCCATCTATAAACTGGGTACATGTGTGTGGGGAGGGGTGGATACCAGGTCCAGGAGGGCAAGCACAGTCGCCTGTTGGGTTCACTCTTGCATGCTTGCATGCAGTAGGTCAGTGGTTCTCAACCCGGGGGTCACAGCCCCTATAGGGGTCGTATGTCAGGTATCCTGTGTATCTGATATTTATGTTATGATTCATAACGGTAGCAAAACTAGTTATGAAGTAGCAACGAATAATTCTATGGTTGGGGTCACCACAATGTGAGGAGCTGTATTACAGGGTCGCAACACTGGGAAGCTTGAGAACCGCTGCAGTAGGTGTTCAATTAATGTGCACCAGAGGGGTCAGTAGTACCCACAAGTAGAGGAGAAAGAGATGCTGGGAAACCGGGTTTCCTCTCCCAGGGAGCTACAGGACCCATGCCTCAGAGGCAAGCAGGGCCTCAGAGGCAAGCAGGGCCTGAGGGTCTTCTGCATACAAAGCTCCACCTGAAACCAAGGGAGACCCTGCCCCCGCTACCCAGAAGACCAGAGCCGGGGTGGTAAAGACAGACTTGGAGATATGAGGAAAAGCACAGAGGGTGGGGTGTCCTTCAACCCCTGCTCCCGAGAGAGAGGGCAAAACCCCTCTTCTGCTTTCTTTCTTTAAAAAAAGACAAAACAGTATTTTTTCTTGCTATATCTATAAGTACCCCAGGCTCCATGTTGAGAGGCCTAAAAAGTGCGACCACTAAGAGAATTTCCCATAAAGCCTCTGAGCCCCTCTGCCTCCACTCACTCCTAGTGGCCTGATCTACAGTCAGTATTTTATTCCGTTTATTATTGCCTGAAGGTGTCCTCGTTTGGCTTCATGTAGAGAACCCAGCTGGGGGTAATCAGGGTTTGCCCAAGGGCCCTATGAACCCACCTGAAACTCTGCTCCCACCTGGCCAGGGCCTGCACCTCTTGCTATGACAACCAGGATCTGGGGCACTGGTAGCAACTCAGCAGGTCCCGAGGCCTCCAGGGCTGGGTGGGCAAGGCCAGAACCTGAGGGAGCCCTAGAAGAGGTTTTGGGGCAGCTACCTGCACACCCTCCTCCCCTTGTGATGTGGGTTTGGGGCAAATGCATGGCACTAAGGATACGCTCCTATCCTTTGCTCCTTCTCTTCACCTCCTTCCTCCCCTTCAGGGTCTCCAAGGGCCCCCAACACCTGCTGATCCTGTTACTAGCCACTCCCCTCTTCTCAACAGAAGCAAAGGGGCCAGATGACCCACAGATGTGTAGTTGGGAGACAAGAAGGAGTCCACTTACAGTCCCATGGCGGTGGCACCCCGGCAGGGGTCAAGATTCCCATGGACTCTCTGATTTTCCACTGGAAGGTGTCTGGGTGGGTGGGGCTGACCATGGCAATCTTGAAAATCGTAACTTATACGCATCTACCCTCTCCGCCCACATGTAAGTCTGAGCCTTGTGCCAAAAATGCCTTTCCCAGACTTAAAAGAAAACCCCAAAGAGGAACCTAAACCTCTGAGCTGCCAGCGCCCATAGGCTGGGAGAGCTTTGGCTTGGCGTTCAGAGAAAAACCAGCCAGCCTAGGGGAAGTGAGGGGGGCACGGAAACCTGCTCACAACAGCAGAGCCGTTCACCCCCCACCCCCATCGATAACCACCTATCAGGGTTTCTGCTCCCCTGACTTTGTAGCAAGGGACACTGAACGTCACTAGGGAGCCCATACCCACTACTTGAATCTCTCTTTGAATGCTTCAAGAGTGAGGGGTGGCAACAGCAGGCACACCAATTCCTGGGAAAAGAGACTCTTGAGAGGGGGTGGCCTTGAAGCTGGGTCTTGAGGAGAGACAGGGCTCCTACTTTTTCTATCAGCCCAGAGTCACAGTTTTTTTTCCTTTTCCATTTACTGGAAGAGGAAGAATATCTATTCATAATTCTTTCTGACGTTGACGGAGGGCTTGATTGTGTCAGGCCCTGTATTGGCCTCATCCTATCCCTCGGCCATCCAAACAGCCGGCTGTGGAAACTGTTAACGTCTTCCATTTTACAGAGGGGAGAATAAGCCCAGAGAGGCTAGCTGCTTCTCCCCAGGATGCACATCTTGGCTATAGCTTGGGTATAGATGGCTGAACTTTGTGCTGTGTTCCTCTCCCCAGGGCTCCATGTGCAAAGGCACCCCTAGTCTTCCTGAGCTCCCGGCATAGTTCTCTCTGCACTGGGAAAGAGGGAGCCACATCCTGGTGCCTGTGAGCAAGCTGGAGGCTTCCGGACAGGAGGCCATCCTGTGTGGCAAACACTGTTAGCCTGTGTGTTTCCTCTTTGGAATTCCTCTTGTTAGCCCCCTCCTGTGTGTGTGTGTGTGTGTGTGTGTGTGTGTTATACTTTTATTGAGACAGAGTCTTAAGTATCCCAGGCTGACTTTGAAACGACGCGGAAAGAGGAAGAATGACTTTGACGTCCCATCATCCTCCAGTGTCTCACGCTCCTGCCTCCATCTCCCTACCGCTAAGAATCACAAGTACACTCCGCTTTCTGCTGTGCTGAGATGGACCCAAGGCCTCATTAACACAATCGGGCCACATCCCCAGTCCCAGCCCCATTTCCACAACTGCGGTTCAAAGGTGCCAACAGATGAGCATGCCCGAGTACCAGCTGCTACATAGCCTAACATGGCGCCTGAGCCCTGAACTGAGGGCAGGGTGGGCAGTGACTCCCTGACTGTCGAGAAAGCCAAGCTGTTTCCCCTGGAACTGAATCGGAGGAGCAGTCTCTTCTCGCCTACTCTGCCTTTCTCTGGAACGACTTGTTATTGATGTTCCAGGTCCTCGTCCTGACTTCTGCGGGTGAGACCAAGTAGGTTCTGCCCTCAACTCCTCCCTCCACTAAGAGGAATCTCCATCCAGAGCTGCTGTTTCAAGGCCTGCGACGGGGCCCAAATACAGCATCCAGGCACTGAAGCCCTTCCTTCTCCCCCTCTCCCCCTTTTTCCTCCCTCCCTTCTCTGGAAATGACTTAGGAAGTCCTGAAGCTGCTCTGGGAACTGATGCTCAGAGTGCAAAGTTCCCGGTCTGCTGTAGATGGTCTTGGAGTGACTCCTGGCTATCTGGGTGATGGAGATGAAGGCTGGCAGGGCATGTAGCTCAATGGTAGCACACTTGCCTAGAATGCTGAGGGCTCTGGGCTTGATCCCCTGTAACACACACACACACGCACACACACGGTTTGACCCACCAACCCATGGTAGCTACAGGTCTGTAGATGGTACAAAAGCAGACACATAGGTCAATCAGTTAGAAGACTGGAGCATATGTAATCCACACAGCTATGGCCACCTGATTTTTGACGAAGATGACAAAAATGTACATTGCGGTAAAGACAGCATCTTCAACAAACAGGAAGGCTGGGTACCCGCAGGATGAAGGACAAAGAAGATGCTTTCCTCCCACCCTTCAGGAAGAGAACTCCAGATGGATCAAAGGGTTTTTTTTTAGGAGTTATTTATTTTTATTTTATGTGTGTGTGTGTGTTTGTCTGCATGTATGTAGGTGTACCACAGGTGCGCAGTGCCCTGGAATTGGAATTTTAGATGATTCTGAGCCACCACGTGAGCGATGGGAATCGAACCTGTGTCCTCGGGAAGAACACCCAGTGCTGTTAACCTCTGAGCCATCTCCAGCCTTGGGTCAAAGACCTTAATGTCAGGCCTGAGGCTCTGACACTATTGGAAAAAAAAGAAAAAGAAAAAACCCTTCCATAAACAGATACATGGAAGCCTTCCCAAGCAGGATTCTCATTCAGGCAGTTTAGGCCTACAATTGACAAACAGGACCTCATGGAATTAGATCAGTAAGAGCAACAGTTTACAGAGTGATAGAAATCCCTTGCTTGCTATGTACCTGACAGACTAGTGTCTGGAATACACAAAGAACTTGGGGAAAAAAAAAACCCAACAGCGAGAACTCAAACGACCCAATCAATAAACAGACTAGGGATGAGTAGACAGTTCTCCAAAAATGAAATACAAATGGAAAATGGACCGTTGAAAAACCAGCTTTCCCAGCACAAGAGAATCAAAACCCACACTGGGGGTCCCTCTCATCCCAGTCAGACTGGCAGTCATCAGGAAAACAAGAGCAGAGCTGGCGAGGCAGAAGCAGCCCTGATGCGCTGCTGTGGGGGTGGGAGCTGATCCTGCCGCAGTACAAGTCAGCTAGAGCTTTCTCAAGAAACTAGAAATGGCTGGGCGTGGTGGCTCGCACCTTCACTCCGAGGACTTGGGAGGCAGAGGCCAGCAGATATCTTCAATTCAAGGCCAGCCCTGTCTACATAACGAATTCCAGGTCAGCCATAGCTGCACAAATAGGCCCTTGTCTCAAACAACAAACAAACAAACAATCCTAAAAGTAGAATTTCCACATGATCCAGTTATATTACTCCTGGGCAGTCACTCAAAGTCTCCGAGCTCAACAATACTGGACTTTGTAAGGAAGGTGTGTGTGTGTGTGTGTGTGTGTGGTGGATCTACTACTTATCTGTCTGTCTATTTTTCTGCCTATCTATCTATCTATCTATCTATCTATCTATCTATCATCTATCATCTATCTATCTATCTATCTATCTATCTATCTATCTATCTATCTATGGTGGAACATTTTTCATTCATAAATAACGGAGCCAAGTCACATGCAGGAAAACAGAGCAGCCACAAGCAATCACATTGCACACATTAAGCCAGCTTCAAACGGCGCATTTCTCCTCGTTTGCGGGCCCTAGATTTTCTATAGGTACCTAAAATCATGTATGCATACGCAACAAGACAGTAGAGATGAAACTGCCAAGGGGATAGAGAGGACTAAAGGGAGGGGGAGGGACTAGCAAAGGGAGGGTAGGGGGATGAGAGGAGAACACTCCCCATATAATATGTTCCTTCATCAACTTAATTAATTTAAGAAACTTCTAAATTTTTTTAAAAGTTCAAAGAGAGAGCCGGCACATGGCGGGTCCCTGGGAGATGGGATTAAGACAGTGCTTTGGATGCTGTACTGAGCCCCAAGTTCAGGGCTGTCTCCCCACCTCTCACCAGCCCAGGTCTGCCAGACACTGGACTTTCTTTTCCGTCATGGCTTTCTTCTTCTCTCACAGAGTCTTCTGGAAGGTCATGTTTTCAGGCCCCTCCCCTTCAGGTAACCAAGCAAGCCTCAGCTTTGATGTGGCCACCTTAAGGCGCCGCCATCAATGGGCCCACTATCTGACCTGCAGGGCCACCAGGGGACGCCGGTTGGCTGTAGTGGGTGCGGATGAGGCCCGGACACACATTACCACTGTGTGGGGCTGGCTCACACCCACCCAGACCCTGTGGGCAGTGGGGGGCTCCTAGGAACTCCTTTCCAGCCTTGGGGGGTGAGACAGGAGAGATGGTGTTTGCAGGGTGGCCTCAGCAGCCACCATCAAAGAAGCCTGGTAGACGAGGCGCCATAATGGGTGGGGAAAGACAGACGGTCACTCATCTCCCGCCAGGGTCAGTGGAGGAGGAGGCCATGGGTCATATACTAAGGGTGATCAACCGCCAGGGCGGCCTGTGACTGGGGTGGGGAGGGCTCCCTGCTGCTAGCCACATCCTGAAGCTTAGGAAAGGACACAGACGTCTCTCCTGCCTCCTCCCTATCCAGTGACATTTGAGTCAGGTGATTTAGGCTAGACATACCCAGAGCCATGTTGTCAGTCCCTAGCTATCAACAGGTACGCCCATGCCTGAGAGCCCAGTTCCCTTTTCTCCCAGAAGTCTGGAGGGTAGAGTCTGTATTGCTTGCTGCCCCCAGCCTCTGCTAAGAGAACAGAAGTCAAACCCATGTAGAGGGTCCTGCGTGTATGGCCATCACAGGACCACACAGGGCATCTTCCTGCCATCCTTGCCCTTGGGAATCTTAAGGTATCCGGATCTTACTCTGTTATCTTTCCCTTTGCCACCTCCTTACCCTGTAAGACTTGGGGTACTATCAACTCCCACAGTCCCCAACTTAACCACACACCAAACCCCTGCCTATCTTACTCTGCCAGCATATGTCCCCAGGATAAAGACCCTCACCCCACTCTCTTGATCCAGCTCCTGGCAGGAGGCCAGCCTTGTTGCTCTGAGCTGGGCCCTCTGTTCATCTGAGTTTGTCTCCAGCCCCAGAAGGCTGGAGCTGCTACCATCTCCTGCAGACGTGGAAGCTGAGCACACAGGGGTGAAGAGCCTGCGTTAGCTAGGAGCAGACAGCAGACAGCACTCAGGCACGAATTAGCGTCCACCTCCAGAGTCTGAGCCTGGTGAGCTTTTGTGGAATGGCTGAAGTAACAGGTAAAAGCTATCTCTGTACAGGGTACCCCTAAATCTGCATGCAGGTAGTACAACCCACTTCCTCAGGTGCCCCCTCCCAAAATACCTCTCCCGCTCTGTGTCTTTGGGAGTGATATTCTGCCAGTGAAGGAACAATTTGGGTGCTTCAGGGAGTGAGGGACCTGCTGGTGGGAGGTGCCTCGGTGCCAACAAGGGCCTCAGGCAGACTTGGGGTGATGTTGTCCAGCCCCCAACAGACCTAAGATGCCTCTCTGGTTCCTCCATCCTCTCCTTGGCCTTTGCTGCTGGGCAGGGTCTTTCTCTGCCCCATTTCCTTCCGGGAAAAGCTAGGGATATCCCAGGTCCAGTGAAGGACCAGGTTCAAGGGCAGGACTGAGAAAGCATGAAGGGCAGGTTGGGCAGCTTCTAGAAAGTTCTACTCAAGCCCTGACTAAAGAGGCCCAATCGTCTGTCCCCTGTTGCTTCCAGAGGCCCCAGATGTGTGTTGAGGACTCATGCCCAGAGGCAAGGCACGGAAACAGGCCAGTGAAAACATAGACGAAGCTATTCTCTTCTGGTCTATGGGGACTCCGAGTCGGCAGAGCTTCACAACAATACAGAGGACCCACCCTGGGCTGGGGCAGGGACAGGCAAGGGTTGGAGACAGCCTGAGGAGCATCGAGTCTAATTCACACATCCCCTTTTACCAATGGCACTCAGAGATGTCAAGCAGCTTGCATGCAGTCACACAGCACATGGACATCAGAGGCCGGTGAAGGACTGGGCCTTCTGCCAGCACTGCCCAAGTCGGCTTGCATGGATTTCCAAACCCAGACTCGACACACACTGATTCCACAGTCTAAGTCAGGAATCTGGAACATGGCATTTTCAAGTTCTCTAGGAGAGTGACGGAGGGTCTTGCTTGAGGCAGTGAGGAGGGTTAGCGTTTGGGGAAGACAGGGGAAGCAGATGGATGCTGTCGGAGAACAAAGACAGGGGCTCCCTTCTGTGAAACCCCCACAGGTGGATCCTGAGGGTCAGAGTGTGAGAACACAATGGTGCTAGGGTTCTTGACCTCAGCAGAAATCCAGGGGCTCCATGAACCACGTTGGAAATAGTGAGTTTTCCCTCCATTAGCAACCATGAGGCAAAATTTAGCATCTTTTTCCACCATGATGGTGTCACCAACGGAAACCACAGATTGTTTTCGATTTCAGGAAGGTTATAGCAGATGACCCTTTCCTATCTGCCATCAGCCCCCGTCACCCCAGGGTGACACTGGGTTCTGGATCCACGGGGAGGACCACTGTCATTCAAGTGTCTCCAGAGGCCCGAGGTCACAGCCTACAAACGGGCCTTTATATATTGGAAACTGTTTCCCTCACTCCAGAGCGCTCCAAAAATCCTTTTGATTTTGTTTTATGTCTTTAATAGTGGGACTTGAGAAGTCACGGGCTTTCTGAGGGTCTAGGATGGTGTGTGGATGCGAGGGGACCCTGAGACTGGAGCTGTGGGGGCTCTGAATTAGGGAGCTGAGCCCAATGGGCAGGTTTAAAGGAGATGAGACAAGGGCAGGACACCTTCTTGGGGTCTCCAGGCTGCCCGGTGACTCTGACACCTTCCACCCTGCTGGCCAGGGACCAGTCACTCAGCTCTTTCCTTTCTCCCCGTGTGTTAGGCCAGAGCTGCTGCAATCCCCTCTCTGTCCCCTTGCCTCCAACTGCCACATCCAGGGCTTTTGTGTCAGGGCAGCCGGCGCTAGCCCTGTCTTCTTTGTTTTAAGCTCAACTTCTCCATCTTGCTCAGGGAGGGACAAATACAGACTACAAAGACCCAGCAACTTGTTTGTATAAATTCGTATTTTCTGCCTTTAATTAACACTGGAGGTTACAACGGGTGCACAGTACAACAGCGGTGGCCGCAAGGAACAGGACCTGGGGCCACCATTTTACCAGTCATGGCCAGGTTTGAGGGAATGTCCCTTCTCCAGTGACTCAATCACCATCCGAGCACACAACCTTCCTTGGCCTCCCCAGGTCACCAGGAAAGGCAAAGTCTTATCACACAGACCCACAGGTGTCCAGGCCCTCTAGAGCTGAATGCTGGGCACTGGCTGTGGTCACACATAGCCGGAGCCAGGCAGGCAGACCTCTGTGTATCATTTGGTCACCTTGACTCAAAAAAGGCAATGTCCCTCCACCCTAGAATTCTAGAACATTCTGCCCCCTTTTCTGAAGAGAAGCTAGTTCTCGAAGCAGCCCAGAAGTATTGCCTCACGCACAGCTCAGATGACAGAACGCCACAGTTAGAGAGAGGGAGCACCATCGGGAGCGGAGAGGTTAAGTGACCCATATCAGGTCACTCATCGAGGTTAGCACAGCCTGGGGCTGAAGTCTGGGGACTGCAGTCTCCTGATCTCAGGTGCTATAGCCCCCTGGGCTCCCGCAAAGGAGCAGGAAAGTGGCCCAAGTATGTAAAGTCGGGGTACCTCAAAGGCCAGAAGCAGGGCATGTCTTCCTGGGGTTCAGCCTAAGTCAGAGGCTCCCCATCAGCTATCCTGGCCCCTATCCTTGCTGAGTGACACACCCCAGAACTCTGTGTCCTTCTGGACCATGAATAGAGACAGAAGCCACCCCTGAAACGCCTTTTTATATGAGCAAGCCTTTAAGCCTTCCGGGGACAGGGTCTCCTATAGTCTCCACCAGTGTTGAACAGATTCTCATAGAGGCCTCCGGGTCCTTTATCCTCCCTTTGACCCCACTGTTCAGAGTGCCAGAGAATGTCAAGATGGTCCTCAAGATCTTTGGGTCCAGGCACAGCCCTGGCCCTGCTTGCCTCCCATGGCCCTCCTGGACACACCTGACCTCAGTCCATCCGAGCCCTGGTCTGGGCAGACAGGCCCCAGTGCTCTGTGGGGGTGGCAGTAAGCAGAGGACCATGGTCTTACCTTGTTCTCTCCATCCCAGGCCCCTCTGAGGTTTAGTCTCTGAAGTCTATAGTGAGCCATTGCCCCCGTTACACACTCCACCAGCAGAGAATCAAAGTCACACAGCGATGATCATGCCAGGAGACCACAGAGGCCACCAATCCCTCTCTCTACTTAGCGTCTCAGAGGCGAGCCATTGAGGTGGCTAGAGTGATGGACTGGGGGGGGCTCACCGTCTGAGGCCGTTACAACACCCCACCAGGAGAGCCAAGCAGAGCCCCATCACTGGTACTCACCTCGTATGAAGGTCGGTGTGTAGTTGGGGAAGGAGTCGAAGATGCTGTTGGAGGCCATACCCCACGCTGACAGAGGCAAGGACTCGGCCTCAGGGGGTTGGGTTCGGACCCACTTGGTTGGCTGCTGTTTTGTTATATTTTTTTTTCAAGTTGCTTTTGAAAATAAAAGGGGGGAGGTGTTGCCTTTTCGTTGGTTTTTTTGGTTTGGTTTCTTTTTTCTCCCCCTGCTGCTACGAAAAAGAAAAAAGAAAAAAAAAAAGAAAAAGGAAAGAACGCGAGAGTATCTGTGGGCGAGAGAGAAGAAAATCTCCAAGGAAAGAAAGTTTCGGTTTGTACCCAAGAATTTGGCTTCCCGGTCCCACAGGAATGTCTAGCCACAAATTTTCAACAGCACTATGTGCAGAGAGTATCCTTAAAGAGTGGGAAGGGGCTCTGGGCAGCCAGGGCGGAGGAGCCCGGGGCTGCAGCAGTGAGGCAAGACTCAGCAGCCCAAATGAATGAATGAATGAACGAGGCTCACCCTCCACGGAGCCCAGGCTGTGGTGGGGGCCAGGATGGCTGGGGGGTGGGGACGCCAGGAGCCAACCAGCTCCTCGCAGGGCCCTGGAGGCGGCGAGGGCCTGGCCTTGTGGTTCTGTGGTTGAGGGACCAGGCCTTCCCAGTGTCAACCCAGCCTCACATCACAGGATGCTAGAAGCCAGCTCGCGGCCTAGGCCCATTGGCTAGGGCACTGTCACCTGGGCCGTGATGTCACAGCCCCTTAGAAGATCTTGTGGCTACCGTCCCCGTCTCCCCCCCACCCACCCCCAGCACTTCTTTGGAGGCTGAAAGAAAAGAATAAAAAAAAGAGAAAAAAGGTAGGGTTCCTGTTTGTGGGTCTGGCCTCATCATACAACCCAGGAAACAGAGCTGGGAGCCACAGAGTGGCAGCAGGCTGTGGTTCACAGTGGCCCAGGAGAGAGACCCTTTCATAACAGGAGGCCTGGCTGCTCCTCCCCAGGAGAGGGCGAAGGACCCCTCACCATGGCTGTCACTGCCCTGGGCTGCGGCTGACACCCTGCCATGTCCGTCACCACACTGCCAGGCAGAGGCGTCCACATATGTGGCTGGTGGCACTTCAGGGGATTTTATGGGAGCTGGGATTTATGTACAAATGGGAAACACATGAGCCGGCTGCTGCGGCCTGCCCACCAAGAAAGGCCTTGCTTGGGAAAGCTGTGGCATGGCTGTGCCGGGACCGCCCCTGCTCTCTGCTGGAGCCCGCAGCCTGAGCTCACTGGTCTGGGGCCTTTGCCATACCCTTAGGGTGTTGCAGCCAGAGAGATTCGGAGCTTCCAGCCGCAGGGCCTTAGCACGGACAGGCTCTCCAGCGACCCCCTTTTAACCTTTCCTAAGCCAAGACCTGGAAAAGCTCGAAAGACAGGGACTCTCTATCTTTTACTAAGGAGTCTGTCAGGTATGGGACATAGGGAGTGTGGCTTTTTCTATTTATCTTAAGAGCTCTTCCCTTGCAGCTCACGGCCCCATCACGGAGGCCCAGGACCACGATAGCATCATGCCAAAGACCTCACTGCCTTTCAGAACGGGATTAGAACCTCCACCTTCAGCTCTCCTACCCAGGCCCTGGTTGACAACACAGGAGCGTCAGCTGTCCTTTGAGCTGTCTTCAGACACGGCACCATGCCAGCTCACACCAGAGTCCAGGCCAGGGGCTAAGCCCCCATACCAGCCTTGACTAAACTCTTACATTAGGGAGGAGGCGATTATCGAAGGCTGGACCTTCCTGTCTCCTGGCTAGACTGTACCTTCGGTCAGGGTGACACCCCCTAAACGTGTCCCATCTGAACCTCAGGTACAGTGCTCTGCCCCACGGGCAAGCTGAGAACTGCCGAGGTTAGAGGGGACCAGCGGGTGGTGATGAAGGGCTGGCTGGAGGGCTCTGGAGACACTTTTGGGTCCTGAAACTGCGAGACACAGGGGCCTTCTGTTTCCCTTCCCTGGGCCTCAGTTTGTATTCCTGTAAAACGGGGATGACACCTTGGTCAGAGGAACCTTGCTGGGTGAGGGCCTGGCACACACTGGTTTCCTTGGCAGTCTCCATGACGTAACAGGGCTCCATTATGAGTAAGCTGGGCAGGGAAGCCGCACAACTGTGTAGGGAGAACATGCCCCTCCCAGCTCGGTGAATTTATCAGCTGGCCTGACCTGGGCTGTGGGGGGCCAGCAGTGGAGCTGGCGACCACCTGGGGGGGGCCTTGGGAGCCTTTGGAGCTGCATTGTGAAATAGAGCAGAAAACGATGCCGCGGGAAGACCTCTTTTTCTAGAAATGGAAACTGAGCCCCACCCCCACCCCCAGGTGGGCGGACTCATCCAAGTACCCCGAGTGAGTCAGTGGGACCCACTGTCCTGTTCCCAGGCAGAGGCTGTTTCCACCCGGCCGACACCACCCCCTTCATTTTCTAACTTCCCACTGCACCTCGCGGGTTTTTCCACACCTACGAGTGCCCCCCTAAGCTCCTGTCACTTGCTCACCCTGAGGGGCTCTCCCTTTCATAGAAACTGAGTCTAGGCCCAGGAACTGGAGGGAAGCCCAAGAGGCTTATGGAGGGGCCTAGGGGCATGTCCTAACCCCGGATCCTGAACTGGTTGTCTCATGCAAGGCAGCAGTCACCAGGGAACGCCAGGCAGGGTCCTTACCCTCCTTTCCCTGAGAGATTTACCATGTCCATGTGCAGGCTGCCTCAGGCATGGGGGAAATACACAGGCTGGAACCAGCCATGCCTGAAGCCTGACTTTAGTTCTAAATTGCCCTGAGATTGTACAGGCCTCACTCTCCTGAGACTGTTGGTCTTTTGTTTTGTTTTGTTTTGTTTTGAGATAGGGTTTCTCTGTAGCTTTGAGTCTGTCTGGAACTAGCTCTTGTAGACCAGGTTGGCCTCAAACTCAGAAAAATGCCTGCCCCTGCCTCCCAGGTGCTGGGGTTAAAGGCCTGTGCCAACAACACCCAGCTTTCCTGAGCTGGTTTTACTGAACTCCAAGGTCACTTGTACTTACCCTAGATCACAGAGGAGTCAATGAGAAAATAACCAGGACTGGCGTTGACTCACTGTTGGAACTGAGTTCCCAGCTTTCTCCTTTTCTCTTTCCTTCCTTCCTTCTTTCCTTTCCTTCCTTCCTTCCTTTCTTCCACTGTGTGTATGTGTATGTATGTAGGTCTATGTATATGTCTGTGTTCACCGTAAGTATGTATGTGTGTGTGCCCATATGCACGTAGAGGACAGAGGTTACCCCAGGAGCGGTTTCTCTGGGTCTGGAGCTCATCAAGTAATCTAGACTGGCTGGCTAGTGGACCCCAGGGATTCTCCTGTCTGCACCTCCCCGGCCCCAGGATCGCAAATGAGCGCCACCACACCCAGGTTTTAATTTTCTTAACGTGGGTTCTAGGAATTGAATTCAGGCCCTCGTTCTCTCGAGGCAAACATTGCCTACCAAGCCATCTCTGACGGTCATTCTCCTGGCACGCGTGGCACAGCCTGGTCTTCTCTTAACAGTGTGCTAAAAATGACTGGAGAAACTCAGTCATAAAAATAAGGAGAAGCATAAAAACGTTTTCTACAAATAAAAGGCAGTTACAAAATAGTATCTTAAAGCCTTTAACTTCATCGATTTATTCACTTATTTTTGTTCTGTTTTGTATTGTCTAGATTTGTTTTTTTTTTAAAATATTTATTTATTTATTTATTTATTATGTATATAGAGCATTCCTTCCATGTATGCCTGCAGGCCAGAAGAGGGCACCAGACCCCATTACAGATGGTTGTGAGCCACCATATGGTTGCTGGGAATTGAACTCAGGACCTTTGGAAGAGCAGCCAGTGCTCTTAACCTCTGAGCCATCTCGCCAGCCCCTAGATTTGTTTTTGAGACAAAAGTTTCAGTGGCTGGGTCAGGCTGGTCTTCAATTTACAACTCTCCTGCTTCAACTGTCCTCCTGAGTACCTGGGAGTCCACGCCCGGATCACCAGGCCCAGCTTCAATGGTTTTCTTAGCAGTTTGCCTTCACTTAGTCTTCTAAAATATTCCGTCTAATTTTCCTAAAACCAGAGTCTAGTGTTAGACACCAAGCCATGGGGGTTCACAGCATCCCCTGAGAGTCCAGTTGAGGGAAAGAGGAGACTGGGAGGGGAGCGGGGAGAGGGCTGTCACCTGGTCATCAGGGAAGAGCCAGGCAGGACGGCACGATGGAGGGAGAGACAGGAGGGGGAGGGGCACATGGACAACGACACCTACCACGGCGTGACTCAGCCACTCTGGAGATATCTCTTGGGCAAAGAGCACAGGGCAGAAATCTTAGCCAGAGGACCAGCTGGAGTGGGACCTGCACCTGAGCTGGTGATGCTCTGTCTCCATGGTGTCAGATTACACCTGCCTCACACGCAGTGCTGGGTGGGAATGAGGGTACCGGGGGCTGGAAATGAAGTTGGTCCTTAACCACGGGCAGAGCTGGGACCATAGCCTTGACCATGGGCTGCTGGCATCAGGGAATCCTGTCACTCGGGAGTTTTGACAGTAGTTCTCAAAGACAGCCCTTCCCTGAGCCCTTGGCTCCTCCCCATCCCCCCACCCCACAGCTGCATCTGGCCTCGCTTTCAGGCAGAAAAAGAGGAATCAGAGAAACCAACACCATGTCTTAGCCTCCTGTCCTTTGCACAGACGCTAGTGCCAGACAGCCACAGATCTGAGCTGAGCCCTGGAACTGAGTTCAGATTCTGTTGCCACCAGAAAGCCATGTGCCAGGGAGGAAGGGGCTGAGTGGTGTTTGATATTGGGCTGGTCAGAGGGCTCTCCTCCAAGAGGCCTGCAGGGAGATACCAA
Source organism: Alexandromys fortis (assembly GCF_014885135.2). Taxonomy (NCBI): domain Eukaryota; kingdom Metazoa; phylum Chordata; class Mammalia; order Rodentia; family Cricetidae; genus Alexandromys; species Alexandromys fortis. The sequence goes on from NW_026067894.1 coordinate 6,672,092, forward strand.
GCTGTTAGTGCTCAGGCCAGAGCCGTGCCTTCTCCCGATCTGGCTGGTGAGGTCCCTTGCAGCGTGTAGCCCTCCTGGGGACCAGGGTAGACAGGCCTGGCTGAGATACAGGGAGTCGAGGACCCCATGCAGTGTGAGTCTCTGAAAGGGACTCTGAGAAGACTTAGCTTCCCACACCCAGTGGCTTTACTGTCATTTGTCCTTACTGCTGCTTTCCAGGGAGGGCCAGAGGTGAAGGGTGATGTCAGAGGTCATCTATCTTGCAGGTAAAGGTTGCAGGATCCCACCCTGGAGAACACCACCCGCGTTCTGGGTTTTCGTTCCCCACCCTTGCTCTCTTTCCTGTTGTTCTGAGAAGCTGTCTGTGCTGCCCCCTCAAAGCCAAACCCTCCCCTCCCCCCACCTTCCTGCCTTGAGAGACCCTTCACTCGCTTCCCAGGGGAGCCAGTTGTCGCCTGTGACAGCTCAGAGCATGCAGTGAGGACAAACTTCGATGTATTTCTCAAGTACCCCAACAGCCTCTCTCACCCTGAAGGCCTTCCAGTCACAGGTCTCAGTTAAAAGCCCCGATCCAGCAGGGGTAGACTCAGTGTTCTCTGAACAGCCAGAAGCCCTTGCTATTGTGGGTGCTGTCTCCCACATCCCTACCCAGGTCCCTAGCATGAACATTCGGTCACCGGTTCCATCTAGCGCAGGTTGGCTGTGCCTGGCTGCCACCCCGCAAACAGGGAGTAAACGGAAGCTTGCTGAGGTGAGAGCTCTGTGAATACCCAGGAACGGGGCTCAACCCCAGTCTACGGTCTTCACCCCCTGCCACGTCCCCAAGTGACTCCTCAGTTTGTCTTCTCTCCCTGAAGTTCCCACAAAAAGACAGAAGACCCTGGTCTGTGTCAGAAGAGCGTTCTGCTCGTGCAGCAGCTGTAGGGAAGGCTGTGAGGCCAGTGTCTTTACTGGGGGGGTGGGGGGTAAAGGGCTCTATAGGTCTTGAAGGCTGGGGAGGTGAGGCACTCTCAGAAGAGAACAGCGTGGGTGCTGGGCCAGGTTGGCCCTTGCTCAGGAATGGTCAGAGAGCTATGGGCGCGTACATCTGTGTACAGATGTAAAGGAAGGGAAGGTGGGAGGGCAGACTCCTCGGTAGGTTTCTCTTCCCACAGCTCCCTAAATCCCTGTGCTCACAATCCCTAAACACCTCTAGGCTCCAGGAACATCTGGGTGCTAGAGGGGCCAGCTCGGGCTCAGGGCTTTCATCCCTGAGACTCTGGTGAGCAAGAACCTTCTCCTGTGTTCATCTAAGGCCCGAGAGGCCAGCTCAGAGCCCCCTTTCTCATTAACCACTCCAGAAGGAAGGAACAAACCTCAAACATCGGTTCTCTTTGCTTATAACCTTCCTCTGGGTGTTTGGGTAGAACAATGTATTTTTTAGCATCATTGCACTATGCTGGAGGCCTTCACCTGCTGAGGGATGGTTCTTAAGGAGGTCACACTTGTTTTGAAGGGGGCAAAGAAGGTACCCCTAACCTCAGGAGTGGCAAGAGGGAAGGGCCCGCCTTCATGAGGGGCCTACCCTACAGGCTCCCAGCTGGAGTTTCTGGCCAGGCCCTCTCCCTGAACTTGGGTTTGGAGCTGGGATATATTCTTACCATGAAGCTAAAGTAAGAACAAACATGAATCATGACCTTGCGCTTGAATCAGATTTTCCACGAGCCTGCTGGGCTTCTAAGGGCCCACAGAAATCAGCTCCCTAGATCTCATAGCATTCCTGCCACACACAAGCAATGAAGTCACATGTCCGGCACTTGAGTCCAGAGAATCCTCAGGACTGTTATCTGACTTACAGTGGAGGAAAGAGGCTCGGGGAAGTTGGCAAATTAATTCTGTATAGTTGGATAAGGAGTGGGCATTCAGATCCATGGGCATGTCCTAGAATCCCTGTGACTTATGAATACTTCAGGATGCTGTGAACTGCAGCTAATTCTACCAAATGTACACGTGGTGGGTGTTACTACCCTCTCTCCCGTTTTACTAGGAAGGATGCAAAGCTCAGAGATGCAAAGAAACTGGTGGATTCTATCACACAGCCAAGAGGTGGTGATGTCAGTATTGGAACCTTGGCCACCCCCTCCCAACACACCCAACTTTCCGGAAGCTCCATTCCCAGCTCCCAGCCCCATCTGCCTTTCCATCTGAGGGCTCGGGCCTAAGAAGAAGCTTTCTTCTGCCCTCCCCCCACCTTTTCCTTTCAGTCGTAATAGCCTGGTTTGTAGGGGGTGAGCTGGCCAGCAAATTTGCTGACCCAGGCAAAAGGAGAGGGGCTATCATTATGTGGTTGGGGAATGGCAGGGCATCGCGCATGCCACTGAGCTAGCATCCCAGGAATCCCAGCGGCACTACATGAGAGGATCCTCTCCCAGCCAGGCCTGTGGCTTCCCTATCCTTGTGTGTGCTCATTCACTGGGACGCTTGGAGCCTCTGTGAGGAAAAGGCAGCTCTGTGGGACCAGAGAGCCTGGCCAGTGAGGCTACAGGTATGGCTGACATTTAGAGGGGCCCAACGCAGAGCAGAGCAGAATTTTTCCTAGGCCACATGGCTAAAGCTATGACCCACATGTGACTTGCTTCGTGCACTCACTCAGGAGCAGAGCCGTTGCCTTAGTTTGGGTCCCTATACAGGCAGACCTTGAGTCTCAGAAGTAAGATAGAAGGAATATGTCTGGGAGCTATCTCAGGAAGCAGCAGGGGTGGGGAGTGAGGAAATGGGGGGGGACACAGACCAGGGAAGGCAGCTGACTCTGCCACCTGGAACTCAGCCAGGTGGGGACCTTATGGAGCCCAACACAGAGCTACTCCCTGGTGGCAAGGGAGTGGTGCATGTCCCCGCCGTTTCCCGGTGTTATCAGTAAGCATGGCTCTGGAAATGTTTGCTCTCAGGCCATTCTTGCTCTGTTCTCTGGGGACCAGGCACACAGTCTGACAACCTCCTCAGGACAACCCAGGGTGCCTCCATGTAGGCGAGCAGGAATTCACATCACACATGCCTTCATCGGTGTCCTTCCGTCACCCTTCCAACTGCCACACTGTCAGGGAAGCCATGTAAAGGTGCACCTTGGGGAGAAGAGCCGCCCTCACTACTGGGTCCAGTCCTGGGTGTGGTGGCTTACTCCTTTAATCTCAACACCTGGGAGGTAAAAGCAAGCAAATCCCTGAGTTTAAGGCCAGCCTGGTTTACATAGTAAGTCCCAGGCCAGCCATGGCTACATAATGCTATATAATGAGACCCTTAAAAACAAACAAACAGACAGACAGACAAGCAAAAACTACTGGGTACAGTGCCTGAGATTCTCCAGTTCAATTTGCAAAACAGCCTGGCTTACGAATAGTGATCCTGGATTTTGTGGACTCTAGGGCACTGTGTGTGTGTGTGTGTGTGTTTTCTAGAACTTAGAAACAATACAAAGGAGCTAGATTTACATAGTCTTCTTGGATAGTTTAGCTGGGTATAGAAATAACGATTGAAGTTGGTTTTCCTTTCTTTGTGCTTTGAGACATTTCTCCACTGCCTTCTCTGTCTTCTTCACCACTCTGTGGTGGTGAGTCTGGAGACGTTCTGATTCTTCTGTCTTTTTTTTTTTTTTTTTTTTTTTTTTTTGAGACAGGGTTTNCAGGCTGGCCTCGAACTCACAGAGATCTGCCTGCCTCTGCCTCCCGAGTGCTAGGATTAAAGGCTAAAAGTGTACGCCACCACCGCCCGGCTTTTTTTTTTTTAAGATTTATTTATTTATTATGGATACAACATTCTGCCTCCATGTATGCCCACATGCCAGAAGAGGGCACCAGATCTCATTACAGATGGTTGTGAGCCACCATGTGGTTGCTGGGAATTGAACTCACGACCTCTGGAAGAGCAGCCATTGCTCTTAACCACTGAGCCATCTCTCTAGCCCTGATTCTTCTGTCTTGAGAAGCTGGATGAGGAATAACCAGGATTTGTGGAAATGCCAGATCCTTCAGCGGTCTCTTAGGAAAGAGGAAGCCTCAGCTCCCCTCACTGTCTCTTGTGAATGGCTCCGCCTGCCCCCAAGTCAGGTCCTAGCTCTCCTGCCACTCCCTGTTGTCTGCTGGTGACACCTTCCAAATCACTTGCTGGTGGCCTCTTTCTTGTTTTTCGGTGCTGGGGCAGGCACCCAGGGCCTGGAGCACACTAAGCATGCACTCTATTATGGGGCCATACCCCATTCTCACACTGCCTTTTACCCCCAATGTGAGCAATTTGTTCTTTGCCTCTCAGTCAGGTAGGCAGAGTCACTCAGAACCTGCCTCAGTTTCTACAAAATCCTGGTTTCTGTGAAAAAGCCTAGACTTCCCTTACCGGCACAACTGGCTCCAGGCCCAGGCAGTATGAGGCATACAGTGTTCTAGACTGGCTCAACAGTATGACCTTGCCCCTGTGGTCATCTCTATGGGTGACCTGCCACCACCTGCCACCCACTCCCTATCTATGGAGAGGTCAGTGGCCCTCAGAAACCTTTGTTTTTCCTTTTTTTTTTAAATTGATTTTTATTGAGCTCTACATTTTTCTCTGCTCCCCTCTCTGCCTCTCCCCTCCCCATCAACCCTCTCCTCTCCCAAGATCCCCATGCTCCCAATTTACTCAGGAGATCTTGTCTTTTTCTACTTCCCATGTGGATTAGATCAATGTATGTCTCTCTTAGGGTCCTCATTGTTGTCTAGATTCTCTGGGACTTTTTTGTTTTTTTGAGAAAGGGTTTTTCTGTGAAGCTTTGGAACTTGTCCTGGAACTCTGTCTATAGACCAGGCTGGCCTCGAACTCACAGAGATCCACCTGCCTCTGCCTCCCGAGTGCTGAGATTAAAGGCATGCCGGCTTCAGAAACATTTTTTTTAATCTGGGTTCTTCAACACTTCCATATTTTCTAGTTTCTCTAATTCCTATATCTTGCCTTCTTCACCAATCTGTGGGTTTTCTGAGAACCAAAAGTGTGTCCCTAACTCCCTGCACAGGGTTGGTACAAAGTAGGCATGTGTGGGGGTTTGTTGAATAAATACACAATTGAATGACCAAAGAAGGGGATCTAATGAGCATCTTGCTTTACTGCAAGCCCAACAAAGAGGCTCACTGTTCATTTCTTTGCTGCTGCAGGGCAGTGTGAGGGCTCGGGCTCTCTGGTGGGCTGCAGAAATAACATACAGCACAGCGTCCCCCAAACAGGACTGACAATATAACGGGGGGGGGGGCGGGAACCAGAGCCCAGCAAGTGACTGCACAGATAGGACTCAGCTGGAGTCCAGAAGTGACTGACGTGATAGCTATAGATTCAGGAGTGATAGGAATCCAATTGCGGAGTGGGGCAGCCTTGTAAAAGGTGGATGAGGGACAGAGGGCATGGGCAAAGGTCTGGAAAAAAAAGACACGTGCCAGCACGGGCCACGAAGAGGTCCATCTTGGGGCTGAAGAAGTGGGAAACATGCCTACATTTGTGGGGAGTGGTCCCGGGGCAGGCACAAGAATAGAGGGCTGTCAGAAGGTCTTCCCATCATCCCCCCCCCCGCCCCCCGCAGCAGGTCATCTCTAGGTGGCTGTGAGGGAGGGCCACTGCTCACAGTCACTCTGAGCCCAGGGGCATCCTGATTCTGCAGATGATTATAGGAACGCTTCCGGAGCGGCACCGCAATGCCATCAGCCGGCAGGTCAACTGTGGCTCTATGGCAAGGCTGATATGAGGGACAGAGAGGGCTTGAACTACCCGGCACTAACAACCAGCAGGGAACTTTTCATTTACTTTAATTGGGATTCATATAGCATAGGCTGGCCTCAAACTTGCTATATAGCCAAGGATGACCTTGAACTCCTGATCTTAAAGCCTCTACCTCCCCAGTGTTAGGATTATAGGTGTGCCCCACCACACACAGTTTACAAGATGCTAGGTATTGATTCAGGGCTTTGTGCATACAACACAAACATCCAACCCCAGTACCCTAGAATCTGTAAGCTTCAGCTGTCCCAGGGCCCCACCTGTCTGCCCCCATACCCCCAAGTTTGTTTGCAGATCAACAACAGTGGCTTTCTTATCAAGCGGATAGACCGCAGAGCTACCAGCCCCACCCATAGCGGGAACGTGGACCCAGCAGGCCTAAGGCCAGGGAGGCAGCTGTGCTGGGGGGTGTCAAGTGTGGGAGCAGAGGGGGTAGACAGATCCATCCAGCATTGCTCGTTCCTTCAGCGGCTGCAATGGTGCTAAAAGCCTCCCCCATATGACTCTGAGACCTTGGTGGCCTGGAAATATAATTGGGTGACATCTCCCCTAGCCCCACCAAGGCTACAGAGGCCATTCCTAGGCAGAGCAGCCAGAAGCAAGAAAGAAATCAAGACACCTTCCTCGCCTGCTCTGCAGCCTGCACCCAAAGGTAACTAGATAAGCTTCCTCTCTCGTATGTGGTTAAGGTGTCAGACAGGCTGGTTGCTGGCTGCCTCTCTCAAGAGTTCTCACTGCTCAGCCTGGCCTCCTCTGGGAAGGCCAGGGAAGGCATGGGCAGAGCCTGCTCATTCATGGAGCCTGAACTAGATGGAATCACAAGTCCCAGCAATGCTGGTCCTGGAATCAGAAGCCCCGGGAGTTTGCAAAATGCCGGGTCTTCCCCCCCCCGTCTAAGTCTCAAATGGCTCCCCGGGACCCAGAGCATCACCTCCACAGCCCTCAACCTTGCGTTCAAGGCCTTTCTGTTTTTTTAAGGCTCTTCCCTCTTTGTGTTTAACTTGGGTAAACCCAACTTGTTAAGACTCCATAAGGATATGCTAATGTCAGTGCTCCATTTCCATTCTCCACATTTAGTGTCTCAAGCACAGAGAGGTCAAGGGACTTCACTTCCCTTAGCCACACAGCCAGGAAGTGTCAGGATCAATTGGACCACTCCAGAGCTGAGACTTGGGTCTTCTCGACCCCTGTTGTCTTTCCCCAATGGATGCTCTGGGACTCTTCTTTCAAACGGGTTCACGCTGGTTTTGATTTCTGTTAACTTTCTTCTCTTTACTTACTTAAATATATATATATATATATATATATATATATATATATATATAATAAGAATCCCCAAGCCAGGGAAGGCAGGAAGGTGGCCTGCCTATCACTGCCTCCAAGCAGCTGACCTAATTAGTTAGAACCCAACTGACTATGCTAAGTAACAACACCCAGCTCTGGTGGGTGACTTGAAGTGTCAATCGAGCTAAGCCTGGGTGCCCAAGCGCCGGGTCCATCAGTCGGATGCATGACTGGAGGCTGCTGGGAAGGCATTCTCAGATGAGAGGAACACCAAACCAACACAGGCTGAGTAGATAGGCTAGCCCTCATTGTGTGGATGGTGCTCGAAAAATTAGTTTAAGGCCAAAGAAGTGTGTGGTGGGAGGAGGGTTGTGACTTCTGCTTGCTGACAGCCCCCGTACATGCCCAGTAATGACAGCTCCCCCAGGCTCTCCATCCTGAAGCCTGTTGCAGATATGGGTTCAGCCTCCACAAGAGAGGTGGCCAGTTCTGCAGAGGCGCCTCTGTGGGTCTGCTGAGCTGTGTCTCCACTTCCTGAGCGGGGTCTTCATGGTGTGGGGATTAGACCATCAGGAGTCTGACTCATGGCTTTGGCTGAGTGTGCCTTGGGACGGACGGGGCTCAAACAGTTCCTTTGAAAGCTTGGGGGGCGGCCCTCACTGACCTCGGCTAGTGTGTGGGGTGACTGGAAACCTGCTGTTCTGTGACCAGCCAAGGGCAAGTGCCCTCCATGCAACTCGGGTATTTAGGTCACTGTGGCTCCCAGGGTTCGAGTCCTGAATCAGCTAAAAAGGAGAAGGGTGGGTCTCAAGAGAGAGAGCATTTCAGTGGGGGTGGAACCTGGGGACTCATGGAAGTGGGGGAAGGGAGCAGGTGGCAGAACCCAAAGTCTCCAAGGAACTAGCTGCCTATCAACCCCACCCTGCGGAGGTCTATCGGTTCCCGCCTCTGAGTGGTGTCTGTAGCTCTCCATCGAACTCCCCCTGAAAGGCAAGCACCTCCTGCACTGAGAGCTCAAGCCAGTTCAGGCAGCCTGTGCAGCGATCAGCTTGCTCATTGGTAGAAAGTCTCCTCCCAGGGAGCTGTGGCCTGCTTCAGCAAACCCCAACCCCCAATCCTGAGCCTGCCCCCTCTCCCCACCCTCTTTCCTCTCCTCTCTGGCCATGCTGTGGTCCTCAGGCTTCTGGGTTAGTGCTGGGGTGGCACATGACTCATGGGGACCCCACAGCTTCCTCTCTGAGGTGGTGATATCATGGCATCCACTTCACAAGGGAGGGGATGAGGCCTTGGACCTGGAAGTCAGTCAGACCCAGGGCAGCACAGGAGGCCTCCTTGATTTCAAGGCTGGCGCCCCTGGCTTCAGGCTGTGCTGTTTTTAGCTGTGTCCTAGATGTGGCTCTGTTACCACTGGCCCCTTGCTCTCCCGGAAGCCTCTGTTCATGACCCAGTAGGTGACAGCCTTGTCGAGTGGAGTGAAGGACAGACAGCAACAGCCGGGGCTCCTCTGCTCCGTGTCACCCAAAGCCCCTCACCCTGGCTCGTAGAAGAGACCATCCGGAACATCCAGACGTTTCATGGCTAGAAACGGAGGCAGAAGCAGATTCCTGACTAGTCCTCCCCTCTCCAAGTCTCCACAATGCCCCTGACCAGGCCTCACCTGCATCACCTTCCGCATCTGAAGTTTGACTTATCAGAAGTTCACCGACACCAGAGGAAGGGTGTTTATCCCATTCCCACACACCCAGGGCTGACTTTGTTTTGTCTTAACTTGGGGTCTGGGCTCCTCTTAAAGCACCAACTGTATTCAAGATCTGGCTCTCGGGTTGGCCAGGGCTGGTTCGTGGGCTTGTAACAGGGAAGCTTGTCATTACCACCGGAAGTGCAAGGACTAGAAGTGGGGGAGTGGAGGGCGAGCAGGCGGCATCAGGACGCTGCCTCCGCAACAGGAGCAGTGGTCTGTCCCGGGCCCATCTGCTTGTTGCAGAAGGCTGGCACGTGCTGCACTCCCCAGCTGAAAATTCCTTTCCCCTCTTCTAGGAAAACCTACCTTCGTTAAGGCAATCAAGAATCCCTGGATCTCCTGGTGCTATCTGCCTGATGCTCTCCATCCACTACAGCTCAGCCCAGCCATCTCCCATGGCATCTTGTATCTCAGTCCAGTGTGTGTGTGCGCGTGTGTGTGTGTGTGTGTGTGCGCGTGTGTGTGTGTGTGTTCCAGGCACTTGTTACAGCCAGGCTAAGTTCCACAAAGATGGGCATTGCCTATTTTTGATCCCTAGCACCTCAAAAAGTGTCTAGTACAGGTTAGTTGAGGCATGTTTGTTGATTGAACGAGACCAAGGTCAGCACTCTGGTACATCTTACCCAGTCCTATCTACCACACTGTGAACCGGATGCTTCTCTGGTGATGGACACTCCACAGCTGCAGGCCAGCCTCTGCCACCCTCCGAGAGCGCCGCCATAGCCTGTTGTGGGATGTCTCTCTGTATGCCGTGAATATGTGTTGCTCTCATTGGTTGATAAATAAAGCTGTTTTGGCCTATGGCAAGGCAGGATAGAGCCAAGAGGGAAATCCAAGCAGAGATACAGGAGAAGGGCGGAGTTTGAGAGACACCAGCAGCCACCCAAGGAGCAAGGTGCCAGAGCACCACCAGTAAGCCACAGGTCACACGTCAATACATAGATTAATATAAATGAGTTAATATAAATGTAAGAGTGAGCTGGCAATAAGCCTGAGCCATTGGCCAAACATTTATAAGCAATATTAAGCCTCTGAGTGGTTATTCAGGAACTGGCAGGTGGGAGAGAACCTTCCAGTTACAATAGCCCTTTATGGGCTCAGAGGAGTAAGGTAAATCCCATCAAGGTCACAGTCAGGCTGTGCAAAGCTCAGGTGTCACTTCCTTAGGGGAATGAGACTGGAACCCTCCACCAAATGACTGCCATGTGTCATGGCAGACACACACTGGACACCACAACACCTCAGGTCCCTCTCCATCCTCTCCACTAACTGAGGAAGAAACTGAGATCCAGAAATTTTATGTGGTGTGCCCAAGCACCTCAGTAAGCTGAGCTGAGCTGGGATTTGAGGCCAGACTTGCTCCTAGCTAACCATGCCTGCCTCCCTCCCTCTTAGCTGCCCCTGAGCTACAGATGCCCTGCGCACTGTCCTAGGTGCTGGGAATGCAGCCAAAGAGACCAACGAAGACCCTAGTCTAACCCTCCTTCCTCCCCTTCCCCTCTTTCCCCCTCACAGAGTGGTGCACCCATAGGTAGATCAGAGGACTAAGATCACAAACAAATGTGGTACATGCCAGAGTTTTTTTTGTTTTGTTTTGTGTGTGTTTTTTTTTAAAGATGCGCTATTCAAGGAGACTGAGAGTCATTTGGAGTATGAGGACAGACCCCTGTGACCAAGGGACATGTGAGCTGAACAAAATGAGTGCCCATGAGCCGAACGCATTTTTTTTTTGGTCATAGGAAGAACACATGCAAAGGCCCTGGGGTAGGAGCAGCCTTGCCATACTCCAGAACCAGAAAGGCTGGCACACCTAGTGTCAGCATGTAAGGTGGCAGAGGCGAGAAACAGGCCAGACAGTGTGGGACCCGAAGCCCATGATGAATTTTGTCTCCTCCCCCTGGGCACTGAGAGTCACTGGGGGACTTTGAGCAGCTGAGTGTCACGGTCTGACTCGTGACCAGCCCTGGACGCTGTCAAGGACGAATAGGTGGCAAGTGTGGAAATGGAGGTCCTCAAGGGACTCTGACAACATCCAGGTTAGAGACACAGGGGCCGTCAGCGGCAGCTCTGGCACGGCCGTGGGGAAACTGAGTCTCAGAAAGGCCAGCTGACTTCTCCGAGTTCAGGTCTGAGTGAAAAGCAAAGGATATTGGTGAAGTATTGGGGTGCTGTCCCGTCAAGTTGCGTGGTAAGTGACTGGTGGCCCGTTTCTCAAAATGCCTTAAGCAGAAGTCAAACAGATGGTAGCAAATGCTGTATCAGTTTGAAGAGACACGAAGTCTAGAAGTAGGGTCTGCCTCAGGTACGGACAGAGCTGGGAGTTCCGGTGACGTCGTCAAAAATCCACCTGCCTGCCATTCGGTTCTGATCTCGGCTGCTTTCGCCATCTTCTCAGCCGGCTTTTCTAGCTCAAGGTTGAGGTGCCATGATGATCCGTCCTATTTGTTGTAGTTTGTAGATAGTTTTGGTGGGGATATTCACACCACAGAAATCAGCCGACATCTGCTCCACCACAGTGGGTAGCAACAGCACAGGGACTATTCCATCCCAAGTACTTGAGATTTTGCTTTCTAGCCTAATCTCCCCCCCTCCATCCCCCATGCCTCTCTGCTGCCCCTCTCTCAGCATTGCCCACTCCAGCCCAGGGCCTTTGCTTCTAAACCAGTTCTTCCTGGAAGCCCCCACCACCACCAAGCTGTGGCCAGGGGACCACGCTGCATGGACCAGGTTTCTGTAGGTACATTCTCCTGCCTGTGAGCTCCTAGAGGGTGATGTACCTGCTGCCTTTCTGGGTTCTCATCCTTCGGTCTACTCGGTCTACACCGGGGGTGGGAGATCCCAGAGAGTGAATAAATGTTGAAGGACAACATCACAAAAGAGGGAGGAGGAGGGAGAGGGCATTTATACCATGGAAAGTGGCAGATGCTGCAAATCAGGACGCACACTCTGCACCCCACTGCCTGGGGCCCACTCCTAGCCATGTCTCTCCATAGTGTGTGTCCTGACTCCCCCAAATCAGGACGCACTCTCTGCACCCCACTGCCTGGGGCCCACTTCTAGCCATGTCTCTCCGTAGTGTGTGTCCTGACTCTAGAGGACAATGCAGCTCCCCCAGTTTTACCCAGTTCATGTGCTACCCACCCCGGAAGCCTCTCCCAAGTCTCATGTTGATGCCAGATGAGATTTATATTTTCACACCTGCCTCACCCTCTGCCTCTCTGATTCCAGGAAATACACCCGGCTCACCCTACCTTCCCTCCCCAGTCCCCATCCTTTCTCTGGCTTGAGCTCCCCAGAGGCTTCGGAACCATGAGTGAAAGGGTTAAAGGCTTCTGAAACACACCTGTGTTCTCCCCTGAAACAGCAGTAGGGCCCGAGAACAAGGCTCCGATCTGTTCTTCTCTAGTGGGGCAACACGGGACATAGGTAGACAGACTTCAGGGTTCTCCAGGAAAGGAGGGAACGTTCGTGGGGTGCCTTGTGTACAGGTGCCTTAGACACATTATGACTTTATTTTTACAAAAGGTCGATAAGTATTTGTCTAATCACATAGTCGATAAAACGGGCTCAGAAAGGTGAAGTAGAAAGAGCAAGATCACACAGCTCTTATTAAGAGAAACAGCAGAGAGAGAGAGAGAGAGAGAGAGAGCAAATGTCTGCCAATTTCTGTGGTGTGAATACCCCCACCAAAACTATCTACAAACTACAACAAATAGGTCTGCAGCATTCAGAATGCTCAACCACAGTGGGTAGCAACAGCACAGGGAGCCAGAGTTCCAGGGGAAGCTTGTCTGCCTCCCAGCACAGCCTGGGGGAAGTGAGGGGCAGACAGATGTTGCCGGGCTCTGGGCTGTGGATCCACACCTCTGTGGGGCCAACCCCCTTGGCCTTCTTGGTGTCCCCAGGATTGTGCTGCATGTCCCCTTCGGCTTCTCCCTGGCAGGCCTCTCTCTAGAATATTCCCTCCGTATTAGGGAGCTTTTCAAAGGCAGCTGGGTGAAAAACAACTCACACTGACTCTACATGGTTTGGGTTTTTTTTTTCCCTCCTTGCTCTTCTAGAGAACAGGACGTGAGCCGGCCAGGGTGAAGCTTCCTGTGTGAGATGATGTGTGGGCTTTCTGAGCAAAACAAGGGCCAGGCTGTGGTCCTGAAGGAACCGAGGCCACAGTCACCTGGAATGGAGCCTCAGGCAGCTCCTGCCCTCCCTGGGGACAGGTTTTCTGCCTGGGCACAGAATGTTCCCCCACACACCACAGTTGCGCCCCATTTATTGAGACCTTCGCCACAGGCCACCCTGACCCTACCCAGTCCTGGCCTGTGTGGCCTCTTTCCACGTGTGTGACCTGAGAATCCCTGGCGCTGTCTTGGGGAGCCCTCAGGTTCCTTATCTCGGAAGTGGGGATGACAGAGTAGACCTCGGGTCTAATTTGTCTCGCCTGTGGAACAGCCCACAGGATGTCCGGCAGGTGGGAGGGGATGAGGTGACATCGGTGGCCAGACTGGTATGAATAATAGTTGACGTCTATTCGGGCAGATGATGGCCAATGACTCACTGAACCTCCCTGGAGGGAAATTTTCTAATATAAGCTGAGGAGGCCTTCAGCAACTTACCTAAGCAAATTGTGCCTCATTTTCCCAATCTGTAGAGCAGAGACACGGGCCTAGGAATAATACCGGTAGAGTGCTCAGAACCCCACCTGTCCCGTGGCCACTATCAACAGTCGCTAACGTTGCCACCATTAATTTGATAGCACCCGACAGTTGTTTACCAGAACGCATGGTTTTATTACTAACTTCAGGCATGCCTCCTGTAGGAGTCACAACACCTTCTTCTGGAGGCTTCGTCATCCAGGCCTCTAGCGTCGCTCACCTCTGCATCCATGACAGCCCCACATGGCCAGGCAACTGTCAACACCACCCATAGTCCTCAGAGAAGGTGGAGGCGTACCTCTCGAGGGGCTCAGAAGGGATGGCTGCCACACCCACAGATCCACTCTGTCCCCAGCTCTGGAAGACCCGGCCACGCTTCCATTTGGACAGCACCTACCCCAGGCTTGCCACTCAGGGCTTCCTTCCTGGCTACACGGACGGGATTGGCTCTTGCAGCCCGATATGTGACCCAAGCTGGGCCAGTGAAAGTAGGACTTTGGCCCCTATTGGCGCCATGTTCAGGACCAGTGTATGCCCAATGTGGCCCCCCTCCGGCATGTACACACACACAAACATACACACACGCACACACACACACACACATGCACGCACACACACATGCGCGCACACACAAACATGCACGCGCGCGCACACACACACACACATGCACGCATGCACACACTATTGTCTTGGGGAAGTCTCCCATCTAACAACAGACACCTGTCATATGCCCAGTGTCCAGGAACTGTGCTCATTCCCCCTGAGAGAATCGCTTCTAGAATCATCTTACAGGTTGGAAGACTGAGGTAAAAGGTTCGCACAGCGAATTCTGCTACGATGTGTTGTCGGCACCTCTGTGTTAACTAATATTACCGCCCTGCTGAGAAGGGAAGCTTTCCTGAACCCCTCAGAGAGGGTGTCCCCAAGGTGGTGAATCCTGGCTGGCCTTGTCCACTTCCTGGTTGATTCTACTTTTAAGTAGAGGGAAGGGGACCCTGTCTCATGCCGGCTCTGGCCTCACTCTTATGAGTCCCTGGGTGGGTCTTGGCTTCTCCTCTTCCAGCCTCAGTTTCTCTAGTTCTGAAAAGATGCATTCTGTTGTCTCCAGCTTTTTCCATCCAGGGAGTCCTCCGGGAGTCCTCCTGGTGGCTCCCTTTCCCTCCACAAGGGCACCTCATTTTCTGAGCCAGTATGTGTGTGTCTCCTGGGCTCCATCCCCTAACCAGGGAGGCAGATGGCAGAGCAGGAAGGATCAGAAGGTCTGGGGTCGGTACAGTGACAGCTCCAGAGCCTGCCTGACCTGGCAAGGGCAGGGGTGACTTCTGTCCATCCAGGCTGTCAGATGTGGAAAGCAGCTGTTTTTCTCCCAATCTGAAATGGATGGGACAGAGTCTTGCAGACTGGGGTGGGACAAACGGAACCAGGAAGCAATGCCCTTTGATTCTTGGAAGTTCAGCTCCTCAAAGAGCAGATAGCACGCTCTTAGTCGAGGATCAGCGGTCAAGGCGGGCTGCAGAGCTTGCTGGGAAAAGGTGTGGGCCATTGGAACCTTCTGGATTCTGGACCTGAATCCAGGAGTGGCCTGATGATGCTGATATGAATGCCCTCAACCCCTTCTACGTTCACCACCTGGGCCCTGCTAGCTCCAAATATCAATTCTACCACTTTCCACATGTTCCTCCTCACTTCCGCAAGTTCTCCCAACCCCTTCATCCCCTAGCCTCAGGGCCCTGTCTCCCCAGGAGGCCTTAGCTGTGGAGTCAGATGCAGAAGTTCTGGAGCTTTGGCTTTGGCAGTGGGGCCAGGTCCCTGGAGCAGGCTGCAGTGTGCCCTAGCATGGAAACAGTGGACCGAAAGCCAGGCTTGGCCCTGAGCCTTGTGCATATCTGACATCCAGCATTCGGTATCCACCTCTGAAAGGGACCCACCGAGCCAGGCAGAGCTTATACCCTTGCAGTCTATCGGGTGCAGCCACAGCCACCTGACCTAGATCCTCCTCTGCTCAGCATCTCTCTCATTTTCCCTGGACTCAGATTCAGTCCCAAGCAGCAGCCGAGGTCCTTGCTCATCCATTCTGTGGTGTGGATATGAAGCCTCCTCAAGAGGCATTTGTGTGGAAGGTTTGGTCCCATCATGCGAGCTGGCGGAGGGTGGGGGGAGGGTGGGTCTAGTCTCTGAGAGGCTCTGCTTGGGTGCGTTATGGGAAAGGATAGGAGGAAGTGGGCCACTGGCAGGTTTTACAGGGCACACCTGTTGGCTGCCCTTTCTTCTCTCTGCTTCCTGGCTGCTATCGTGGGAACAGGGGAGCAGCTTTCCTTCACCATGGTCTCCACCATAACGTCATGGCTTCACCACAGGCCCGAAAGCCATGGAGCCAAGCGGTCAATGTCTGAGATCTCTGATAAACCAGAACAAATCATGCTTTAAGTCCAGTTCCCAGTCATCTTGTCTCAGTAGTGACCGTCTGGCTGGCACCCCTCCTCTCCCTCTGGACTCCCAGCTCTCAGAGCAGTGAGCTGCCACCATTGCTGGGGGTGGGGAACACCCCTAGGCCTCGGTGCTGGGTGCCTCCCACCCTTCCTTTTGTCATTCTTTATGACATGTTCCCCTTCACAGTTCCCTCAGCCCTGACTTTATCTTTCCTACCTTGTTGATCTGAGTTAGACTCAAAGTGGCTCCCTGACAGAGTCTGTGGAGGCTGGATTTTCTTCCAGGGGCTTGGGACTTCCTCACAGCTTTTCTGAGGGGTGCAGTCGATACTAAAGAAGGAGGCTGTGACATTGGAGGGAGGGCCTGGCCAGCTTGTCAGAAACAGGCTGGATTGGGAAGGGTGACCCTACACCCGTGGGTTGAGGTTGGGTTAGAAGGGCTCAGCCTCTGTCTAGATTAGGCTTGGTCATCTGAACCAGAGGATGTCACTGGGTTCACTAGTGGGTGGGACTAAAGTGGGTGGGTGGTCTTGGAGTCGGGTGAAGTGATTGTGGCGTGGGTAAGGTGATGTTGGGTTTGGGTTGTTATGTGGTGGGTGCTCGTGTGGATGGGGTATCATGGTTATGGGGTAGGGTGGGGTGTTTGTGGTGGTGGAGTTGAGCGGTTGTGTGGTATGATGGGGTGGGACAGGTTGGTCGTGTTGTGAAGTAGGGTGGTCATGTTGGGGTCAGGTGGTGGTGTGCTGGGGTGGGGTGTTTGTGTGGGTGGGGTACAATGGCTTATGTGGTAAAAATGTGGATTTTCCAGATTGAGGATCTGGTTGGCCTAAGCTGGGTAAGTTGAGTGGTGGGGTTCATTGAATAGAATTACTTAACTGTTAGGTTAAAATGATTCTTTGGAGAAGGGGCTGGTGGTCTATGGCTTTGATGAACGGTCTGTCCACCCCGCTGCTGACTGAACTGGGTGGTGGACTTGGCTGGGGCGGCATTGGTGGCCTAGGCTGTATGAGTGGGCTGGTTGACTGAGTTAGGCTTGGTTAGACCGTTTGAGCTCATTATCCAGACTAGGTCAGTCGGCTGGCTGATGGCTTTGGGCTCTTTTGAGCAGGGTTAGTTAGTTGTTAGTTAATTAGTTAGTTAGTTAGTTAGTTAGTTAATTGTTGCCACCAGTGGGACAGGTTGGTTGCTTGAGTTTTTAGCTTTCATGGCTTAGGCAAGCTGGTTGTAAGACTTGGGGATGGGTTATGAGCTGATCTGGTCTGGCCGTCTTGAGGACGGCCACAGTGCTAACTTCTGCTCTGTCCCCACCTCTAAGCCAGGGCCGTGGGGGGTGGTGGGCACCTTGGCCACAAATAGCTGTGGGGAACACAAACAGTTTGGTCTTCAAAGCCCTTGGTGGCGGCGGCTGTAACTTTCCATAGAGCCCCAGTGAACACGACTCTGGGCCTTGTGTGCAGCCCGGCTTCTGCTTCCTCTGCAGCTAACCACAGTATGGGGGGCGGGAGAGTGGGGGAGCTGGGGGCTCAGAGGCTCCTCTGTAGGAGCCAGCGGGCCCCCCAGCAACTCCTACCCAGGGTCCAGGTGCTCTGTCCCTGGGAAGAAGGACTGACCATGGGTAGGAGAGCTTTCTGGGGCCTGTGACTCTCCTGGCACAGTTACAATGCCAGGCCTGGAGGGTTGACGAGAAACTGGGGGGGGGGGAGAGGGGAGCATAAGAGTCAGGTACATAGCCGAGGGTGGTTAGACCACAGGCTGGACCTTGGTCTCTTGCAGCTGGAGTGGAGACCGGCCACACATTGGTCCTCCTTTCACGCCCAAACCATTCTTGATCTCTCACTACGGACAAGGACCCGAGGGAGAGGTAGCCAGAGCCACAAAGACAGGCATCTTAGGGGCAGTGTGCCCCAGCCACTTCTGGTCTCGGTCTTGTTCAGTACTCCTTTGAAGGCTCCTACAGTGGGTAGCTCTGAGCCCACTGCACCCGGAAGAGGTACGGCTGTGGTCAGCAACACAACAGTGGCCAAGCCCAGACAGCAGGGCGGGCCCTTGAGGCCCAGCTCCCCTTCCCCTCAGCTCCCTTGCCTCTCTGGGCCTGGCCACATGTCACCTCCCCACCATGCCAGTAGAACTGACCCTCCCTGGCTCTGGGAAGGTAGATACCGCCTGTCAGACTAAAGCCAGCAATTTAGGGATGGGGAAGAGGTAGGGTCGGGAGGGTCCTGCCTGGGAGGCAGCAGGCTGGAGGTGAACTCAAGGGCCCTCTCTGTCCAGATGTTCTGATGGTTAGACCGTGAGCAGCTACGGAGCTCAGTGGAAGTCCTGCTGATGAACAGTCCTAAGCTTGCTGTGTGTACGTGCGAGGCCTTGAGCTGGCATCTTAGTCACCCAGCCTCAATTCCCTCAAAGGCACTGGCTCTCCGGGCAGTTTTGCCATCTGGAGGGACACTTGGCACCATCCCAAGAGAGCAATAATGTTCCCTGGGTGCCACCTAGAACAGAGGAACACCTACGGTGCAGGAGGAAGAGAATCCCCACACAGGGGCTTCTCAGGTCCCAGATGTCGGCAGGCTGACATGCTGTCCTTAGTGACCAGTCTTCCCAGTTTTCTTGGGACCAAGGAGCTTCTTGGGGCATGAGGCATCCATGCCAACCAGGACGGTTAGCCACAGCAGCTCCCTCTGCACAACGGGACAAATGGACCTTCCCCAGCTATCATGAGCTTAGACAAGAGTTGGTATGCGCAAGGTCTGGCCCATACTGCAAGCGTGGTTCTCACTTCTCAGTGGCTTCCCTCCGGTGGGTACCTTCTTGGTGGGCTCTGCATTTTCTCCTCTACACGTGGCCCCCCTCTTTAACTTCCCAGCCCCACTGCCCCCAGGATGCTGTCTGGGCTTGTGCAGTCAGCCTGACGTCTCCCTCCTTGGATTGCCTGAGGCCAAGCCATCTTCCTAATGGTTCTAGTCAGTCTCCTGGAACTAGCTGGAGCCCATTCCTGTCTGTGCTGGCCTCAGACACTGTGAGGTACAGGTCTGTAGCAGGTGTGCATCTGGGTCTCAATGCCCAGCTTTGGCCTGGCACATAGGTGGCGAGAGCAGTCACCGACTTGGGTAAATATCCAACCCTACCAGGCGGCTCCTCAGCCCTCTACAAACCCTGGAGGCTGCGTCTTTGCTGTCACACCTCACATGGTGCTGGTTTTTGACTCAGACCTCAACGCTTTGAGCAACCCAGGCCTAAGATTGCTGGGAGGGCGGTGGGACCCCAAGTGAACACATCGACTAGAATAGCAGGTGGGTGGGAACGTACCCCAGGAAGCTGCATTCGTAGGAAGCATGACCTTTGATGGCTTGAAGTGAATAGTGGCTCTTGAGGGTGGCGGTGACTGGGGTTGGCAGGGGTTGGCAGGAGCTGGTGAATGCCACTTCCCTGCCATCTGACACCAAAACTGTTTTAAGGCCCTCTGAGTCCCTGTCTCGGTGTCGGTACATGGAGGCACTGTCAAAGTACCTCTTTCCTGGGCCTTGTGGGTAGTGGGGAATCTAGGGATCTGATGGAGTGGCACCAGGAAAGTCCCCTCACTGTCTGTACTCAGTGGGTGTCCTGCCGTGTGGCTTGTTAAATACCCTTCCAGCAGCTGTAGGAGCAGTGAGTTCTCTCTCTTTTCTTTGCCACCCCACTCCCAGCACCAGCTCCCTTGCCCTAGGCTTTCCCCTAACAGAGAGTTCGCGCATGAGCACTTGTAGCTGGTGGAGCAGTATAGACTCTGTGGGCTTGTCCCAGGTCCCTAGAAGGAGCCATGTCACCTCTATAACATCTGTCCTGTTCTCCCAAACAGATAGTCCGTGCCCCTTGTAGACCCCTGCCTATCATGCCGTCAGACAACAGGTTTGGTCTTCACCACTGATGCCACCCTCGGTATTGAGAACACCCGATACATGTTCCTGTTTGCTGGATGAGTTTACCCTGACCTGGCGTTGGGCTGATGTGCCTTTCAACCACCCCACCTGGGCCTCTCCACCCTTGCCACAAGCTCCCTCCACATAGGCTTCCTAGCCACAGAAAAGAAAACCAGGCGCTCCAGGGCCCCCCAGGTTCTTCCTCAGCAGGGAACTGGCATCCACGGGCCACTGGCTCAGGCCAGGATGTCCTCTGGGCCAGTTGGGAGGCCGCAGACTACACACTGGTCAGCGGCTCCAGGCCCTGCAGCAGCTGGGGCCTCACACAGCTGCGTTCTGTGTCCACTGCTCTGCCCACAGTTGGACACAGGCCCCCAAGCGTGGCTTGCATGTGGGGGCTGGCCAGTGACCTGTCTTAAACTCCCTGCCTTTGGCTTGGATGACTCAGGAAGAAATGGAGCCCCACCCCATGGTCTTGGGCATCAGGGCTGCTCTGTGGTGGACTTGCCTCCCAAAAATGTTTTCTTTCCAAATTTTTGGTCATTCCAGTAATAGCTTCTATGAGTCTCTAACCCTAAATTCATCTTGAATGTATTCCTTAATATGTTTTTCAAATGCATTCGTTCTTTTTACTGAAATAAGTTCGATTTTTTTCTTTTAAAATTATTTCTTTCTTACTTATGATGATTTTGCGGGAGTGTGGGGGATGGTATATGGGAGTAAGAGTAGCCCCCAGGAGTTGGTTCTTTGCTTCCACCACACGAATCCCAGAATCAAACTCAGGTCTTCAGGCTTAGAGGCAACCTAACAAATTTAATTTCTTAAGGTTTACTTAAGAAACCCAGATTTAGCTGGGTGATGGCGGCACATGTCTTTAATCCCAGCACTTGGGAGGCAGAGCAGGTGGATCTCTGTGAGTTCGAGACCAGCCTGGTCTACAAGAGCTAGTTCCAGGACAGGCTCCAAAGCTGCAGAGAAACCCTCGAAAAAAAAAAAAAGCCAGAGTTGTGGTGCACACCTTTAAGTCCAGTAATTGGGAGACAGAGGCAGGTGGATCTCTATGAGTTTCAGGCCAGCCTAGTCTACATAGAGAGTTCCAGGACAGCCAAGACTGTGCATAAAAAAATATCTTGTCTCAATTAATTGACTTTAGGACATCTTATTTCTCATAATCACAAGTTTGACTTACTACTTTAGTACCAGGGATCAAAACCAGCACCTTCCACATGGTAGGCAAGAGCTCTGCTGCTGAGCCACACCCCATCTGACTGTGACTTCGTCCTCAAAGGTATATTAACCATGAGCCAGGCAGGAGCCATGGGTGGGCCATCCATCACGATGTCCTAGCAAGAGAATTAAAGAGCAACCTCTATGGAAATACCCAAACCCCTGCATCTCCACGCTCTGAGATGACAGAGTCCGATCCTGTCTGAGCCCCCTAGCTACAAGATCACTAGAACCTTCAGGATCAACAGAGTTAATGGGGATCCAGGCTCTGATTGTCTTGCTTTTATGAGGACCCAGAGGTACTCCTTGATGCTTGCCCAGGGTGGCTTCCTCAGTGGCAGAGTTAGAAGTTAAGGTTAATTAACAACCACACATACCAACCAGGCCTTTGTGGTTGCAGCGTCCATGCTGAAGCCTGGGCCTGAGGCTGTATAAGTACAAGGAACGGAGCAGAGAGTGATGCCCAGAGCCTCAGAATGGTGCTAGAAATACCCAGGGAGTCTCTGACTTCAAGCTTCCCAGGGGACTGGCACTGAGAGGGGGTGAGGTGTCTTTTCCCAGCCCCGGGCATCAGGGCTGAGGTCCCTGGTGCTAGTGTCTTCTTCTCCTGCACACTGGCTGACTTCTGAGGATGAGGTTTTCACTCGCAGGTTTGGGAAGATGACAGAGCCCAGCTGACATTTCAGAATGGTCGTGACAGGTCATAATGTGGTCCCCTGACCCCTTGGGCATGGGCAAGACTTGGGAAAGGAAACCTTGACTGAAAAGGAAGTTTATCTTGATGACTGGGTGATAGTGAATCTCGATTGTCAACTTGATGAGATCTAGATAGATTCTCCTGGGGGATGAGCCCAGATGGTTAGGTTAACTGAGGTGTGTGCCCACTGTGGGAGGCTCTATTCCCTAGGCTGGGATTCTAGAATGTTCAAAAAGAAAGGGGGCTGAGCACAAACCTCTGCTCCTCTCATCTTCTTGACTCTGGAGGGGATGTGACCCTACATTCCTGCGGCCAGGGCTTCTCTGAGATGACAGACTGTTCCCTGGAAATGTGAGTCACAATGAATCCTCTTTGCTTCAGGTTGGCTTTGTCAGAGTATTTTATCACAGCAGCAGAATGAGAAGGAAGAGAAAAGGTGTTCCTGAGAAGTTTGGCCATTCCTGCGACCATGCGGTTCTTAGGCCTTTGGAACTGTTTTGTGGTGTCAATGTGGAAGAGTCTGGAACCTAGGGCTAAAAAAAAAAAGCCCTAAAATGCTGGAAGCAGATGTAAGTGGGGCATTCTGATGGGCACTTAGAAGGCAGGAATGTGTGCTAGAGCATGAACTCATGAAGTTTGAGAGGAAAGGGTCTACAAGGAACTGGGCCAAGGGAATGTTCTCGTCATATTTTGGCCAAGAATCTGACTTTTGCTCTGCCTATGTCCGGAGAACTTGAGTGAAGTTGAATTTAAAAGTAGTTGACTTATTTTATTTTATTTATTTATTTGGGCGAAGAAAACCTAAGAGAAGAGGACATTCCCGCTGGTGCTACTGTTACAGGATCATGAGCTCTGAAGAGCAAGTCCCCTGGCACCATGCGGGGACAGAACAGGCATCCTCAGGGAAAAATACCACCCAAAGGAGGCTCTATCTTATTTATATCCAAATTCATTCAAATCAAGAAAGCCTAAATAAGGGGTTCCCTGTCACTCAAAGGCATCAGTCTAGGGAAGTGCTCCCCCCAACCAGGAAAGTGCTCCCACAGGATCAGCACACATAAGCTGATACCACTGTGGTCTAGAGAAAGCCTGGCTACATCTCTGTCTGGCATCAGAGACCAGCAATGTCATCTTTGTGGTACTGGTTTTGCAGGCACGAAAGACTCAAGATTGAGGTGATCATGGAGAGCAGCTGGGACCAGGCCATGTGTGATAGGCCAGAGTACCTGCAAGGAGGCCCCGAGAGGCCCATTTTAAGCTGTGAAGGGCAGCAAGGAGGCCCTAAGAGGCCAAGTGTAAAGCCGTGAAGGAGGGTCCTAAGAACAGAGACCCCAGGGCATTGAGGATGCCATGGCTATGAGATGCCCACCAAGAAAAGGAGGAGGCGTGCAGTGGAGCCAGCCTAAGAGGGAGGCTGTGTGCTGCACGCAGCAGAACTGGAGAAATGGGGTTACCCAAGCCCTCTGGAGTCCCGCCAAATTTATTTTGGCTCCCCAGATGCTAGATAAGGAACTGCAGGATTTGCCTTACTTTGGTCTGAAAAATCCTTACTATAAACCACGTCCCCCCCCCCTATTTTTTTGAGACAGGGTCTCACTATGTAGCTGACTGCCTTGGAACTAGCTTTGTAGACCAGGATGGCCTCGAACTCAGAATTCTGCCTGCCTCTGCCTCCCAAGTGGTGAAATTAAGGCATGCACCACCATGCTAATACTTCTCTTTTGAAATTATTATTATAATTGTAAGTGTGTGATGCACAGGGCAGTGCACACTGCTATACATGTGTGGCGATCCGAGGACAGCTTTGTGACGTTGGGCTCTCTCCTCCTTTACCCAGGTCCTGGGATCAAGCACAGACTTTGTGCAGCGTACTCTTTAGCCGCAGCACCATCTTAATGGC
The DNA here is from genome assembly GCF_014885135.2 of Alexandromys fortis. Taxonomy (NCBI): domain Eukaryota; kingdom Metazoa; phylum Chordata; class Mammalia; order Rodentia; family Cricetidae; genus Alexandromys; species Alexandromys fortis. The sequence continues at coordinate 6,695,687 of NW_026067894.1, forward strand.
TTCTTGTTTTGCACTGAGGGATTGCCGCGGGTCTCAGACGAGACACAGACTTTTAAAAGTGTTCGAGATGGTGGCGCCTTTCGATGATATTTTGCATTCTGAGATAAGCATGAGAATTTGGGGGCAACGGAAGACCAATGGGATTAAGTTGATGCGTTTGGGTGTCAACTTGACCAGGAGTGGGGTTGGAGTGGCTTTTCTCAGTTTTCAAGTTGAGATCTAGGATTGTCTGGGAGGTGGGTTTCTGGGAATGCTGTGGGAGCGGGTGTATCTTATTTAGATTCAGTGAGATGGGCAGACCTACCTACTGCAGGCAGCACCGTTCCCCAGGCCTGGGTTCTGGTGCCTATGGAAGGAAGAAAGCCACCTGAGCACTAGGACTCATGACTTCCTGACTGTGGACACAACACGTCTGGCCTCTTTAAGGCCATGCCCCCTTCACTTCCTCCCTGTAATGGACGGTGCCCTGAGACTGTAGGTCAGCATAACCCTTTCTCCCTCAAGCTGCTTTTGTGAACGCCTTTCGTCATAGCAATAGTGACTAATACACAGCCTGACCTCACCCCAAGAACCTTTAAAAGGAGGTGAGGGGTCAGGTGTTGTGCTCTGCTTAGGGACAAATGGCCCTGCACGGGCACACGGTGGGGGCTCTGGGTGGCCTTTAGGAGCCTGCTGACAGATGAGCTAGAGACTGTCACCCTTCTCCAACCAACTCCAGATACTGACCATCATTTAGAAGGGACCCAGGAGTGCGGTAAGTGGTTAGCTCAGTCAACACGGTAGCTAGTAGCCAGAAGACACCCAAACCTATTCATGGGGGCGTGGCTCCCGGTCCACCAGTGCTGTTGGTGTGGATGGCGTGGCTGCTTGTGGCAGGAGGAGCTGAGAGTCTGCTTCCCTTATGTAAATGGTTCTCTGAGTACAAGGGGCTGCTCAGAGGGGGCCTGCTCCCCCCCTCTCTCCCCCCCCCCCCCCCCCCGCACAGGTGTGTATTCCCATTGGTGCACGCAGATCTCACCTCAGTGCAGACAGAACAGCTGGCGTGTGTCCCTTGTGACTGTGGGGTCAGCCAGGAGCTGAGTTCATTGCCACTGCTTAGCATCAGGAGAGACAATCAGAGTCAGGTGTGGTGGTTATGGGCCTGAAATTCCAGCATAGGGAGGTAGAAATCATAGGAGGTAGGATCAGGAGTTCAAGGGCTATCCTCAGCACCATAGGAGGTTTGAAGTTAGCCTGGGCTACATGAGATAAATCTCAAAAGAACAAGAGGAGGAGACTTTTCGTATAGCGCTACAAAGCCGGCTTTGTGCTCACTCTGTAGCCCAGGCTGGCCTTGAACTTTCGATTCTCTTGCCTCAGTCTCTCAAGTTGCTGGGATTATAAATGTGTCCAGTAGGCGCAGGTTCCTTAGGAATTTTAAGTCAAACTAGTTCAATTCATAAAAGAACTAGCGTGAAGTGTTTTTATAAATGGTTTCAATTCTCTGACCTCACCAAACGGCAGACCTCCTTACCTCCTCCCAGTGGGACTGGGTGGTCCTTGTCGTGTGAGGACACATGTGACCTCCATAGCGGGTCACAGAGGGCTGAGTGACTGAAGGCTGGGGCATGTGGGACACTCACACTTGAAAAGCCAGCTGTCGCATGAGGTCGCCACCCGAGAGGCACACGCAGGCCCTCCAGCAGCTGGTCCAGCTGAGTTCCTAGCCTCCGGCCAGCACAAGGCGCCAGCATGGCCATGCAGCCTGTTCAGGTCTCCAGATGGACACAGCCCAGCCGGCTCTGACCACAACGGCACAAGAGACCCCAAGCAAAAGAAGCATGGTGCCACGCCCCTGCCTTTCTCCAGAGCCCCACCGCAGTGGCTCTGCAGAGTGAATGGCAGATTTTAACTGTGGCGCTGCAGGGTCCTTGGGCAGCAGTAATAGCAGCCAGGACAATTCATGACACAACCATGTGGTTCCCAATCTGCAAGTGTCCAGGATGGTTTGGGACCCACTGTGGGGGAAGTTTGTGCGGAGACTAGGCTCCCATGAGTTTCTGCTCCTACTCCTCTTCCTCACTAGTGGCCCCACTGATGTGTGTATGCCTGCCTGCTGTATGCCTTGCCTGCTGTATGTCTTGCCTGCTGTATGCCCTGCCTGATGTATGCCCTGCCTGATGTATGCCTGGCCTGAGAGGAAACTCCAACCTTGCTGAGAGAGACATCACAGAGGCAGGAAAGGGACATGGATGAAGCCGACCAGTTTCAACCAGGGTATACAGATGGTGCTCAATTCATGCTTCTGCAATGAACCAGACTCCAAGGCAGCAGTGCTGGGTGCTCATTTGTTCAAAAATTCTGGGGTTAAGCTCTTTTGTCCCGTGTCCCAGGAATAGGACAGACATATGGTTTCCAGTATGTGCAGGGACCCTACAGGGGCACACTGCCTGGGAAGCTTTTACAGACCTCATAATGATTGAAGTTATGCATTTACTGCATACCAGGCACCGTGCTAAACGCTTAAGAACTGCATCTCAAAGCCAGGGGCTGATGCGATCTCAGGGGCAAAATCAGCTGCAGGACAGAGAGGAAATAGTGCTAGGATCTGAACTGTGTGAGCCTGGAACTGTGGCTTCCTCACTACCTTCTCCCGCTTCCTGGGATGTCATGGCCCGGAAGAAGGGAGGATGCTGCTGATGGAGCAGAGGCAGGAGCAGAGGCAGGACACGGCCTCCTGTGCTAGAGCATCACATGGGCAGGGAGAGGAGGAGGAGAAGGGGAGGGGTGAGAAAGTGGAAGGAGCACTAGAGGGAGGAGGGGAGGAGGAGGACGTGGAGGGAAGAAAGGGCAGCGAGGAAGGGAGGAGAAGAGAAGGGGCGTGGAAAGAGAAGGAGGAAGTACCGTCTTTAGGAAGCTTGTCCCCTTTAAAGGTATTTCAGCTTGCACAACACACTGCAGAGGACTGGCTTTGTAACTGTGGCCTGGGTAGACTTCAGTGACAGCAGAATTATACAACCTAAGCCCTGTGGGTTGTCTGAGACGCAGGTCCAGGCTTAAGCATGAGGTTCCCAGGTCCCTAGGAACAGGGTACAGGCGGAACCCTTCTGCACCCAGACAGTCCCAACCCGTGCTCTCCTGGGCACTCAGCTGAGTCTCCTCTTATTTCCTGGATGAGTCTTAAGAAGGGTAAAGGTCTTCTTAAGGCCACTCAATGAGGGGGGTGACATAGATCTCCAGGTTTTGTTCCACTCCTGTCTGGCTTTTGGGGGGCTTCTGTGGATGATCACACAAAAAGAGATGAGTGTGCTGAACCAGAAGTTGGGCAGCCCCCATTTCAAGGTGGTTGGTCAGCCATAGCTTCCTCCGTCTTGAGTCTCAACAGCAAGTGATCAAACTGAGCCAAACTGAAATAGGGTCCCCCCAATGCTTCTGTGGAGGCCCCCAAAATGGCAATATGGGGAAAGGGCCATGTGAATGGCCCTGGAAAGTTGGGTTGATGTGGGCGAGAGTGGACAGCTGGGTGCTGGAATGAGTATTGTAAATGGAGTCAGAGGCCAGGAGTCCAGCTTGAGGCAGCATCCTTCCCCTGGGACCTGACATTCATCAGATGCAGGACTGTCCCGCAGGGGAGTGCGTGGGACAAATAGGAACACAGTAGAAAGTATAATGGGAATGGGAGTGTGGGGAAAACTGGAGGGAATGTGGGGACTGGAGGTGGGGAGCGTGGTAGAAGTGGTCCAGCTTGGCCAGACTGTATCCTGGGGGAGAAAATGACATCTGGGAAGGATGCTTGGTATATGGTTTCCAGTGCATGCAGGGAACCTATGAGGGCACACTCTCCGGGAAGCTTTTACAGATCTTATAATTGAAATTAGGCAATTCCTGCATACCAGGCACTGCGCTAAGCGCGAGAGAGCCACATCTGAAAGCCAGCAGGTGATGCGGCTGTGATCTCAGAGGGCAGCTAAAGACTTTGGGTCTTTGTAGGCAGCAGAGCCACTGGCAGCATTTGAGTGCAGACACATGAGTGAGTGAATGTATGAAGCCAACGCCCCTTTGGGAAACGTAAAGCCCCTTGACCTCTTGAGGGCTCAGCTGCCAGACCAGGAGATTGGAAGAACAGATTAGAGAAGGCAAATTCTTGGTCTGGTACCTTCCATTCCTGGCAAAGGTGTGTCCACAGCAGACATCACTAGCTGATCCTTGCACTTACCCATTCCAGACTCTACCAATTGAATATCACAGGCTTGGAGGAGGGCGCCAATTGGAAGTGATGATCAAGGCAACAGCCCTCTTCCCTGCACAGAAGAGCACATAACCCACTTCCCGGATTCTGCTCACCACTCCAGGCATCCATTGCTGGTTGCGGTCCCCCAAGGAGGGAAACTGAGGCCAAGCCCCTCCCAGGCTTCTACACCAGCATTCAGGGTCCAACACCCTTTCTCAGTTGAATATCAGCGCCCTTCAATCCAGTGAAGGAGGTGGGGACACATTCAGTCTTGTCACCATCCCTGAAGCTGCTGGGGGCTTCTCTGCTGCCCCTGGCCACAGCCCTGGTGGTCCCAGACACAGAGCGCAAGAAGCTTTGGGAGTTGTTGGCACAGGACAGACGCCCAGTTAGTTAGAAAAACATGTGGCTCACTCTTCCCTCTCCTGCCCCCTCCAACCGCCACCACCTTCTAATTCAATTTCCCTTGAAAAACAATGGTTTCAATGAAGGGGGAAACAAGATTTTCCGAAACTTCGTAAAGTTTTGCAAAATAATTACCCCCCAAACTGGCAGGCGTCCTCCCTTTCCTGCTCAAATGAATGTCTCTGGGACATTTCACAGGCTGGAAGAGCCCCTGTCTCCGAGCCGCCCACCCAGATCCCAGGCTGGCCATCAGACTCTCAGGGGCCCCGGGTCAACACCTTTTGCTGGGTGGCCCTCCTAGGATTTTTAGGAAGCTCGGGGCAAGAGAAAGGAAGCCAGAAGGAGCCTGGCTCACCCTCAGTCCAGCTGGCTGGGCAAACCTCAGCGATGTCCCCGGAGCAGGCTCTGAGCATGGCCTTCTGAGCTGAGAGTCAGATGGACCAGGTGAGCTTGGCATCTCAGCACAGTAGCTGAGACAGAGCTGGGACTGAGCTGGACCCCAGACTCTTCCTGCCAGCCGCTCCTTCTGGAAGCTTTGGGTTGGAGGCCCCAGAAATGTTGGGGTTAGGTTGTTGCAGCAGGGCTAAGCCACTTACCTGACCTCTCTGCAGCCTCTCACGTAATTTATTGTCCATCCCCACCTCTAGGATTCTCACTCGGGACAACCTCCTTAATTCTCACCTCACTCTCCCCTCAGAATCCTCCCACTCCCTGGGAGTCACCCCACTGCTGTGCCTGGGGAATCCTCTCCAGGTGCTCCCCACTAGGGGCCACTACCAGGTGCTCTCCTTGGTCTATGGCCCCTACAACCTTGGCCCCTCTCTCCACTGGCTTATACTCCAGAGCCCGTCTTTTCTTACGCCCTGAAGATGAAGTAATTCATACCATGACTAACCAGTCTCACTGTCTCAGAGAGCAGCGTGGTTCTGAGCTGAGCTTCTGGTGCAGGGAGTTCCTGGGAAGTCATGCCAGATGCTCCAGGGAGGCTAGGAAGCAGAGTCACCTGCTCAGGCCCCGACTGGGAAACAGACACAAGCAGGTAACTAGGAATGACTTTCGGCCAGGGCACTCCCGTGCGCTGCATGCTGCAACCTCATCCTCCGGAGCAGATGCGCCCAGTTTCGGAAGCCAGTCTCTGAGAAGGCTTGTCCCCTACCTCCTGTATTCATCCCTTGTGAAAGCTCAGCCCACCATGGGGAATGGCTGATTTAGCCAACTGGGTAATACAGAAATGATAACGTAGCCACTGTACCTCTGTATTCCCAGCACGCAGGAGGGTCATAGGTTCTAGGCCAGCCTGGGCTATAGAGTAAGACCCTGCCAGAAAGAAAATGAGAGAGGGGACTAACTTCTGAGACTGGATCCTTGAGGACATGGCTGCTCTTGCTTCGCACCCTTTCTGGGCCCCCATCACTTGCTCTGACAGAAGCCATCTGCTCTGTCACTACTACACAGTCAAGCAACCCACACAGGCACCTCGTGACTAAGGCTCCCGAGAGTCCACACAGAATCCCCAGTCTTGCCAATGAGCCCCCTGGGATCCAGCCTCTGGCATCTGGGGTCAAACCTTTAGATGACTGGTCACCATGCTGACTGCAGGCCCACACCGTCTCAGAGAGCCTAAGCTATGACTGACTCAGCTGCTCCCAAGTCCCAGCTTCAAGAAGTGGCAACAAAGTAATTGTTCATTGTTTTAAGCCACTGAGGGTCTTCTGGAAGAGTAACCGGAAAACAAAACCAAACCATGGCTATAGCAGTGTGAGGTAGCTGGTCCCATGGCATCCCCAGTCAGGAAGCAGAGAGAAAAGAAGGCCAGTGCTCGGCACACTTTCTCCTTTGTGTGTGGTCCAGGACCCCAGCGTAGGGAATGAAGCCACCCACAGTGGGCATCTTCCTACTTCAGTTAACCTAATAAAATAATCCCTCACAGGCATGCCCTGAGGCTCATCATGCAGATGATTCCAGATTGCATCAAGATGACAATTAGATTAAGCCTCATGTAATGAATGCATGCATGCATTCTCTTGGGTCTGTTCCTGCTTTCTGCACTGGCCCAGGGGACTGTCCCTTTGACTCTGAGCGCCATTAAAAGGCTTCTAGAAGTTGTGTGCTCGGATCCGGATTTCTGTGTATTAGAAAGTCTCTGTGTGGTTCCTCTTGGTCAACTTGACTGGGCTGAGAAGTGCCTGGGGCATTTGTAAGAAGGTCCACCCAGAATGGGGGGAGGGACAGTGTCCCATAGGCCAGGGACCTGATGGAAGAAGGAGAGAGACGAGAAAGCCTGCATGCGAGTTTCTCACCCACTGCTTCCTGCCACGATGTGAGTTGCCTGCCACACACCCTTACCCTCAGGAACTGAAGCCTTTGGGACAGAGAGCCAAAATAATTCTGGGATAGACAGTGTGGGCCTTCTCTGGTCACCAGGTGACGGCCCACACCTGCCTTGTCCTGCATTCTATCTCCAGGATTTGCGCTTGGCATGGCAAGACACAGGCACACAGAGCCTGGGATGCAGGGCCACCTTGAGTTTGCTAAGTGCCTAAATGATGTTGCATTGAGAGGCACAAGATGGCGGGTCCACAGTTAATCTGCCAGGCTCAAGGGAGAGGGCCTCTTGGGCCATCCCAAGTACAGGGCCAAGCCTTTCCCTGGCCACATGTAGCCCTAAGTTGTGACCTGGGTAACATGCAAGACTAACAAATACTGTTTCCTCTAAACAAGGCAATTTGCAGTCAAGGGAGGCTTCCACACATCCAGCCTTACCCACCTCTGTCAAGCTTTCTCCCTCAAAAATGCATATCCTGGGCTGGGGGTGCTCAGTTGGTAGAGTGCTTGCCTAACACGCATGAAGCCCTGGGTTCAATGCCAGCACCACATGAATAGGACATGGAATACACACACCTGTAATCCCAGCAACACATGGATAGGACACGGGACACACACACCTGTAATCCAGCACCACATGAGGCAGCTGGTCACTTCCCATCCACAACCAGGAAACAGATGAATGCCAGTGCACGTGCCCACTCGGTTTCTGTGTTTCATACAGCTCAGGATCCCATGATCAGAGAATGGTCCCACCCACAGTTAAGATGGGTTTTCCCACAGCAATTAACACAATTAAGATAATCCCCCACAAGCATGGCACGAGAAGTCTCCCGGGAGCTTCTCGATTCTGTCAGCACCAACTAGAAAACACTGCTGAGGCCCAGCAAAAGCAAAGGTCACGTCCTACTGTCTCCTTCTGCCACCCGTGTTATCGGCCACGCAAGTCACGTGACTGTATGAGTCTAGGGATACCTCTATGGGACTGACGTGGGACCAGGCCATCTTACATAGCAACCCTCATCAAAGGAATGTCTTCATAAGGAAGACATTCGAGTTTCATTCACATTTCAGAACTGAGGAAACAGAACCACACAGAAAGGCTGAGCACTTGGCTGAAGGTAGCACAGCTTCTGAACGGCAAAGCTGGGATTTGAACCTGGACAACAGGCTCAACACTCCTCATGTTGCCTTGTGAACCAGGGCTTGGGGAGAAGGAAACTGAGGCTCCCAGAGGCAGTGTCCTCTTCCAGGCATTTGATGAACAAGGCCAGGAGCCCCAGTCAGCTGGTTCTGTGGTCCCATTAGAGTGAGGCTGAGTCAGCTGGGGGCCCTCTGCTGCCTTGTGGCCATCACAGGGAAATGGAAGGTAGGCAAGGTAGACGTAGGAGAGACAGAGACAACTGCAGCTGCCGAGACTGAGAGGCCTCGCCGTGGTCAGAGGGGTTCTGAGAACGCAGAACTCGGAGTCACAGCAGTGGGCCGGTGTGGAACTCCTCCGCCCACCTGCCCCCATTCCATCAGGAGATTGCTGTCCCGAGGCACTACTGGCTCCTGGAGTCACGGTACATGGGACAGTGGCAATGTCCCCTGCCTGGCAGGAAAGCCACTCCAATTGCGGCTACCCGGTACCAGCTGATGCCCTAGGCTGCCATCCCCGAGGTCAGCCAGTTACAATCTCTGTCACCCCACAGACTCCTCTGCAGAATCCTTCCTCAACCAGAGTCAGGAGTCCACAGACTCCATCTTCTTATAACCCCATACAGGAGAGGCTAGGATTAGCACAAGTAGAGAAACTGAGGCACAGGCAGGGAAGTAGTATATTAAGTATTTATTTCGAGAGATCATCAGGGTAGCCATAGATGGACTTGCTACTCAAGCCAAATGTCTCATTTTATAGATGGGGTGTTGGCGACAACTCAGAGAAGACAAACAACTTGTTTAAGGTCATACAGCAAGCATGCACCTGACCTCTGACCCTTTCCAAGGTAAATACTGAAAGAGCCAATGATATTTGACCCACAAACCTGCTGTCATCCTGACTCCCATGTCCCTACCACCCCACCCCACTGTACCCCCACTGACCAGCACCAGCCTGGTCCCTCCTAGCTGGCTTTTCAGTATTTGGTGGTTGAGGGGAAATCCACCAGGGGGACAGCGGCAGGTGCAGCACTTCCTCACCTGGGGCTGTGGATTCGCCTTCCTCTCACGGCTCCTGAAATGCAGGCACTGGAGGAGACCCCAATATTCTGCAGTGACCTTGGGGCAGAGGCTATCTGGCCCGAACCGGACTGAGAGAGGCATGGTGGGGCCGTCTGCTTGACCCTGGCTGACTCGGGTCATCCTATCTTCCCTGAGAAGTCGGGTGAGCATGGCCTGAACCCCACCCAGGAACAACTCCCCCATCCCCATCAGACTGGGTGCCCATGATCCTAACTGGGTTAGCTGAGAAGATCAGGTGGGGGCACAGTCTACAGGGGTCCCCGTAATCCTCTCGTTTTCTGTTGGTTTGCTTTGAAGACAAGCCTCGGGTGGCCCAGGCTGACCTAAAATAAAACTCACTATGTAGCTGATGCTGGCCTGGAACCCCGATTCTCCTGCTACCCACTTCCGAGTGTTCTCGTGAGAGGCAGGTATCACCATGCTTGACAGGTTAGAGCCCCCGTTGGAGACGCTGCCCAGTGTGACCCTTGGCCCCAGTGCTCCCTGTAAAATGAAGATCATTTATGGGGTCCCTTTCAGTCCAATTGTTGGTGGGGATTTTGCTTGTTTGTTTGTTTGTTTTTGGTGATGGTTTGGGGACCACAAGGTCAGGGCAGACAAAGTCAAGAATGGTACTTGTCTGTCTGCACGACTCTATTGGCACAGGCCAATCAGCATGTCCACAGTCCTCCCGTTCATTACAGGCTTGGTGGGGCAGGGACTTGCCACCTGGTCCTTGCTTTGAGTCTCCCGTCAGCCAGGCTGGCGATGGCCCCGCTGAGGTGACCTATGTGCAGGACCTAGGGTGACAGGGGCTGACAACATCTCCACACACCTGGAGGTGCTGAAGAGAGTTCTTGAGCCAAGCAGACCACCTGTGTCTCTGGGGGCGGCCTCCACCTCCACCCGACCCGTTGCACCAAGAGAACACACCGATCTGGAACATTTGAAAGCTCTTCATTTTCTACGGTTGAGTCATGACATTCGATCCTTACCCTTGACCCTGACCACAACCCAAACCTTATTCTTGACCGCATGGAGCGCTGACTCTGGATACGGACAGCCTCATGGAGGCCGATGTAGGTGGAATAGCCCGAGGTCAGGCAGGCAGAGAGTGGTCACCCCACAGACTTAAATCACCTAACCCTCCTTACCCTCAGGAGACACGGCTGTAGACAGACCTGGACCAGTCTGAGAACCTTAATACCATTCACTGCTTCACCGGGGCAGGGCTGTCCCACCTTTCGACACCACCTGTGTGCTTCCGGCTTGCTCCTGCTCTCGCTGCCTTGGCCCCAACTGCTCAGAGTGACTCCCCACCGTGGGAGCAGCCTGATGACCCAGATGGCACTCCCAGGCCAGGGGTCTTTGTGGTTTCCCACACCAAGCCTTGGCCTGTCAGTCTGTGGTATGAGGACCATGGTGTGTCGGTGCTCTTGTCCCAGGGCCCCGCATGAACCTCGGGGACCATCCGCGGACTTCCTGGGCTCTGCTCTAGGGGTGACTGAAAATACTGTTTCCCCTTTCCCTCTCCCAGCAGAGAAACTGGGGCCACGGTTCCCTGCAAGCTGAACCAAGGCTGTGGAGCCTCTGCCCTTTTCCTTTACATGTTTCACAGAATCTTCCAGAACCTCTGGTAACTTTGGGCAGGTACCAGCTCTCTCAGACTCAGTCTCCCGACTGCAGGAGCAGGCAGCCAGGCCGGAGCAGGAGGTGAGGGCAGCCATGCAATGGCAGGAGGTGAGGGCAGCCAGGCCATAGCAAGAAGTGAGAGACACTGAGAATGCTTTGGAACAAGAGTGGAAAGTTGGTGCCCACTTTTACAAGGTCCCCACCCCCCACCATTCATCTCATGACATTGTACCAACTGTTTTTTTTCCATAATCCAAACCATTGTTTTTCCAGGGTGAAACTGGAATGAAAGCCACATGGTCCCCACAGCACATGGTCCCCACAGCACACGGTCCCCACAGCACACTGTCCCCATGGCACACGGTCCCCACAGCACACGGTCCCCATGGCATATGCTCCCCACTGCACATACCCTCACCAAACAGAAGCAAGTTCTGGGTAAAATGTAACGAGCATGTGGAAGAGTGTCTACTCTCTGTGGGGTCACCAGGCAGAGGCTGTCTGGCCATGGAGACACTTAGGACTTCTGGAGGCCAATCTGGCATAGGCTTAGAGGTCTCCAACTGACGGGGCTGAGTTAAAGACCCTCTGTTAGGGGAGCAGGAGCCCAGTCCTGCTGATGGAGCTGGGGAGACGGCTCAGTGGTCAAGAGCATATGTTGCTCTTCCACAGGACCCAAGTTCAGTTCCCAGCACCCACCTCGATGGCCCACACCCACCTGTAACCCCAGTTCTAGAGGGATATGACTCTTTGACACTCTGTGGAAATTTGCACTCACATGCACATACCTGTACACACACATGTGCACAAAATTAGAAATACAAAAAAATTTTAAAACGTCTGCCGCCAGCAAGATAGGTGGGGTGTCAGGTGCTGGGGCATGGTACAGACCTCAGAAGCAACTGCTGACACCTGTGCAGAGCGAGGGGCCCCAGAAAGGAAGAGGGGCACCAGGCATGATGTGAGAGAGGAAGCTGAGAAGGTGGGGTAGAAGACAGGGAAATCTGGGTGCAGATCACGGCTCCTTGGCACCTGGGGAGCTCCCGTGTGGAAGGCGTGGGATTTTGGAAGGGGCGGGCTGCTTTAGTGAATGGAGGAGCACCCTGGAGAAGGAGGGAGCTTGGATGTCCCTGTAAGGGATTCTCTAAGGTTCTCCCCAGGTCTTGCCCCTGAGACACACACACATACATACACACACGCATACACACACACACACATACACAGCCACCCCAGCCCCCTCCACAGGCCCATGCACACAGAGGTCCCTGCACTTGGCTGATATGTGCATGCAAGAGCCATGCGCAAAGTGCAGGCTCAGAGAGGCTCCCTCCAAAGACACTGCTACAGCAGCCGGACCACAGCAAGAGTGCAAGGCGTGGAAATACAGTATGCAGGCACATACCCATGCCTGCACACGCTTGCCTGTGCACGCACACCTGTGCATGCACGCCTACCCACACAGCCTCACAATACACATATGCATGCATGTCTACACGCATGTACACATGCAGACATGCATGCTGAACACATGCAGAGGCCTCCCAGCCCAAGCTCAGGATGATAGCTTACCCTGGGCCCGTCAGCTGATCTACACACACTTATTGTCAGGCCCCAGCCTGAAGCTCCCAACCCAGAGAGAAGGTCACAGCCTGCTTGTTGAAATTATAATGCCTCCTCACACACACCGGCGTCCCCGCTACGAATCTCCTGAGTCAGGGTGTCCCTGTGCAGCTAAGGAATGGGTGTGTGAAGGCGAGAGTGTGCTGCCTGCCATCCCAGAACTAGAGCACAGCCGTTCACTTGCAGGGGCTGGAACAGGTTCTCGGCTCCTGTACAATAACTGCAGTCCTCTTGGACCCCAAGCAGGCCAGGGAGGTGCCCCCCCTGGAGATGCCGGAATCTAGGATGTTCCCACTAGCTGACTGTGACCCTACTCAGCCCCCACCCTATTCCTCCTGCCAGCCACTCCCTCTGCATCTGCTGCCCCTTGTACAGAAGGCTGCACAAAATCCCTGAAGACAGTGGCCCCCATAGCCACCAGTCAGAGCCGAGAGAGAGAGAGAGAGAGAGAGAGAGAGAGAGAGAGAGAGAGAGAGAGAGAACCTGGGAGGCTGTAGCACTTGAATGCCTCCCCTCCCCCTGCAATCCTCAGTCTTCCTATTTATGTCCTGTAGCCAGTGCAGACCCAGATCCCCCAGCCCGAACCACAGGGATGCTACACAGTGCCACCCGATGTCCTGATGTCCTGAGCATCAGAGAGTTGCCACAGTGTTGCAAGTGCCCAGTGGGGGCTTAGCAGATGGCCGCCCTTCTCCCATCCTGTGGGACATCCCCCATCCCCCATCTGTGTGCCACCTCCAGAGGCCCTGCAGAGGGACAGAGGCCAGCAGGAGAGCAGGTGCCCCTGAGCTGCTGACTAGCAGCCCTCAACTCCTCAGAACTTGTTCTGGACTCTCTGAGCTGTCAGGTGACCTGAGGATCCTGGGCCCTTCCTCCTTAGACTGCTCCTCCAAATCTAGAAGGCCAGATAGGCAAACAGCACAAGCACCTGGGCCTCAGCCTGGTTTCAGCTTAGAAATATACATAACATTATATATATGCCTACATTAATATATAATTTATATGTTAATATAATATAAACATATAAATATGTTATATAGACTGTTATGTAGAATTTTATATATTAAATATAATATAGTAA
>NW_026067894.1:6709346-6724962 GCF_014885135.2 Alexandromys fortis
TTATTTAACTTTATTTTATATGCATTGGTGTGAAGGTGTCAGGTCCCCTGGAACTAGATCTTCAGACAGTTGTGAGCTGCCATGTGGGTGCTGGGAATTGAACCTGGGTCCTCTGGAAGAGCAGTCAGTGCTCTTAACCACTGAGCCATCTCTCCAGCCCCGGATATGTACATTATGTATTAAATGTATGATTTCTACATTAATATATGTGATATATTAAAATTCTATACATATATACATACAGTAATCTCTCAGGTATGATGGTACCTTATTAATCTAGAGTCTGTCATCTGCCGAGGGATTCAGTGTGTTTGCTGAGTGAATGTTTGACATCTCTAGACTGGTCAGGATGTGGAATCACACAGAGGCATGCTGTATGACTGGCCAAGCCATGGCTTTCTGTGGACCTTGACTCAGCTGGTCACCAAAGCCTGGAACTGGTGAGCTGATGACAGTCTTTAAGGGCTTTGTGGACTTGGGGTGACCTCCCTGACCAAGGAGGGAGCATGGCTGTTCCCACATGTATCTGAGGGCCTGTCCGTTTGTCCTCTGAGAGACAGACCCAGGTCTCAGAGATGCGATGACCCTAGCGTTTGTCCACACGCCCAGGGATGGGCTTTGCCAGCCTGAGGTGGCCCCTGCCCCCGGCCAGGATTGAGGGAGGAGCTGGAGAAAAACTCCACCCAGCACTGTGGATGAGGGACTGGGTGCTCATCTCCCACTTCTTAGAACCCTGTGCAGCTGGGGTGAGCTCATTTACGGGAAAGGGAGATGGGGGCTCCATTCACACCCGGCCCTTCTGGGGGGCGGCAAGTGCGTCAACAGCCCAGCTCTGAGCCTGCCTCCGGAAACCGCCCCGGGAGCAGTCACGAATGGGCTGGGTGAGGGGGGCAGCGGAGCACCAGGGGGGTCAGGTGACGGCTAGGAGGCCCAGCAAGGCCTGAAGGCTGCTTAGGGTGCACCGAGAGGTCAACTTCCCCCTTTCCGGCGTCACCCCACTCCTGCTGCTGGCTGGAGATCTGTCCAGCTGTCTGTGTGTCCAGCTGCTGTCTCCAGGCTTCTGCACGTCTGCAGGGTCCCCAGGAGGTTGAGCTCCAGTCCACACAGCTTCGTTGGGTTTAGATGTCAGGATACAGTCTGGAGTGGAAATCCTGGCAGACTGGCAGCAAGCCCTGGCTCTCCACCCCTCCCCACTACCTCCTCCAAGGCTTGATGCAGCTATTTAAAGCCGGTGGAGGCCCGTGGGAAACTTCTTCAGATGTGTGGTTTCGTCTTCTCGAGCTAGTGCAAGGGCTGCTCTCGAGGCGGGTGACTCACTCATGGCGAGAAAGGCCTTTTTGTTGTTTGATGCCTGCTGGAGGCTCTGCCGCCTGAGAACCCAGTCTTCTGGGGCCTTCCCCTGCTGGGACTTCTGGAAGGCTTGGGGAGTGCCCAGAGCGGCTCCTTTGTCCCTCGGGAGCCAAAGCCGCTGGTACTCAAGGGCTTGAATGCTCTGCCTAAGCTGGGACCACTAGCTATTAGGGAGGAGGCATCCTCAAATCTCACCTTCCTCTCCACTAGCACCTCCAGGAAGCCACCCTCAACTCCTCCAGGACTTCAGTCAATCTCTGCTGTCCTGGTTTAATCCCCTGGCTCCCTGTCTTCTCACCAGTGACAGGGTATTGGGTCCAGCTGTGAGGGTCAGCTGCCGGGGCCTGATGCTCAGTGAACACTTTCAGGGTGAGAGAGGCAAGCGAGATTTAACTAGTGTTTACTCTGTGTGAAACTCTTCACGTGAATAAATCCCACTGAGGGGCTGTGGGTGAAGCTCGGCGGTAGACCAGTTGCCTCCTTGGTGTATATAAGCCTTGGGTTCCATCCACAGCACCACAAAAAAAAATCCCCAAACTTCCTGCCCATGAAGAGTTCCACTGAACCCCCCTGACAGTTCCATGGAGCAGTCTTTGAGACTGAGGCACAAGGGGGTGGTGTGGGAACAAACAATCAAAGTAAGACTCGAACCCAGGACTTGGGGCCTAAAGGCCCCGTGCCACCAACAACAGCTGTTAGTTAGGCTGTCCCCAGTGTTTGGTGATGGTGGCCGACATTGGTCCCCGAGAGCGAGAAAGGCTCTGTGATCAGAGCCTCGTACAAGCTCCTTCCACACAATCTCTGCCCCTCCTCACCTGCCTGCTCCTAACCTTGAGACCTCAAGAAATCACTTCTTGGGGTTCTTGCCCTTGTCTGTGCACATACTGCTATGGTGGCAGCAGGCCACACATTTTTGCCTACGTCCCTGTCCTGACAGGAATGTCTTCAGGATAGAAACCAGCCTGGCCCCCAACACCCCAGTCCCTGGACAAACACAATATCAGGCCCACAGTAAGCACCCAAGGTTTGTAGGCTGAACAGGGACATTTTATAGAAACTTCTTTGTCACAAACCAGAAATCCCTGTGCAGGACCTTGGGGCTGCAGACTGGTTAGGATCTAAGGTTGCAGCAAAGTCCCAGAGGACCCGCTTTCATGGACAGCAGGTAACTACCCCTCTCTGGACCCTACGTGTTATAGAGTTCCAGAGCATCAGGGAGCATTGTGGGGAGGGAACCCTGGGCTCTGCTATGTTCAGTCAGTCATTGACAATGGCCAGTGTCCCCTGGGACAGGTAGACTGAGGTCAAGAGGTCAAGAGGTCACCAGGACCAGAGCAGGACAGTGCTCTCATCCCAGGGAGGCAGGAGAGAGTGAGGCTGGCCTGTCTCTGTGGGAGGACCAGCGTGTCTAGAGATCGCCAGCAGGTGTCTGGAATGCTGCTGCCGGCTCAGACAGTCCCGGCCACGCCACCAGCTGCAGAACACCACATGTTCCATGAGGGACGTTCCACATGCACAGGCAAACAACCCACCCTTGACCCCAGAGGCTTGTGGTACTCTCAGAAATGCAAAACGCACCCAGCCCAGCATCTACCACCTCAGAGCTGCCGCTCGCAGTCCCAACACCATTCAAAAGACCACAGACTTGTTGATGCAACAGATCAATACGCTCCAGCATCTGAGAGGTGGAGGCAGCAAGGCCACCGAGGTCTAAAACCACTTCTGAGATGCACCCTTCTCCGTGAGCCCCTGCAAAATCAAGAAGCAACTTAGAGGGGCTGGAGAAACGGCTCCGTCGTTAAGAGGACTTGTTGCTCTTGCAAAGGATCTGGGCTTAGTTCTCAGCATCCACATGGTGGTTCACAGCCATCTGTAACTCCAGTTAAGTTCCATGGAATCTGATGTCCTCTTCTGACCTCTGTGGGCACCAGGCACACGTGTGGTATACACATATATCTGTACATAAAATTAAATAAATATATCTAATTTTTTTTTAAAAAGTTATATGTTAGCAAGGTACTCAACAAATAAAGATGCTTACTGCCCATGCCTGGCAACCTAAGTTTGATTCCCAAAACCCATGTAAAGTTTGAAGGAGAGGACCAACATCCACTCACTATGACATGTAGTGATATTTTTGTTTGTGTTTTAACAAATAAAGCCTGCCTGAAGAACAGAGTGCAGAGCTAAACCACTAGAGGCCAGGCAGTGGTGGCATACACCTTTAAACCCAGGACTCAAGGACAGACTCACGGGACTATTAGTTTAAGGCCACCCTGGCCTACACAAAATTGATCTAGAATAAAAGAGACAGAGCTCACACAAAGGTGATCCCAGCACTTGGAATCACATGTTTTTAATCCCAGCACTAGGGAGGTGGAGACAGGAGTGATATGGCTGGGCAGAGAGAGGAAGACAAGGAGGGAGGAGACAGGAGCTCAGTGCAGTCTGAGGATACAGTCTGAGGACAGAACCACCCCTTTGGTGTGAGTATTGGTAGAGGTAAGAACTCTCTAGTGACTGGCCTCTCTGCTTCCCTGATCTTCAGCATTAACCCCTATATCTGACTCCAAGTTTTTATTATTAAAACCAATTATGATTCATATTATAGTGACATGCATCCCTCCCCAAACAATAATACTAAACAAAAAGTTAAATTAAAAAAAAAAACTAAACTACGTACTTCCAGTATACAATGACAGGGAGTACACACTCCCTTCCAAAAGGGAGAAATGGGAGGGGAAAGACCACACAAGTCCCCAAGCCAGCAAAGCCAGGCTCTAAGTCTGAGTAGCATCTGGGGCACACAGTGGCAGTGTGTGGGTTCCAACAGATTTGAGTGCTCTGTCCCTTCGCCACCACACAGAACTGGTTCAAGCTGCCTGTGGCTGACCTGCCAGTCACATGGCTTCCTGCTGTGACAACCAAGTCCCTGGATCACCTTGCCAGACTGAAGCACCATGGCGCCTCCACCCACCTCCGTCCAACACTCTCCAGGAGGCTTCAGGTAGGAGCCGAGTTAGGCCAGAGCAGAAAGCCTTCCTCTCTAGATATTTCTGCAGAAGAATAAGCCATCAAAGTAGTTCATCCCCCAGACTTGACAGTTGATGTAGCAAAGATGTTTCCTTGGAGACGGCCTAGCATCTCCCTGGAGCCCAAAGTGAGACCAAGGGACCTGCTCTATGGAGGAAAACCGCACGGGAGATGTGTTTACATCTTTTTCAACATGTGTGGTGCCGTGGGGGGGTTGGGGATACATGTGGGAGCCTCCCGGAGACACCAGAGGATGTTTTCATAGGGATGCTGGAGCCGTGAGGGGCAGCGTCGGAGAGGGCACAGGAAGTCGCCTCCCGCAGCAGCTCTGGGCTCTAATCCAGCTCACTCGTGACATGGTCCCTGCGAGTGAGTCTGGGGGACCCTGACAGAGTCAGAAGACCCAAGCCAACCGAGGGGAATCCCAGTGCCAGACAGCTGTGGAAGCAAGTGTCTCTTGCCCATGACAGAACGTCTGACCTGGGGCCCCGGCTGGATCCGAGTCCGGCCCAGAACCTAAAATTTCCCCTGTGGTTAGGAATGGGTTGTAGCCATCACTTCCTGTGAGGGGTGAGAATGGGACAGGGGGCCGCAAAGGGACTGGCCCTGCTGTGGGGGGAGGGAGGGGCGCTCGACACAAGCAGCTTCTGCCGAGGGTCCTGTCCTGACCAGGACGTTGACTCCTCTATCTCGTCCTCTGAAAAGAATGTCACCAGGTTCACGTCCCGCTCTGGGGTCTCTGATATTAATAACTTTGTTTAACAAGGGGCCAGAAGAGGCGCCAGAGAGGTTGTGGGGAGCCACGTGGACTGAAAGGGTGGGGCTTGGAAAGAGATAGATCTCAAGATCCAGTTCTAGCTTTACCACTTGTTTGCTGTGTGATCTTGGGCAACTAGCTTGACCTCCCTGAACCTTCATGAGGTTCATATCATCATATCAATAATCACGATTTCCATCTTCAGTTTCTGCTAGACCTTGTGCCAATTGATGGCTCTCAGACACTGCCCAGGCCTCCTCCTGATGGGAGATGGGGGGGGGGCTACCCTGACAACCTGATTCTCGTTTCCATGGTCTTCGTTGCCTGCCAGAGGACAAAGATAGTGTGAGTCAAAGGTCATCTGAGACAAACCCTTCACTCGGAGCTCAGCACTGAACCCCACTGCCCAGCCATTGTCACACTCCGCCAGCCTCCGCCACCTCCCCCACGCCCAATCACTTGGTCCCCCACGCCCAATCACTTGGTGCCACCCGCGTTCAGAGCTGTGGATTGGAGGGGCTTCTGAAGGCACGAGACCCATGGGAGGCAGGCCACATCCAGGGCACAGGGCACGCAGGTCCTTTCTCACCCCACTTCCTGTGCCCTTTTCTCTGAGCCTTCTGTCTCTTGCCACGGAGACAGCTGGGTCTCTGGGGACTGCTGGGTAGAGCCCCGGTGGCCTTTATGATGGCAGAGAGAAGTCATTGCCCATCCAGTAGGCATTCTCTCTGCTGGAAGGTCGCCATGTTGTACCACCTTCTCAGTCAGCTGTCTACCGTCCTAGCTCACACAAGGACGCCACGTGATGCCGTCTCTTAGTCATCACGCTTTTCGCTCAGTTCCCGGTGGCCTTTGGCGTTTGGACCTTGGGTTGCAAGTTGACTGTGGGGTTGGAGTCTGAGCCCCTTGCTGTGGGCGCTGAGCAGAAGGCTCAGGCAGGGGAGGCTGTCTAGACAGGGCCAGGCGCTGCTTCCAGGGCCCAAACTACACTGTCTACACCTCCTGCGCTGTCTCTGCTGTCTCTGTGCCAGCAGCATGGAAATCAGAGACACCCTTGAGCCCTGAAATCACATGACTGATCTCTCAGGAAGGTTCTAATCAAGTGGTTTTCAACCTGTGGGTTGTGACCCGTTTGGGGGTCATGTATCAGGTATCCTGCATATCAAATATTTACATTACAATTCATAACAGTAGAAAAATTACAGCTATGAAGTATCGACAAAAATAATTTTACGGTTGGGGGTCACCACAATATGAGGAACTGCGTTAAAGGGTCGCAGCCTTAGGAAGGTTGAGAAGCACAGGTTTAATCCTTCCTGAGCCAGGGCCTCTTTCTCTCCACCCCATTCATCTAATGAGGTTCAGGACCCTGAAAACAACAGAGGGACCCCTGGAAACAGAGGGACGCAGGCCTCTCCTTCTGTCTCTCTGTCTGAGTCAGCCTCAGTGAGGTGACTCAGAGGAGACAAAGCCCAGAGCCACACCCTATTCGCGGTGTGTAAGGAGCCTCACCCAGCCCAGACCAGGGTTCCCAGGACTGGCTGCCCTCCCACAGCCCCTCGGTATCCTGGAGAAGGCAGCTGCGGGGACAGAGGAGGAGAAAAAGGAGCAGACAGGGCTCCGGAGCAGAGCCTTGAGTGTCTAGGAGGCCTGGAGACACTTTGGGGCAGTTTCAAAATCAGAAGGCCAAAAGACTCTCCCTGATAGACACCTCCATCACTCAGTTGACTCAATCCAAATACGCGCGCAGCTCTCTCTATGCCTGGTAACAGCTGGGGCTCAGAGGTCCGAGAGGAACCAGGCCTGCTCCCCAGGGACTCCTCACCACTGAGGGGGACAGACACAGTAACAAATAATTACAGGTATAAGCAAAAGTCTAGGCATAAAAACACACAGGATTGGTGAACCCAGAAAGGCCACAGAGACAATGAACTCAATGCTTTGTGTGATGATGCAGGGGAGTACCCATGACTCTCCAGAATGGAGCTGGCCAGGGGAGGCCAGAGTGTGGTCCTGGGGGGTGTCCCAGCTTATCCTGTCCCCTAACTGCTCCTGCAGTTCCTCAGTCCTGCTAAAATCAGAGATGGGGGGCGGGGGCGTGTAAACTGTAGAAATGTCCTGGGCGTGGGCATGCAGACAGCTCAAGCCAAGGCCCTCCTCTGGAGCCGGCTGTTTTCATGACTTGAGTCTCCCTTCCACGCCCACATGTTCTCTACCGAACAGGGACCCAACTTGATGACAATTACACTGGCTGGTGTGACCCGCGAGGGCAAGACCAATGGTAGAATAGTCAAAAGAAAATATGTTTACAGTAAGAAATCTTAGGAGATGCTACGTCAGTGTTTGATCCAAAACAGTGTACTGAACAGTATTGAAAATAGCCCGCGAGTTTTCCCCATGTGATGGGGTGAGGCAAGGCCAATGATGTCTTGGTGACAGGCCTCTGCTGGAAGTGCCTGCCTTGCTCTCTCTCTCTCTCTCTCTCTCTCTCTCTCTCTCTCTCTCTCTCTTTTCTCAAAGGTACCTCAACAGCAGCACTGATGGTCCTGTCTAGTTGTTTTAACATGGTGGCCTTAATCAGGCCTGTGAGGTGACCTGGTTCAGGCGCCTTCAGGATTTTGGGGTGTGTGTGTGTGTGTGTGTGTGCATGCATACACACGAGTGTGTTCTTGTGTGTATGTGTCTGTGCGTGGGAACGTAACTGTGAATGTAAGTGCCCGTGTAGCTTCAGGCAGTTGTGAGCTGCCCCACACGGATTCTAGACATTGAACTCGCGTCCTCGGAAAGAGCAGTGTGTGCTCTTAACCGCTGAACCATCTCTCCAGCCCCCGCCTCATTTTTATTTACTTATTTCTTACCAAGCCTGAAGTTGACTGGTTTAGCCTGACTGACAGGGGATCCTCCTGTGTCTGCCTCCCCAGTGCTGAGACAATGAGCCAGCACCCCCACACCCAGGCTTTGATGTGGACAAGGGAACAGAATTAGGTCCTCGTGCACGCACAGCAAGCACTTGACTGACTAAGCCGTGGGCCCAGCCCTCATTCAGAGTTTGTTTTCTTTCTTTTTCTTTTTCTTTTTCTTTTTTTTTTTAAGCTGCAGTGGTCCCTGTGGATACTCAAGAGATCGTCCTGAACTCTATAATGCACGTGGTTTTTCCTATAGGCTTCTCCTGTGTCACCCAGCACTGGAGTTCACAGCCCTCGGTGCTTTCTGCCCTTTACCATACTTAGTCTACGGCAGTGGATTCTCAACCTGTGGGTCGCAACCCCTTGGGGGGGGGGTCTAATGGCCCTTTTACATGGGGTCGTCATTAGAAAACACAGATATTTACATTATGATTCATATAAAATTATGATGAAAATAATTTTATGGTTGGAGTTACCACCATGAGGAACTGGGTCAAGTGTGGCAGCATTAGGAAGGTAGAGATTCACTGTTCTATGGGGGCATCAATGGACATGATAAGGCTCTCTCAACCCAAGTCCTGGCCGTGACAGTCCTTCTGGTAACAAGACAGGCATATGGTGGCTGGTGAGGAGTGTGCACAGCCCAGTACACCAGACAAAGGGACAGCTCACATGGGCAGGGTGGAGCAGATCTGTGTGAGGTTTTAAAAGCTGCCTCAGAGCAGCATGGGTTAAAGCATATGAACTGTTGATTTCTAGATTCTTCCAATGAATACCTTTGAACTGTGATACCTGAAACCATAGAAAGTGGAACGAGCCAGCCATGACCACTGGGCTCCCCCCAGACTGCCATCTGTCTGTCTTCCTGTCACCTGATTCCATGGCTTTCCCTTTGCCATGTCACCTTTGTGGGCTTCCACGGCTCTTGCTTACTTTTCGATGGCATGACCACTCTTCCCTCGGCCTCATTTTGGTCTGGAAGCCATGGATTGGGGTACAAACCTCCCTTGCTCAGTGAAGCCTGGAAGCTCCAGGAGATGCCAACCAGCTCCCGGGTTTGCCTTGCCCTGGAAAGGGCGGTGCAGCCCATCTGAAGGCACTGGCTACCACCTGCCACTCAGTTTCTGAAGCCACCCCCAGTGGAACAGAGGCTGCATGGGAGCCCAGGCGGTGTAGTGACACACTCTTTACCAAGCACCCCACATCCTCCTGTGGAGAGGCCCCTCAGATCTCTGGCTATCCCGTGAAAGGACTGAAAAATTCAGGGAGGCATTTAAACACCGCCGTCAGTCGGTCAGGTCTGATGCCACGGTCTGTGACCCTTTCGACTTGGGAAGTTGAAAGGGGAGGGTCATGAGTTCAAAGCCTTCCTAGGCTCCAGAGTGAGTTCAAGATCAGCCGGGCAGCTTAGTGAGACCCTGTTAAAGAAGGCCTGAGGATGTAACACCACAGTAGAACACATAACATGTACAAGGCCCTGGCTTCAACCCCCCAGCACCCCAATAAATAAACAGCCATCATGAGTCCCAACCCTGGGCAAGAATGACGGGCCCACCTCTCAGGCAGACCCTGGGTCAGGGTTCTGTTGCTCGAGTCTGATGTTTCATGGGTGTTCCCAGGCATTTACATGGCTGCGTGTGTGCAATCAATTTGCTCTTTATATTTGTACAAGTACCCCAAGAATCTGCTCCGGGTGTGGTGTGGGCTGGTTCTGGGGTGAGTCAGGGGAGGAGAGGTGCTATCCCTGCTCTTGATGTTTTCCAGGGCTGGCAGGACAGTCTGTGCCCCTTCGTCTGGGTCACACGTTCTTTGAGGGGCACCAGGGATATTAGCTGTGCAGGAATCAGATCTTAGGGTAAGACTCAACTCAACTTCAGCTGTGGTTCTGTTGCTTAGGGGCGAGCATGTGACCCCAGGCAGACACTCTGGGCAGGGTAATGCCTCCATCCAGGTCCCTTGGGAAGACCCCCAGCAGGACTGAAAAGGGTGCCACTCCCAAGCCCCTGAGAAAAGGAGCCCCCCTTCTGGAGGGAGGGGCTTAGCCAGGGACAGAGGACCAGGTGGGCAGCGCTGAACAGCTTCCGACCGTTGGTGGCTGTGGAGAGGGATGCAGTGGGGGGGGGGGGGATGAAAAGAGGCCAGACGTAGCCCAGGCCACAGCACGCAAAGGGCCACCTCATCCTCCACCCTCCCTCCTGGCTAGAAAGGGGAAGGCGGCCCAGACCGGGAAGTGGTCGGCTTCTGATGACCGCCTCACGGGGGACCGCCAGCCCTGAGCAGGAAGTGGTCAGCCCTTCCCACCCCTGGCCAGCCAGACCTGCTGGAGCTTACCCTTGGAGATCACTGGCCTGAAAGTCCCTGCTCTCTCCTTTCCTGCCTGCTCTGGGAGAGACTTTATTCTTAGAAACCCCACACCAGGCAGGCCCCCCGTTTTGTGGCTGGGGGTCTAGGAACTGGGTTCTCATCCCAGCTCTGTCATTTCGTGGTGCTGAAGCACAAGCCACCCTGCTTCCCCAACTGGACCTGTTGCTGCTGCGTTCGGTGGGGGGTGCAAAGCCTCACCTGCCACCTCAGGGGGACAGAATGTCCCGAAAGATCGGGGCTGGAAAGTCCCCATGACTGTTCACAGAGGGGATGCAGCCTGGAGGGGAAGGAGGTAGCCCCACGTGTAAGCTTGGCAGGTGCAAGGCTACCTGGAGGCAGGATTTGCCCCCTGCAGCTCCTGTCTATTGGGGACTTCAGCCACATCTACCAGCTCTGGGCCTTTCTGTGTACTTACACACACACTCAGACACACACGTGTGTGCAGGTGCAGACAAGTGTGCACGCCCGTGTGAAGGTCGGGGGCAGCCTCATGTGGTCTTCCTGAGGAGTTGGTTATTTCGTTTTTGTTTTCAGTCAGGGTCTCTCCTTGGCCTGGGGCTGGACGAATAGGCCAGGCTAGGCTGATTGGGCAGCAAGCCCTCGGGAGCTGCAGGCTGTGTCTCCTTAGCGATACCACGCACCAGGGCCCCAGAGCTGGGATTACAAGTGTGTACAACCACACCCAGGTTTACATGGCTTCTGGGGATTGAACTCAGGTCCTTGAGCTTGAATGCCAAGCACTTTACCCTCTGGGTCACATCCCCAGCCCTTCTGAGTCTTTCACTATGGTGAGGGAACTGGTCTTCAGATCCAGGGCCGTCACAGGACCCAGCAAAAACAATATGTGCAGAGACACTCTGAAATGTTCTGTGTGGTGTGCCAAGCCTCTCTTAGCGGAACTGAACCAGAACCTCCAACTTGTCGGCGTGGAGTCTGCTACTTTGCCTGGGCCTTCCAATGTAGGAGACAGTACCTCCATCTTGCTGGTTTGGGGTCCCCTGCAATGTCCTAGGCCTCCCAGTGTGGGAGAGAGTTCTCAACCCAGACTGGCCATCAGAAAGAGGGGCTCTCCTACTGTCCCTGCCTCCCTTGGGGGAGACACAATCTCTGTGCCTGTTTCCACCGAGTCTCTGGGGTGCCACACTTGGGGAGGGGTGGGCTCGGCAGTCCTGGATGGTAGGGCCAACATCTGCATTGGGCCCAGAGCCCACAAGCCTGAAGGACAGCTGGGAGCCCCCACCTCAGATTTTATCAGATTCTCACAGGCAAACATAAAAAGTATAATAGGAGCTGTCTGCTAGGAGGACAATGAGGCGTGAAGGGGTTCTGGCAAGCAGGAAGAGGAAGGATCATTTGGCATTCCAATACGGTTCTTTCTTCTGGAAAGCTCAGAGGAGCCCGGTGACAGCTGGAGCTGACTGCCCAGCCCGACTCAGAGGAGGAGACAGTCAGGCTGGGTCTGCCTGTGCTAGACAGTCAGGCTGGGTCTGCCTTGCTGTCACCACCACGACTTAACACCACCACCGCCATCACCAATGTCACCTTCACCATCATCAGCACCACTTACCACTGTAGACACCATCACCACCCCATCCCACACCACTCTGACCACCATCACCATTACCACCTCCCCATCATCCTCACAGTCTGCTACGGTAGCTATCACCGCCGCCATCCTTACCTCCACTACCAACGGCTACCATCACCACCCTCTCAATACCACCCACACCGCCAGCACCACCAGCACCGCCATCGCCACCGCTCCCTGCCCAGCGATGCAGCCACCTGGCCTGTCATCACTGCAGGATAAGAACTCCCTTCCCCAAACCAGTGTCCCCCTCAACCTTCCCCAACCAAACCTACAGGATCGCCCCAGTGTGGGTGAAAGCCAACCTCAGTACCCTGGCGTGGCGGCAGCAAGGAAAATGCGGGCTGCAAGATGAACACACGTGCTTTAGGAGGAAGGGAGCAGAAGGGTCTAATTTTAACGACTGGAGACTAAACAAATTGGCCATGTCCTCACATGCAGGCATGAACTGCAGTAAGACACAGTATTCTCTTTACATTAATTGCCTTTGGGGAACCAAAGGCGCAGGTGTCAAATGACGAAGAAAAGAGTTGAACCCATGAACATCACACCAGCGTCCCTGTACCTGACCACTGCCCTGCGCTGACAGATTGGAGACCTGAGGGTTCAGCCCCCCAACCTTCGAGTGACGGCCACCCAGAGAAATCGCTGTCAGCAGTATCATAGGTCCAGCTGTCTTCACCCACGACACAGTAGGCGTTCAATGAACAGAAGGGTTTTTTTTTGTGTGTGTGAATACTGGAGCCCCTCCCCCACTTCTGCCCCTTCCTCTCCTGAGCCACCCAGGCCTGCGGATGCCGCTGTAGTTCTATTTCCAGCCAACAGAGGGCGGCGTGTAAACCAGGCGAAGCGCTTTCCCTGGGAGCCAGACGAAGGAATCAAGAGGAAGTGGAGGTAACACTTTGTGGAGGGCGTGAAGGCGGTTATTGACTCAAAACAAATCCAAACAGACTCTGATGGAACACAAGGGCGGATACGCTCTCTTCCTGCCGAGGTAACAGGACCAGAGATGGCAAAGTCCCTGCCCAAGATCACACAGCCAGGAAGTGGCAGCGTCAAGTTGACAATTCAAGTCTTCTCAGCTTTTTCCTTTACCCAGACAGAAAGCATGGAGGTGGAGCAGGCCTCCCGATGTCTGCAGGATAAGCTAGGGAACTGGACTAGCCAGTGGCAAAAGCTGCTAACGCCGGGCTAACCTCACACCTGCACATAGCCAGGCCGCCCCCTGGTGGCAATGACGGGCAGTGTCAGTAGGCTCTGCTACTGAAGGCACTGACGTCTAGTCTGAACCTTGCCGTGGCCTGGGTCTTGCTTGGTGCCTCCTCCCGCAGCAGAGCCGCCTTTACCACTACAGCTCTGAAGAGTGTGGTGTCACTCAGTGGACTGGGGGTGGTCTTGGAAGGCTCCTGGGAGGGAGCGGGGCTCTACCTTCTCAGAGACGAGATCCATTCCCTTCCAGGAACATCCCCTCTGATGATGAGCAAAATGACCACAATTTACAGTGTGCCAACTGGTGAGACTTTTGGCAGGAGGGTGGGGGTGGTGGTGAGTAAAGAAATGAAATAGAGTCCATTTTAGAGACGAGTGGAATTGTTAACTGTGCCCGGCGGTTCCCTGAGCAGATAGCCAGTGAAAAAGACAGGAACCGTGACGGGGTGATGCGGAGAGCCTTCCATGGAGAGGAAACCCTTGGCCTGCCATGTGTGTGTGTGGGGGGGGGGATCGTGTAAATGACAGAGCAACAGAACACTGTGGTTCACACCCCACCAAGATTCCCATCTCTGGGATGACCTTTCAAGTTGGGTAGGGGAGAAACAAAGGCTCAGAAAGGCCACAGGGTGAGTCGGTGCCAGGGTTTAATTCAAACCCCAGGCTTTGGCCTCCCGAGTCGGGCTGTTTAGAGAGCGGCCGAGAATTCTGAAGCTTTCTGTAGTATGTCACCATTGGCACACACGTGCACTCACACGCGCGTGCGAGCACACACACACCTCATGATGCTGATGCATGCAGCCGTGGTGGGACTGCAGAGGTGGCATCTCATGTGTCCTCCTTTGGAGTGGAGGGACTCTCCCTCTTAGAGAGTTCGTGACTCTTGCCAACCGGCAGGGGAGAGTGGTCACCAAACGTCAGTGACATGACCACTGCCCAGGCAAGGAAGCAGGGGTTACCTGTGGCCAAGGTCAGCATCCAGCTGGGCCTGAGGTTTGAAGTTGGACCAACGATCACCCTGGAGTCAGGCCAAGTGTTAGTTAGCATGGGGTTTGGTTCAGGGATCTGTGGCAAAGGGCAGCTGCGAGACTCTGATCAAATAAGGACTCATCCACCACAGGAAAGCAAACTGGGCAAGGTCAGGGCTCTCTGTGGCCAGAGGGGAGGGTCCGCATGTGGGCCAGGCCAGGATAAATCCACAGTTACTCTAACCCTGGAGTTCCCAGGCCTGACCCTGGGGACTGGACAGAGGGGACAGACAGGTTCGCTCCCACTATGCCAACCTCAGCCGGCCTGGGCAGCACAGCCTCAGACCATCCCACAGTCCTCTTGACTTGGCTGAGCTAACTTTGTATCTTGGCTTCCTTCTGTTGCTGTGCTAAGGCACTCTGAGAAAAGCGATATAAAGGAGAGAGGGTTTGTCTGTCTCAGAAACCCAGGTTATAGTGCATCACTGTGGAGAAGTCAGACAGCAAGTACTTGAAGCAAGCAGCCAGTCACATTGGATCCACCATCAGGAGCAGATACGGATGAATATGGGCATGTACGCCAGCACTCAGCCTGCCTCCACACTTACACAGCCTAGGGAGTAGTGCCACCCACAGTGGGCAGGTACGCCTGATCTAGACAGCCCCTCGTTGACACGCCCTTCCCAGGTGATACTAATTTCAGTCAGGCTGATAGTTAACAGTAAACATGATGTGGGAGTCCCCTCTGTGTGCTGTGATTACCATTAATGAATAAAGAAACTGCTTTGGACCTATAGCAGGGCAGAACTTAGCTAGGCAGGGAAAACTAAGCTGAATGCTGGGAGAAAGAAGGGCGGAGTCAGAGAGGAGTCAGAGAGAAGCCATTAAGCCGCCACAGCCACATGCCCATACACAGATGAATAGAAATGGGTTAAATTAATATGTAAGAGTTAGCCAATAAGAAGCTAGAACTAAAGGAGGCCAAGCAGTGATTTAATTAATACAGTTTCTTGTGTCATTATTTCAGGGCTAAGCTAACCGGGCGGCTGGGAACCAAAAAGTGGCTCTCTCTTCCAATATAAATATCGTACTATTCAGCAGACAGAGACTGAGCCCCAGGACCTGCCTAGCTTCCTAGATGTGTCCCTGCCCATCTGTCACCAAAGGGGTCTCCACTGGTTCAGCAGAGGTTGTGAGCTAGGGGAAGACAGGCTGTAGTGAGGACTGGGGCCTTGTGGGCTCCAGGAATTACAGAACCACTTCATTGGCAGCTTCTGGGAGGTCCGGCCATTTGCTTGTTCCTTGATGAGTTTATTTGACAAATGCCCCCTTAGGGGACCTCTCTTGGTCTCATTCTCCTCCTCTGTAATGTGTCTTCTGTCTTTCCTGGGTGGTTGTGGGAAACTGGTGCGGAAACGGGGGGGGGGGGGGGGGGTGGGTG
>NW_026067894.1:6725115-6827244 GCF_014885135.2 Alexandromys fortis
GCAGAGGTGCTATGCGGTCTCCCCACCACCTTCCTGGGACTTCCTCACCCTGCTGCAGTCCCACCAGCTGGGTTCTTGCGGCTTTCCCCAGTCACAGGCGTGGGGCCGCCAGATACCCAAGAAGCCATACACTGTGGTGGTTTGAATGGGAATGGCCCCCATAGACACATATGGTTGAATGCGTGGTCCCCAGTTGGTGGAACCATCTGGGAAGGGTTGGGAGGTGTGGCCATGCTGGAGGAGGTGTGTCACTGTGAGTGGACCTTGAGGTTTCGCCATTCTCAGTGTCCCTTTCTGCTTCCTGTCTGAGGACCTGGATGTAATCTCTCAGCTGCTCCTCCAGGGCCATGCCTACCTACCTGCTGTCATGGAGGTCATGGTCTCTAACCCTTGGGGGGACCATGAGTCCCCTAGTTAAAAATGTTTTTTGAGACAGAGTCTCTCTATTATATAGCTCTGGCTGTCCTGGAACTCAACTGACTCACTCTGTAGACCAGGCTGGCCTGGAATTCATGGAGATCCTCCTGCCTCTGCCTCCCAAGTGCTGATCCCACTCCTAGATACAAGTTTTCTGGGTGTTGTTGTTGTTGTTCTTGTTTGAGACAGGGTTTCTCTGTAGCTCTGGAGCCTGTCCTGGAACTAGTCCTTGTAGACCAAGCTGGCCTAGAACTCACAGAGATCCACCTGCCTCTGCCTCCCGAGTGCTGGGATTAAAGGTGTGAGCCACCACTGCTCTGCAGAAGTTTTCTGTTCTAAGATGCCTTGCTCATGGTGTTTTGTCATGGCAACAGAACAGTAACTAAGACACACATCACATCCACTGCCTCTCTCTGTCAGTGTCCCCCAGAGTCTGGCATGTAATAGGCTTTCTGGATGCTCAGCACACTATTGGGAGGTGTAGAAACTTTAAAAGGTGGGGACTCGTGGGAGGACTTTAGGGTATTGGAGCAGACTATGAGGTTTGCCTCCCCCTTCTCTCTTACACCTTCTACAGTGAACCAACACAGCCCCAAAGCGGCAGAGCAAACCTGGTCAGAAACCTCTGAAGTCGAGACAAAAGCATTTCTTGCGCTGGGAAATGGCTCAGGGGATACAGCACTCACTGTAACAGGGTCAAGACCGGCGTTTAGATCCCTAGCACCCATAAAATACCGAGGTGGATGTGGGGACCCGCCTGCAATCCCAGTGCTTCAGAGACAGAAGTAGGGTCCCCAAGGCAAGCCTTATCCTCACCCCCCGTTCCTCCATCTTACCATTACTCTGGGAGGGACAGCAGCCCTCAGACAACCCTGGCCAGTCTCAGAGGCCCCCACCAGGAGAGGTAAACTTGCGGGTGCCTTTCCAGACAGGCCTAGAGAGGGCCGGGCGGCTGCTGGCTTGCATTTCTGTCTAACTTCATGGACTACTCTGAAATTAGAGCAGAAACATCAGTTCCACTACTGAGCCTCCCATTGATGTGACTTCTATGTCCCTCGTTAGCCACAGCCCCACCAAAGCAACTTCCCAGAAAACAGCGTGTGCGCACACACGTGTGTGCTTGTGTCTGTGTGCATGAATGCACGCACATGTGTGTGACCATGTGCACATGTATGTATGTATGTGTGGTTACTCACTTCTATTCATGTAGAGTGATGGGTTACCTCTATACCCATGTAGTTCAATGGTAGAGTGTTTGCCTCACATGCCCAAGACCCGAAATTCAGCCCCCAGTACACAAAAACAGAAACAAAACCAAAAACACAGAGTCTGCGATTTGGAGTCAGGCTGCCTGAGTCTTATGTTGATCAGAACTACCCACGTCCTTCCACCTCTCTGAGCCTAAGGTGTCTTCTCTCAAATGGGGCAGGAAGAGAGCTTGGTGGGTAGCGCTGAGGGCGGGGTGACGGCCTTGACTGAGTGTCTGTTTAATAGTCCCTTGGCTGCAAACTCTTTGGCCTGGGTCTGACGGGGGAGGGTGGGGGAACTGTTGTTAGTTCCCTGTCCTGCCCAGGGTCACCTCCCTAGGGCCTGCTGACCTCTCATTGGCCTGGCTGCCCCCATTGATCCTCCGAGGGCCCCCAGGGAGTCCCTTCTACACAGACAGGTCACCCTCTGCCCTGGGTGACTGCCCTTTGCCAAGTTCAGGGTCTAGCATAACTGGCCAGCTGGGCCTCCGACTAATGAGTCCCGGGTCCACCTAGTTCCCCCATCTCCATTGATCCTTCCCAGGAAGCTCTCCTCCACAAGGCCTCTAGGGCAGCTGTAGCCGTGCCCCTCTGGGCTCTCCACAATTCTGATGGAGGTTCGCATAACCTCTAAAATCCAGCCCGCCACTCCCCACGTGTGCTACAGAACCAGGTTGTGGGCAAACGGCACTCAGTTGTTTCCCAATAGCTGCCATGAACTGAAAATTTATGTTCCCAGATTCAGAGGCCATAAAATGGCCACAGTTGGAAATGAGGCCTCTAAGGAAGGAAGGAATGTCAGAGGAGGTTGCAAGAGCAGGGCCCTGTTCCAATAGGATTAGTGTCCTGTACAAGAGCCCATGGAGTCCGTGTGCCTACTGCCTACAAGAGCCCGGTGAATCCTCTCTCCCTCCCTCCCTCCCTCCCTCTCTCCCTCCCTTCCATTATGCAGTGTCAAATGTTAACCAGGTGGATTCTAGAGGTCTTGAAAACTCCAGAGAGGGGAAGGGTCACATAACCCACCGAGCACCCCAGGGCCGTCTGCATAACCATCATTGAGGAAAGCAGGAATAGGGAATAGGAACCCATGAATGTCACCGGATTCTGTCAGAGGTTGGAGAAAAGTCTGGAGCTGAAGGCTGAGGAGAAGCCTCAGTGAGCCCAGGGCCCAAAGATGGAGGCCTGAAGAACAGGCCTTGACAAGCCAAGGGGAGGAAGAGGCAATCGGATTGGAGGCCTAGGAAGCAGCAGGGCCCCATGGCATGGTTGTTAGGCCCCATTAAGGGGCAGGTGACCACTACCAAGGTGAATCCCACCCCACTAGGACTAACAAGGCAGCCTGTGAGAAGCATAGCTAGAACAGAGCCCGTTCAGGGGCGCTGCTCAGAGGAAGCCATTCTGGGGGTTCTCCTGCTGCGCCTCCTCCAGACCAGGGTGAAGGTGCCTTGGCTGAGCATGGGTCAGATGCTGAGTAGAAGCGGGGCTAAAGTGAGAGAGTCAAGGCAGCCTGGAAGAATCTAATGGCTGCTTTGTAGCCTCGAGTAAAACTGCTTTGTCACAGGTCTGGTTTCCCTCTGTCTAGAATCTGCAGAAATGTCAGACAGGCTTTATGCTCAGATGACGAGAAGTGTGGCTGGTCTACAGAACTGTCCTCACAAGTCCAGGACCACTCTTCCCAGAGTACCTAAGGCCAAGCCACACCCCCATAGAGCCCCCAGCCCAACCCACAAAGTGGGAAATTTTGACGTCATGCCTAAGCCGTTTAGGCCAAGTATCACTGCCCCAGCACACAGCCTTCCTTGGCGGCATCACAGATGTGACAAGATGGCCTTGCCACTCGGTCCCTGGAGAGACTGCTGCGAGACCACAGCAGGACGCTGGTGACACCTGGAGTCTCTACCACTCCAGGGGGACCACAGAAGCCTCCCCTGCACCCGACCCAGACCAGATCTGCCAAGATGAAAGTCTAGCAACATCCAGGCTCGGTCTTGTTCCTGCAGACACACAGGGTCGCATTTGATCCCAGTGTTGGATCGAGGCCCGAAATAGTGGGAGAAACATACAGCTGAAGAGAGAGGTTTGGGTTCCTTTTCTTTTAAAAATATTTTTATTCTGTTTTAGTGCGTGCACGCGTCACAAGGCATACATGGAGGACAGAGGTCAATCTGCAGGAGTTCATTCTCTCCTTCTACCAGATGTGTTCCAGAGATCAAACTTAGGTCGCCAGGCTTGGTGGCAAGTTTCTCTAACCACTGAGCCATCTTATCAGCGGGAAATCGGAGTTCTTTGCCAGCCCGGTCTTGGTTGTGACTTGCCACATGACTTTGGATAAGTCCCTCACAGCAATAGGCTTCTGTTCCCCACTCTTGGAACTGCAGAGAAGTAAGGTGGGGGTGGTCAGGATGCAGGAGCGCCTCTGGAGGAGCTGGAATCCAGCTCAGGAGAATTCAAGCTATCCTAGGCTACATAGCAGGTTTGAAGGCAGCCTGTGCTACATGAACCCTGTCTCAAGCCCCTGAGCTGGCCGTCTGCAGCTCTGTCTTTGGTCTTGTTGGGGTACAGAGGGGGTGCCTAGAAGAAGTGAGATCTCTGTGCCAAGAGGGGGTGCTTGGCTCAGAGCTGCCGGTGAAGCGCGTGGTCTTGGCACCCTACTGGATAGGCTCTACCCCGTGCCCTGCCGCGCTGTGGGTGGAGGATGTGCCACCATGTAAACTGACCGTGCTGTGCTAATGGCACTGACTGTGTCCCAAGGGAGGGTCCGAACCAAGCCCAGGGAGTGGCTCTCAGTCTAGGAGAACCCCAGTACCTGGGAACTGCCCTGCCCTTCCAGCCACACCAGGGCCAGGGTCACACCAAGGCAGACTTGGATAGTCAAGGTAAAGGGTTGCCCAGCAGAGTGCAGGATCTCAGCTGGGCCACAGGAAGGTTAACCAAGCCACGGTGGGCCTGGGAGGTTCAGCTCAGGAAAGCCTGGGACCTTGGGGAGGGGTGTTGGACCAGAGGCTGCAAAGGCAACAGGAGGCTGGTGGGCTGAAACCAGCACTTCCTATCTCTCTGGCCGCACTGAACAAAGGGTCTTTCCACCCTCAGCCTGGCCTGTCTGGCCCTGCCCAGGAGGTGGTTCTGGCTTCCCCATTCCTGACCAGGCAACTTACTGTCCTGCGGTGGGAGAGCAGCCCCAGGCCCAGCTGTGGGACTCGCCAGTCAGCCGCTCTCCCCACTGCCAAGCCCCAACCCCGCTTCCCCTTCTTGAAGTCACGCAGAAAGGAGACCCGAGTTCCCAGTTTTTGCTTGGCTCTTAGGCCTAGCATCCTGGCACACCACGAACCCACTCAGGACTCAGGTCCCCCAGGGTTAGCATCTTGCCCTTCCTCCTCCTCTGGGAAAACATTTATTGAGTGCTTATTGTATACCAGGAGCCGTGTTGGAAGTTTCTCTAAACTACGTTTTTACATTTTGAATTCAGCACTATGCAAATAATCTACTTTTATGTCCATTTCACTGAGGGGAAAAAAACAAGATGCAGGGGGGCAGGGGGGGCTTGCCATCAGTCCACGTCCAGGTGGTGCAGCCAGAGAGGTAAGAAGTACTGGTTTATAGGCTAGGTCCTTGGTCATTTGACTTTTTCTTATAAAAGTGGGTCCAGAGTGGCTGGTCAGATGGCTCAATGGATAAGGACACTTGCTGTTTAGCCTGATGACCTGGGTTTGATACCTGGAACCCACAAAGTAAGAGAATAAACTCCCCCAAATTGTTCTCTTCTGACTTCACGTACTGTAGTTCTCTCTCTCTCTCTCTCTCTCTCTCTCTCTCTCTCTCTTCCTCTCTCTGTCTCTCTCTCTCATAAATAAATGTTTTTAAGTGGGACCCTGCTGTCTGGAGAGATGTCTTAGTGGACAAAGTGCTTACTATGCAAACATGAGGTCCTGAGTTCAAATCCCCAGAACCCATGTTAAAAAAAAAAAAAACAGGCATAGCTGGGCAAACCTAGAATCCCTGAGTTGGAGAACAAAGACATGGGACTTGCTGACCACCAAAATTACTGGGGAAAAAAAATAACCCAGCAAGCTCTGGGTTCAACGAGGGACCCTGTCTCAAGGAAATAAGGTGGAAAATAGAACTGGATACTGGTCTTCCCCTTGCCTGTGCACACGCTTGCACAATACTTGCATACACATATACAGCATTCATACACGCATGCCTACTATAACACACACACGCGTCCTGTAAAAAGCTGGCTGTGAGCCAGGGCTGGGGAACTTAGCTCAGGTGTAGAGTGCTTGCCTCGCATGCATGAAGTCTGGAATTCAGTGACGTCACCAGAAGCACATAAGGCAGGTGTGATGAAGCCATTAGTCCCAGATCTCAGGAGGTAGGAGGTGGAGTCAGAGGACCAGAAAAGATGATCCTTGGCTACAGAGGGAGTTCAACATCAGTCTAAGCAACTCCATCTCAAAAGAAAAAAAAAAAGTGGCCCATCACACTGGAACAAAAGACAGCATAAATGGTCTTGACTTAGGATGTTTGGACAGAATGATTTTTCAGCTTGAATGGTGCATGAACCTGGCGTGTTGGGTCAAGTCCATATTTTGAATTCTGCTCTCTGGTCCTCACCCACACTGGCCACAGGCAGCATGATTCTCTCTCGGGTTGGTGGCGGAGGCACAGAACCCTGGCAGCCACCCTGCCATCCCAAAGAGAGGCCAGCACGACCCCCCTAGTCCCCTCTGCAGCCGAGCCTTGGTACTCCCAGCGTACAGGTGCTGTGTGAATTTTTAGCTTCATGATGCCGAGGTGCTGATGAACTTACAGGGACATGACGCAGCCCCTTCCATAAGCGAAGGCGACTCTGGAGCCTGGGGCTGTGACACTTCCGGTAATTGGTGTAACAAGACCTTGTCCTGTTGGAGGGTCAGAGGGAGCTGGTTATGTTATTTCTATATGTGACTCTTCTGATCTGTGGGCACGGAAGTGGATCAGCTTCTTCAGGAACCTTCTCCAGCAGGGCCAGCCACCTACAGCTTCAGAAGACAGGAGAGGAGGCCTCAACACAGGGACAGCTCTGCCCCTTACCAGCGCAGTGGCTTGCCAGGGTCACTCCTTCCAACTAAGACAGAGGCCACCAGGCCCCAGGGAGCCTGAAGGAAGTGAGCGCACTTCATTCTCACTAGCGTGCCTTGGTGTGCTTTGCAATTTCACCCAGTTTGACCAAGCAGCCCCTTTCCCGCGTTTCCTGGGAAGGTAGAGCTCCCTTCCCCAACACGGAGCTGTCCTGATAAGAATCAACTAGAATTGCAAATCAGGTAGCATTGGCCTAGACTTCCCAGCTGCCCCTACACAGATTCCTGGCTGGTGGATGTTCCTCAACAGACACGGGAGCAGGAAACCTGTCACTTGGACATATCAAGGCCGTGGAGAGGTGGCTCAGTGGTTACTCCCTCGCTGAGTTCCCAGAACCCATAGCCAATAGCTCACAACTGCCCGTAATTGAGGAATTGTGCTAAACCATCGTCAGTTAGAGGCTGCGGCGTCTCCAGGTGTGGTTTATAGAGGCTCCCAACCCCACACAGCCCCACAGGCCCCATCTGCCTTCCACCTGGGTCCTTTTCCCAGGCCTCACTGTCTAACACAGCTCCCTCACTGAGGTGCAAAAGGGGCAGGGAGGGTGGGTCTCAATGGTAGCTCAACCACCCCTTGTCTGACTCTTGGGCCTTCCCCCTGTTCCACATACCTTGGTTTTAGGGCCTGCATGAGAGTGAGACAAACGCAGAAGCTTGCTGTCAGGTGTCTGCAAGCACCTCTGGGAACTCTGTAGACAGGTACCTTATCTACCCCACCTGAGCCCTAGCCCTGTTGGGCTTTCTTGTATATAGATGGCTCTGGAAGCCTCGGGGCCCCTCCCTCCAAGGGGAGAGTGGAGAGGAAAGACTGACTTCTCAGGCCAGGTTTAGGAATGTCAAGCTGGGTAAGTGGGCAGGGGAGGGGGTTGTTCTGAGTAACTTGACCTAGGACAACTGCCCCAGACAATAGAGAGGGGTTTCAGGGATGTGTGCCTGTGTCTGTCTGGGTGTCTGGCTCTCCCCATGAGAGAGGGAGCATGTCTATGTGTGTTGTGTATGTGGAGGGATCATATTTGTGTGCCTGTTCCATGTCTGTGTGAAAGTGCATGTGTGTCTGTGTATGTATGTGTGAGCATGTGTGTCCTTGAGGAGTTGTCTGTGGCGTGTGTGTCTGCCTGTGTACATGTGTTGGCAACAGGAGCGGACACCGCCCTGTTGTGGGTCTGTATGTGTGCATGTGTGCCTGTGGGGTGAGAGGGTGTCGTGTGTGTGTCTGTGATGTGTTCTGTGCGGCATGTTTGTGTTTGTGGTGCACATCTATGTAGGCTAGAGATCACAAGGATTTAGTAGTGTGTGCATGCATATGTGTGTGTACATATATATATATGTATGGGGAATATGTGTGTCTATGTGGTATGTGTGTATGCCTGTGAGTGTATCTATTGCTCTGTGTGTGTTTGTGTGTCTGTGTATGCATCTGTGGTGTGTGGGTGTAGGTGTCTGTCTGTCTATGTCTGTGGAGAGTGTGTGTACCTGTGTCTGGGGTGTGTGAGTGTTTGTGTGTCTATGTCTGTGTTGTGTATTTGTCTATGTCTATGGTGAGTGTGTGTGTGCACCTGTGTCTGTGGTGCCTTCATGGATATGTGTGTCTGTCTGTCTGTCTGCCTGTCTGCCTACTTGTCTGTGGTGTGTGCTGTGCAGACTCCCTGGCAGCAGGGCAGATACCAGGCTACCCCAGGACTTTTGGAGACCCTGCATGTACCTTGCCCCTCACAGTTTGAAAAACTCCCCCATGCCCCTCACATTTTGCAGAGTTCCCGGGAAACAGCAGCAGCACTTGGCAGCAAGACTGCGGGCACAGTCATGTGAGGCTCCAGTCTGCACCTCAGCTTCCATGCAGCAGACAGGGCTGGACAAGAGGTCAGAACCAGAGAAGGTGGAGCAAGCAGGGGCCTGGGCATGAAAGGCACTGGGCAAGCTTATTTATTCTCTGGCCAAGTTTACCTAACACTGCCATAAAACCCTGGGAACATGGTGCTGCTTCAGCTCCGCTGTGAGGAGGGGAATGTGGGATTCAGACAGGAGCCATTTTGCCCAAGGCCCTGGCTCAGGAACCCCAGGGGACCTCACCCCTCCCACAGTCTCCCCAGAGGCTGCACAGACTGAACACTTGTTTTTGACTGTCCAGGGACGAAGGAGGAACCCAGCTTTCTAACCGGCACCCCAGAACCCTGTGTGCCGAGTTCAACACTGCTCTGTACATCGGAACTCTCATGCCAGCCCCGGAGGCTGGGTGGACGCTGGGCCCTCTGAGGCCTCTGCTCTCTCCACTCCCTATGTCTACCCAGTGACATGGCCTGGGCTGTCAGCACCATTTCCACAAGCAACCATGTGGCCTGGGGGTAGTGCTGTTGGGCTCCCCAGGGGCCTACCCCTCTGTAGCAAGGGTTCCACCACCACCATCACCACAGAGAATGAAGGTTCTGAGCCCTCAATTCAACCCGAAGTTCTCCTGGGACAGCTTCTACATTAAGACTGTGAGTTGGCCGTGGGACTGGGTGCTGGGGGTGGAGAGAGCAGCCTAGCATCCCGGCCTCCATTTGAACAGGAGCGTCGGCCTGTCAAGGACAGCCAGCAGTGTACTAAGCTGCTGTGGGACCTGCTTACCTCACAACTCTGTCCAAGCCATGCTCTCTGCACCCATTTGGCAGATGAGCAAGTCAAGATTCTCAGTGTTTTCCCCAGAAGCGGCTCTGAGGCAAGTGCTCACTCTTCTTCGGGCGACCACCCCAGGAAACGCTGCTGAGGAAGTGGGAAGTCGGACTGGGGAAGGAAGGGCCTCCAGAGGGCGAGTCTTTAGTGAGCTGTCCATGTGGGTCCTAGAGGATCCCGTGGACCCTCAGGGATGGTTTCCTTTGGCAGTCACAGCATCATGTCCCTGCAGAGGTGAGGGGGTGCGGCAGTGACCAGAGACAGCCTGTGCCAGTGTCCAAGGCTGCTTTGTGGGTGCTCCTGAGTTTACAGCTCAGACTGTGAGCCCCTCATTAGAGTCCCAGGTTTGCAGTGAGCAGTCCTGGGCATGACGAGCAAAGGGGAGGAAACCACAGGCAGCAGCATCTGTGGGGCCTTTCTCCAGGACCCAGAGAAGACAGCCGTTGTCCAAGACACAACCTTGCAGTCTGGTTCAGTTTTAATCCATAGGTTTGGAGCGGAGCCAGGGATAGGGGCTGTGTCTGCCTGAAACCAGGCAAGTTTTTGGTCCTTGTCTAGGAAGAGGCTGGGGTTCCCATTAGCATCTGTCTCTAGGTTGTCTAGGTGTCTCTGGGTTGGTGTGGAGGTGTTGAGAAAGCCACCCAGAGGTGAAATATCAAGGACAGACTTGACAGCTCTGGACTGAGAAGAGGTGACAGCCTAGGCTAGGAGGGCGAAGGAACAAACGAATGAATGAATGAATGAATGAATGAGTGAATGGTCATTAGTCAACAGCTTCTTGTCTCCAGGCCCAAACCCTCCCAGCAGCACTCAGGGTTCTCCTTCCTCCCACACTCTACCCGCCACGCCCCAGCGCACCGCCCACAGCCCACAGTCGACTCTGCATGTCACCACGATTTTAAACACCTTGAACTTTGTTACCATCCAACAACTACCAAACATCGCACAGATGCCCAGACTCTCAGCCCTCGTTGAGGAGGCAGGAGCACTGTCTTAGCCATTTTTCTATTGCTGTGAAGAGACACCATGACCATGGCAACTCTTGCCAATGAAGCACTTAACTGGGCCTGGCTTACGGTTTCAGAGGTTCATCATCACGGTGGGGAGCACGGCAGCATGCAGGCAGACACAGTGTTGGAGAAAGAGCTAAAAGCTACTTCTTGATCCACAGATAGACTGGGCCTGGCACAGGCTTTAGAAACCTTAAAGCCAGCCTCCAGTGACATACTTCCTCTAACAGGGTCACACCTGCTAGAACGAGGCCACCCCTTCTAATCCTTCCCAAACAGCGCTGCTCCCTGGTGGCTGAGCATATGAGCCAATGTGGGCCGTTCCTATTCAAACCACCACACCCACGGAGCTGCCGCTGTCGCATGGGCCAGGCACAGCCTCTCCAGGTGGCCTGTCTGTAGTGCTTTCTCTTCCTCCCAAAATTGAGGACAATGCCAATTGTGACTCTGCAGCTTGCATGTGACCCCTAAAGTCATAATGTCTCCAAAGAAGATACCTGGAGCCAGAAGCCTGGAACCCTAAGCTCTTTCTTGCTGTGTTACTTCAAGCAAGCCACTTTCCCTCTCTGTGCCTCAGTTGCTTCCCTTGTAGATAGGAAACCAGGTAGTTAACTTAAGAGCCCATCTTTCCATAGGAAAGAGGCCGGTAAGCCCAGCAGGCCTTCCTTGTGTAGCCTCTGCTGGGGTGTGGGATGCAGCCAGAAACCACCCCTAAAAGACGTGATGCTCTCAGGTACCTGTTAGGCTCTGTCAGCTCCTGTCAGCCCCCCCCCCCCACACACACACACACAGCGACATGCAAATGTCCCTCCAGTCTTGTCCGGCATTTGAGGAGCAGATAGAAGGGCTGGGCACAGTCTTCTCACAGCCACTAGTGAAAGAAAGGGCCAGTAGCCACAGCACAAAGGAAGCCCCTTGTCAAGGTGAAAATTAGAATCCAGTGCTGGCTAGGACCCCCAGCCAGGCTCCGACAGGTCAGTCCCCAAGAAGTCACGGGTTTAAAGGAGAGAGGAGGGGCCGGCCCGAATGGTGCCTGACCAAAGCATACATGCAACCCCAAGCCTTTGTGCCCTTCCTCTGCTGGGCACTGGGAGTCTTCAGGTCACTCAACACACACACACACACACACACACACACACACACACACGGTTTCTCTTTGTACTCCTGGCTGTTCTGGAACTCACTTTACAGACCAGGCTGGCCTTGAACTCACAGAGATCCACCTGCCTCTGCCTGGTAAGTGCTGGAATTAAAGGCGTGCGCCACCACCACCTGGCTCAGGCCACTTCTTAAAATGAACCATTGTTATCTTTGTCCTGCGGCTGCCGCTGTGGCAGGTAATGTCCCCAGCAGCCTAGCGAGACTGTCTGTGAACTCTCAGTACTGCTCACACAGGCAGGGGGAGTCCCCAAGACCCAGCACACTGTGCTAGTAACAGCAGGCTGACCCCCCCAACTCCCAGGTACTACCCATCCTCACCCCCACAAGGGTACCCACTCCTGATTCCACACTCCCTCGCACCCACTCCTTGTAGTCTCACGCACAAGGACCCACAGCCGCAGCAGAGAGCAGGGCCCTCCCATGCCCAGAAGGCCCCACCCCAGGCCGCCTCCTCCCACGCCTCTCCACTCCCGACTTGCTTTGCACCAGCCCCATGGCGCTGTAGGGCTCCCTGAAGCCACAGCCTGCTCTGACTCCCACAGCCAAATCGAGTCAAAGACCAATTAATATTCTGATACCTGTGGCCGCTGAAGCGAGGCGGAGTGGCTGCTGTCTTTTCCATCTCTCGCCCACTGTGGTTTCGCTTTCTTCCCAGCCCTCCTTTGGTCAGTGGTTTGAGGGGCACTAAAGTTCACTTTTGTGGGTAACCTGCAGTGTGAGCTGTGCAGTGTGAGCTGTTGATTTAATTAACTCAGGCTTTCTCTTCCTTGACCAGAACAAGGCCAGCCCAGCCGCTTCACAGAGACCCGCTTGGACGGCCAATAGCAGAGGTGGCCAGTGCCTGGGGTCCTAGGGGACACTTGCCAGCCTCTGGCTGTGGTGTCCTCTGAAGCACTTTGGAGCCACCATGCTTAAGGTTCTGCAGAGCTTACATTTGATAGATTGAGAAACTGAGGCTCAGGCATGAGAGCCCAGTTACCTGAGGGCATGAAGTCATCAAGGAACAGAGCTGGCGTCCTGGCCTGGTACGTGAGCTAGTTTTCCTGAGAGGTGCCCCTCGGACAGGAGAGGCAGGGAGCCTGATGGAGGCTGGCAGGGCCTGGAAGAAGGGGGCGGGGGGGGGGTCTGTGCTAGATGCTGCGAAGTCTGCATCTGCCTCACCTGCAGTGATTCCCTACAGTGACTCTTCCTCTGAGACGGTTCCAGAATC
This sequence comes from Alexandromys fortis, assembly GCF_014885135.2. NCBI lineage: Eukaryota > Metazoa > Chordata > Mammalia > Rodentia > Cricetidae > Alexandromys > Alexandromys fortis. Next base: position 6,737,933 of record NW_026067894.1, read on the forward strand.
ATTTTACAAATCCCTCCGTGGCCAGGCAAGGAGAGGGTTAGGCCTTCATCAGACATGGCCTGCTTCCAGTGGAAGTTTCTGGGCACTGCAGCCCCTCAGGGTGGAGGAAAAGAGAAGCAGGAGGGAGAAGAGACCCCAGAGGCAGCTTGGGGGGGGGGGGCTTTGCACCCGATAGAGCAGAGGCCAGGGAGGCGGGAGAGCAACCCACGGTGTGACCTGAGTCTGAGCCTGCAGCCCACGGGGGAAGCTTTCCGTGGGCTGTCGTGGACAGTCTTGTCTGCGACTTGTGTGACAGAAGGACTCTGGCCCAGAAGGGCCAAGGAGGGTCTTCAGCTGGGTTACACCCTCCCCTCCTTCCCGATCCTCCTCCAGGAAGCCCCCCACCCATCAATTGCCAATTCAGCCTACACCCAGGCTCCGAGCACATTTTCTTTCTTCTTTTTCTTTTTTTTTTATTCTTCGCTTTTTTTTTTTTTCTGCCACCAGGGTGAATTGTCAATTGATTTGTTATTTATCCCACTGACAACAAAGCGGGTGGAAAGGTAATAACTCCAGGCCCTGGGGTAATTCAATTCCTGTAGCATCGTCAGCTACATTAACTTACTTCCTGGATCTCAATTCAATTAGAGCAACATTCCCCGGCATTAATAAATCAATACCCATGCCATTTGGACAGATTTCGAATGTCTTTCATTATCCATTGCAGGTCGGGGATGGCTGTTGAATTGGAAGTTAATGGGACAGGACAGGGCAGGTGGGGGCTGCCCAGGGAGAGGCTCACAGCCCCGTTACCTCTAATTGCCTCTGCTGCAAAACAGGCGTCAGTAAACCAGGGGCCTAGTTAACTGCGCCAAGCCCTTCGGGACTCAGGCAGGTTGCAGCTCCTGTCTGGTAGACAAGGCTGGAAGGACCGCCTTCCCTGCCTCTCAGCCATCCCTCCAGCCCTGCTCCTACCTGCCCTCTCACTCCCAGAACCTCTCCTCAACCCCTGCAAACATTCCTGCCACGCTTACCGGTTCCTCCTCCTGCACCCTTCCTGTGGCTCCCAGCTCTCCTCCTCTCTTCCTCCTCTCTCTTCCTTCCTTCTTTTTTTAAACTTCTCATTTTCCCCACCCTTCCATCTTTCCATCTAGAATGTTTTCCTGAGCATGTGCCAGGCACTAGGTTGATGCGCTGTGTATCATACCAGAGACAGACAAGGAAAAAGCCAACCCAGTGCGTGTGAGTGACAGGCCTTGGCTCACCTCCAGGCCCTTGCCTGGCTTTTCCTGGGATCTGGTATAGGTTTAGCTGGTAGGATCCTCCTCATCCTTGGCATCAGGGATTCATGCCCTTCCTGACCTTGGCTTTTGCAGACTGCAAGGGTGTGTGAGGAAAGTGCCTGCGTTCCCACTGCCCAAGCAGGCGAGATGAAAAGCAGCTGCCTGAAGCTGGACACACTGGGTCAGCACTAGGGTGGGTGGGTAGAAGCCGGGATTTCTTTGTGTGGGAGTGGAGGGCCACAAGAGAGGACTTTGGGTGACGGGAGCCAGGCCAGGACTGAGAGATGGCTCTGTGACAGGAGGCCCTAGCTCTGGAGTCAAGGAAGAGAAAGGAGGGAGACCCCAGAAAGAAGAGGGAACCTGGGGTGGGTTGGAAGGACTAAATGGTTCTGAACCTGAGCCAGAGTGCCCAGGGAAATGGAGGCCTGCTGGGTTATAAAGCACAGGAAGGCAGGTGAAATGTAGATTCTAGAATCTTCCCTGGAAGGAGTCAGAAACCTGGGTCCATGGATATAGCCTGCATACCTGCTTTGTGGAATAAGCACCCCCCAACTCTCCCCACTCCACCCCCACCACGTCCCTACCCAGACCTCCCCCTACACCCCCTGTCAAGCTGGCCTGGGTGGTGGTATAGTTAGGCAAGGCCCAGAGTCACTGAGTTTCCTTGGGCCTGTCATGGGATTCCTCATCCGTAGTGAGACACCACCCTCTCCCCGTGAGGGAGGGGTCACAGCAGCACCTGCTGCGCCACGGCTGGGTCACGCCCTGCCCCATCTGTGTCACTGGCCCCACCCCTTCTGTATAGGTCCAGCTTCCTCACAAATCACCCCGACATTTTAGTGGCTTGCTAGAACACTCCATGCAATCAAGGCATAACATATGCTCATGTGGAAATGTCACCGTGACACCCATTAACAGGTACACTTCATGAGGATTAACAATAATTAATGAAACCCTTATTCTTACCCAGTCTTGGCAGGCGGAGATCTGATACTGATGCTAACTCAGACTCCATCTGCCTTACTGTCGGATGTAGGCAGGACCTCCACCTCTGGCCCTGGGCTTCAGGACGCCCTTTCCAGGTACCTTCTCGAGGCCATTGGTGAGAGCACCCCCATGCTGATAGAGGGAGGCTGAGCTCCTCACTAAGGACCTGCCCATGGAACTGCAGGAGGGTGCTCCTGGCATACAGCTGACTCTCCCCGGATCAGGGATCAGAGGCTGTGAGCCAGGCCTCACCATATAGCTAGGAAGCCTACCTAGAAGGCTTAGGCCTCAGTTTTAAATTGAGTTACCAAATCCAGTACTCAACGACGTCAAGTTCCTTCTCTTGAAGAGGGAGTGTGCCAGAGTCCTGGGCCCCCTCAGCACCTCCTGGTCTTCCTTCAGGCCCTGCTCAAGTGACGCCATCCCAGAGGTTCCTGGAACATCTATCCATGGGAACCCAAGCTTCTTGTCTTTCCCTTCCTGTTCTCTTGTTCTCAATGGCATCTTTCGTCTCCCGACTTCTTATTTTAATTGATTACTGTGTTTATTGTCGGCCTGTCCCTGGAACGGGTCAATGTCACTTTGTTCACGGCTGTCCCTGTATACGAATGGTCCCTGGCATGCAGTTGGAACGTAATAAATAATCGTCCAAGGAGACAGCAAAGGCAGAGCGCAGGAACCACTCAACCAGAGCAGTTCTGTGAGGTCAGTCATGCCCTGGCTTAGGCCAAGCTGCTGTCCCACTGGGCAGCCACGTGTTGGATTCCTCTTCCTCCTATTAGACAACTACACCCCAAGTATCTCTATGTCCCATGCAGTGCCTGGGCCCCAGATGGCACCAGTACCAGCCCTCAAGGACTAACCTTCCAAACTAAAGCTCTGAGGGACCAGTTCCTAGGACCCTGTTCAACCCCTCAGCCCTCTGACAGATTCTGAGACGGAGCAGTCATGCCCCCAAACTCCTAGGATAAAGCCCTAGCTCCCAACACAGCAGTCTTTCAGGTGATTAGGGGCAGAGTGGTTCTCCTGATGATGCTGGTGGCTTTGCAAGAGAAGGAAAGAGAGAAGTTCTGCCCGTCCCACCACGTGGGGCCACACTGAGAAGACAACTGGTCATGAGTTCTCACCAGGCACCGAACTGGATGGACACCCTGATCATGCATTTCTCAGCCTTCAGATACATACACGGTCATGTCTATGGCTCCTGTGGCCAAGGCGGCAGCTGGTAGCCAGTTGTCTGAGTTCAGCCTTGGTGTTAGGCTGGCATGGTGAGAAGCCAGGGCTCTCCTGAGCAGGGTTGGAAGGCCACTGTGCAGGAGGACTGTCCTTACAGTCAGAATGAGGGACTGTGGAGAATAAGCCATTGCTCACTTGAGGGGTCATCAGCTGGCTGTGACTGTCCCCTGGGCCTTTCTGCATGAGGACGCCTTCCACATGAAGCCAAAGCCATTCTTTCACTACCTGCCTCTAGTTGTCAAGTCTCTTGAGAGTTCCCAAGAGCAGGATTCTGCGTTGACTTCCTCTATACTGACCTGGTATAAATGGAATGCCTAAAATTCATGGAATCCCTGAGATGCTGGAGATGTCAGGACCATGGGGCATCTGCCAAGGAAAGCTGCAAGCATGGAATGGGCCAGTTCGTGAGGGAGGTTCTATGTGCTGCAGGTGGCAAAGCTGGGAGGCGGGGCTAGGCAAGCCCTTTGGAGCGCAGGTGATTCCATTACGAGCTCCAAATGCTGGACATGGAGCCTCAGGGTTTGCTAGGCTCTGTTTGCTTTGGTCAGATTATTCCTTACTAGGCCTCTATCCCGCCCTTTCATAGTGAGAACATTGGCTCTGTGCCACTGGATGTTGGGAGTAGGCAATTTGGTTTTTGTTTTTGTTTTTTTTTTTTTTTTTTTTTTTTTTTTTTTTTTTTTTTTTAGAGCAGTGGTTCTCAACCTTCCTAATGCTGTGACCCTTTAGTACAGTTCCTCATGTGGTGGTGACCCCAACCATAAAATTGTTTTGTTGCTACTTCCTAACTGCAGTTTTGCTACTGTTATTAACTGTAATATAAGTATCGGATATGCAGGATATCTGACATGGGCTGGAGTTCAAATCCCAGCAAGCACATGGTGACTCACAACCATCTGTAATGAGATCTGGTGCCCTCTTGAGGAAGAGACCTGGTCAGTCGTCCTCATCAGTTTAGACCATGAACCCAGTATGGACAAGTTCAACAGCGCCGCCATATACGGGCTGCCCATGCGTGCTCTAGCATTGCTGGGGCATAAATTTCACTCGAAATTCAGGACACCTGACATGTGACTCCTGGGAAAGGGTTGTTTGGACCACCCCTCTCCAACAGTCACAAGAGCTGCTGTTTAAAAACTGCTCTTTGTTTTTGTTTTGTTTTGTTTTGCTTTGCTTTTGTTTTTGTTTTGCTTGTGTCCTGGCTTGCTGCTAGTCTTGACAGTCAGCTTGCTATAGCCTGGAGTTATCTGAGGGGAAAGCCCCAGTTGAGGAATTACCTAGGTTCCCTTGGCCTATGGGCATGTCTGTGGGCACTGTCTTAGTTGTTAATTCATGGAGGAGGGCCCAGCCCACTGTGTGTAGGTAGCCCTGGGCTCTATAAGACAACTAGCTAAGCGTGATCCCACAAGAGAGCTAGTCAGAGAGCACAGGTGTTCCTCGGTGCTGTTTGCTTCAGTTCCCAGTTGAGTTTTTGCCCTGACCTCCAGCAATGATGGACTGTGACCCGGAAGTGTAAGCCCAATAAAACCTCCTGTGGCGATTTCAATGAGAACGACCCCGTCCCCCCCCCCCCCTGCTCAATATTTAAATCCTTGGTTCCCAGTTGGTGGACTGTGGGAAGTATTAGGAGGTGTGGTCTTTTGGAGTAGGTGTGGCCTTGTTGGAGAAGGTGTGTCACTGAAGGCAGGCTTTGAATTTCCAAAGCCCACTCTTGTCCTGTGTCCCTCTGTCTGCTGCCTGTGGATCCTAATGTGCAGCCCTCAGCCCCAGGCCTGCCTGCTGCCATGCTCGCTGCCATGATGATGCTGGACCAACCCTCTGAAGCTGTAAGTCAGTATGTGACATCACCGTCAGAGAGCCACGCTGCACTTCAGACTTTTAAATGGTGCTGAAATCATTAAGACTATGGGGACTTTTTATTTTTTATTATTTATTTATTTTTATTTTGTGTACGTTGGTGTTATGCCTGCATGCATGTCATTGTGAGGGCATCCAGTCCCCTGCAACTTGAGTTACAGATGGTTGTGAGCTGTCATGTGGCTGCTGGGAATTGAACCCAGGTCCTTGAGAAAAGCAGCCAGTGTTCTTTTGTTTTCTTGTTTGTTTTTTAAGACAGGGTTTTGCTGGAGCTTTGAAGCCTGTCCTGGAACTCGCTCTGTAGACCAAGCTGGCCTCAAACTCATAGGGATCCTCCTGCCTCTGCCTCCCGAGTGCTGGGATTAAAGGCATGCACCACCACTGCCTGGCCAGCCAGTGTTCTTAACCGCTGAGCTGTCTCTCCAACCCTGACTATGGGAACTTGTGATGTTAGATTCGGTGCACTTTGCCTTAGAAGATGGCCATGAGCCTTTGGGGACAAGAGAAGGAAAGTATGGCTTTAAAATGACGTTGTTTGGGTGCTGAGTCACCAAGGGGCGGAGTTGTGGTGCTTATTACTTAAAACCTGACAGAATCTACAGTCACCTGGGAGACAAGTCTCCAAGCATGCCTCTGAAGAGTGGAATATTCCTTCACACCCTGTGAATATGTGTCACTGTGATTGCGTTAATAAAGAAGCTGACCGGCCAATAGCTGGACAGGTAGAGGTTAGGCGGGACTTGCAGAAAAAAGAGAGAGCATGAGGAAGAAGAGGAGGACTCTCAGAATCTGGAGGAGCCACAGAGAGAAGGAGATGAACTTGTCATACTGAGAACAGATAGCAGAGCCACATGGCAGAGTGTAGATAAGAAATATGGGTTAGTTTACAATGTAAGAGTTAGCTAGTAACAAGCCTGAGCTATCAGCCAAGCGTTTATAATTAGTATTAATTCTCTGTGCGTTTACTGGGGAGCCAGAGGTCCCCATGAAAAACCCCATCTACACTGAGGGGATATTTAGATGAAGTTAATTGAGGTACAAAGATTTCCCCTTTACTATGAATGGCACCATTCCATGGGCTGGAATCCTGGACCGGATAAAAAGACCAAAATGAACTGAGTGCCTTCTTTTCTAGTTCCATGCTTCTTGACCGAGGGTACAATGTGACTGGTTGCCTCAAACTCTAGCTACCACTCCTTTGCCAGCACAACAGACAATACTTGCAGACTGTGAGCCCAATCAAACCCTTCCTTTCTTAAATCACTTCTGTCTGAGAAAAGTGACTAATCTAGAAGTTTCCAGATGGGCCAAGTTTCTCCACTGCTGAGTCTGCAGACGGGCAACTTTCCAAGCAGAGGCACAAATCTAGCTCATGGCACACCAGCGTGTGCCCCATGAACCAGTGTTTCCTGCTCTCTCACTACGTCCATGAGAACGTGTCTGCTTATATGTCAGATGGAGAAACTGAGACTTGAAGCCACCGCCTCACACAGAGGGTACGTGGAGGAAGAGCCGAAGAGCCTGAGGTCAGAGGCGACATTGCCCTGGCCAGTGTGAGCTCCCCCATGGGAAGAGTTCCAGGACACCCTGCAACCTGCCGCCTCACCCACCTGCCTGATCCCAGTCTCACCCTGGAGGAGATGTGCTGTGGGCCAGGGGTTGCACGCCAAGATCCTTCATGCATGCCTGGCCCCCCACTCTTGAACTCTGGGAGAAAGATCATATTGGTCCCACTTCACAGATGAGAAAAGGGGAGTCCAGGACTGAGATCCTGGGTTTATTGTCCACACTCAGTGAAGAAGCAAAGCAGGGACTTCAGTCTGTTTTGTCTGTTCTTACCACCGAGTCAAAAGCCTGTGCGGTGTGAGGTTTTCTGAGGAGCCGTGAACAAACTCACTAGATAGGACACTGAAAACAGACCAAAGACACAAACGGCTCCACCCAAGTCTTGCCTTGGTGAATTCTTGGCTATTCTTGTTTGGCAACTTTACTACTTCCGGAATTAACCAAAATGCAAATGTCTGGGCACACCTGTGAGGGGATTCTTCTTAATTAAATCATTTAAAGTATGAAAACCAACTTCTAGTCTGATCTTTTAGAGGGGAAGAAACACCTTTAATCCAGACCACACCGGCTGGCAGCCTGCATAAAGGGCTGTGGAAGAAGGGCACTTGCTCTCCCTGCCTGCCTGCTCTCACTGTTGCCAACAAATCCACTCCTTCACTGGCATTAGAGCCTGCTTCTTCAGGACTCTGGCAAATACTGAAGACCAGCTGAGGAGTCCAGTCTTGCGGACCAAACAACTGGTGGATTCTTGGACCTTCCGTGGGTAGACAGCCATTGTTGAACTAGCTGAACCCCCGTCTCTAATCCAATCTAATAAACCACAGACAAACAGACAGACTGTTCTGTTCCTCCAGAGAACCCCTGCCTACTAATCCAGGGAACAAATGAGCTCACTGGGGTCCCCTCAGAAGCGGAAATGAGCAGTTCCTTCAAACACCTAGGTGACCAAAGGTGGCTGTCTCACTAAAAGGCCCACTTTTTCGTAGGTGAAGACTGACCAACAAAACTCCATCCCTACAGCTCCTGGTACAGCGCACAGGCAGCTCCACCCATGAGTCACTGGCTTCTGGCCTTGCAGAGAGGCTTTGTAGGTCTCACTATAGTTTATGCGTTTCCTAAATCATATGAGAGTTCCTCCTTCCTCCTGGAGAGAAAGGGAAAGTAGACAGACAGACAGACACACACACACACACCACCACCACCACCACTCTGCCTCTTCCTCTGACTCCCAACTGCTTCCTTTCCCTGTTTCTGTGCTGTTCCCTGAACCTGGGAGGGAGGGAGAAGGGGCTATAGCTGTAATTATTTTCTTCCATTTATGGCTGAGCCACATGACAATCGTTTATTCTTACCAGCTTGACTGGTTATGAGTCTCCATAGTAACCACTGCCCACTATGAAGAAAGAAGTTACCCTCAGTGACCAGCCGAGTGTACTAACAGCACTAACAATCTATAGGCAAAACCACAAGTGATTATAGAGCCACTCGACAGGCGCATCCCAGCTGCGATGACCTCCTCACTGGGCCCCATGACCTCCCTAGCTACAGGTTTTTCATCCCGGTTTACAGTACCACGTGTGAGTTTCTGTTTGTCAAGAGGGCCTCAAATCCATGCGGCAGTTGGTTGCACCTGTAACAGTCATGCTACCATTACACCGGCAGGCACATCTTGCCTGGCGTGCTGGTATTGTGATATGCAAGGTCTATAACATGTTGGTAGCCATTTTCCCCAGCAGGTTGCATGGCAATAATGAAAGGCGGCTGAAAGGGAGGGAACTTCGGGCTCAATTCCAGCTTGATTCCTTCCTGTTCTTTAACCAAAGCATGCAATGTCTCCAACACATAGACTTAGCCATCTAATTCTGGTTTATAAGGAGCAGAAGTGGCAATATCCTTCCTGATTGGTGGAGCAGGGACCTCCCTAGGCAACAGTTCACAGAGAGTACCCCATCCCTAAGCAATAGTATATTACTTTTGATAACCTTATGGTTTCTGGGTGTGCCTTTTCTCACCCATGCAGCACACTTGCGTTAAACTTTGTAGCTTTTAAAAAAAAAAAAAAAAACTATTCTTTCAGGTGTTTTTCAAACCGGTAAGGCATCGATGAATTAGCATTATATATAATGAGGTGTGCATGCCAGGTGTGAGAAGGATCCCCGAAAGCCTGCCGCCATCAGCGCTGAGAAAGTGCCTGTTGGTTTGGGGATTCACCAGTTAGCATGATGTCTAAAGAAGGAATAATTCAGCTAGGTGTGGTTGCGCACGCCTTTAGTCAAAGCACTTGGGAGGCAGAGGCAGATGGATCTCTGTGAGTTCAAGGCCAGCCTGGTCTAAGTAGTGAGTTCCAGGACAGCCAAGGCTACATAGTGAGATGTTCTCCCAGAAAATAATGAAAAAAAGTTTTCCCCCATCCAAGTATTCCAGAAGGTGAGCACCGACTGCTGTGCTCCCCGTTCTGAGCTGAAGAAGAAGAAGGCTCTGTCTTCACGTCATATCATGAACTTCGCCTTCCCCTGGACTAAAGGCAGGATGGACCTGAGGGTTGTCTTTCGCCTCCTCCACCCTCTTCCTCCTCACAACTGATTCTTCTCATGGCTTCCTCGTTGAAAGGTCTTCCACACAGATCTAATTTACGCCTTCTTTTCCTTGCACCAGCCATGAGAAATGGCAACCAGCACCTCCATTTCCTCCTTCAGCTTTTCCACAGTTCCCGTTAAATCAGAGACTAAAGGGCAGGGCATCCGTGTGTCTCTCCTGTCACGCTTTCTCCCTCATGCGTGGCAGAGTGCTCAGGCTCGATTTGTGCAATCTTATCATCTACAGCAAAGGTCGTGGGACTCCACCCAGCCTCCTGGCCACCTGCCCTTAAATGCTACTCTCCGATATTTCAATATACCCTCTAGTCCTGCCGCTATTGAGGGGAATGTCCTCACATTCCTGTGGAGGACCCCGCTCACGAGGGAGGCATGTCACCCCACGCCACCCTAGAATCCCCACTAAAGATGGGCCATCCTTGGACAGTTCCTCCTTACTTGTGTGTCTTATAACCAGGCATGGAATGACAGCAAGATCCACTGTCCCATACCACACGGGGAAAAGTAACCACGTTAAAATTGCCTCTGTGGATGCTGCACAGCTGGGTTGTGTGTCTCATCAAGGCGGCCATGCAACTGCCCCTTCCCAGCTCATCTGTGGTTCTGTTGGTCCCCTTCTGTGCTGTGTAACATTTGCCCAGGGAGGCTTGAGCAAATTCTTGTCACTCCATATGGGTACCAACAAACAACCAATGATATTGTTCCTGTCCAGCATTCAAGCAACGTGAAAGACCCAATGAAACCCTAAGCATGCGGTTCACCGAGTAAAGGTAGCTAAGAAGACAGAGCCGGACCCTGCCACTACCTGGGGACCTGTGCCGCTCAGCACTGACTACCAGGCTAAGGAAGGGAGAGGGGCTGCCGGCACATGGCAATAGTGTGGAGCTTGGAGGCGGCAGCACTCTTTGGAAGGTTCTGGAATCTCAAACCCCTGGCTCAAGGGTGAGGCTGGCAGCCAGCTGCAGGGGCCAGACACGGCTGTCCCATCTGCCCATCACTCCAAACCTCTTGGTTCTCTGCAGGTCCTGAGGAGAGGCCCGCCCAAGGGAGCCCTTGGAGGGACAGAGTAGAGGTATTGACCGCCCATCTTTGTGGCCTTTTTCCTAGCCACACCCTGACCCCCAGATCTTTGAACAGAGACAGAAACAATGGTCTCCTCTGGACAGCACAAAGGACCAAGGCTGTCTCTAATCATGTTATGGCCTGACCCAGGTTTTAGCACCTTGTAGGAGGTGACACGGCCCCGAGACCACGTGGACATCATAGATGGAGAACAATTCTCCTAAACCAAGGACTGACCTCTCTCCAAGACTCCCATTAGGATGCCAAGGAGGGTGAGAGGGACATTAGCTTTGACATTTAAAACAAAAACAAGCAAACAAAAAAATGGTTCAAATGCTGGGTCCCCCACGCCCCCTCCATGACATTAAGCAAGTCACTCCCTCCTTACTTCCAGAGTCTTACTTCCAGAGGCACAAAACCAGAGTGACGAGGTGTGCCGCTCCCCTCATCCCGTCAGAGAAGGCGCAGAGAGCAGCAGCCAGTGATGCTTGAAAACTGTCCCCTCTGCCTTCCGTCTCTGCTTGGTTTCTGGTCTCCACCTGTGTCGCTAGCTGCCTGTGTGTGACCCGATGTAGGACTTCTCTCTCCGACATGCATAGCCTTGGCAGGACTTCGAATGTCATGTATGGAATGCAAGTTTTCATATCGTGATAAACTAAGACCCAAGGCCAAAACCAAAGATGAGCCCAGCTCTGCTATCAGGACCCCAGCCCGGGACTCACCCGGCTCAACAGCCTTAAGCCTGACCCCTTCCTCTTTCTGGGCCTTGGTTGCCCACCAGAAGCCCAGAGACTGAGCAGGCTGTTTACTGAGGGCCCTCCCTGTCCTGTGTCCTGTGCCCTGTGTCGTTCCTGAGGTAGTGAGCAGCAGGCTGATGGGCTTGCAGCTCTGGTCACCTCAGAAGCCACCAGGGGGAGTCATCTAGGAAATCAAAGGGAGAAGTCCCATCTCTCCAGGCAGGTTGCGCTTACCAGCCTTGTGCCCTTGATTTCTCTCTCACAGGAGCACTGGGAAGGGTCTTTCCTTCACTCCAGGGGCTAACCTCACACCTTGAAGATGTTCTCTCTCAATGGAAGCCTTCCTGACAGCCAGCACCCACGCACAAGTAACCTCTCCGGCTTCCATCCTCCTCTACCAGGCCCGACATTGACTGAGGCCACACCACAGTGTGTGTGTGTGTGTGTCTGTGTGTGTCTGTGTGTGTGTCTGTGTGTGTCTGTGTGTGTGTCTGTGTGTGTGTCTGTGTGTGTCTGTGCGTGTGTGTGTCTGTGCGTGTGTGTGTCTGTGCGTCTGTGTGTGTCTGTGCGTGTGTGTGTGTGTGTGTGTCCTGCCTGAGAATTCCTCAATGGCAGTGCATGGGTCTGACCCATTTCTGTGTCCAGCCTGGGCCTGGCACACATCGGCAGAGTAAAAATCTGCCAAAAGCCCGGGGAGAGGGCTCAGTGGGAAAATTTCTTGCCTTACAAGTGTGAGAGCTAGAGTTTAGACCCCCTGAACCCGTGTAAATGCCAGGCTCCACCTGTGAAGGCAGAGACATGGAATCCCCTGAGCCAACTCTCCAGCTAGACCGGCCAGTCAGCAAGCTCTGAGTTCAGAAGAGAGATTCCCCTCTTGATATATATAAGGTGTTAAGCAATCAATAAAGACTTGATAATATCATGGCTTCCACATGCGTTTGCACACATGTGCACCCACATGCAAACAACCATGCATATACATACCCATGTATCTCACGGGCACATACATAGGCCATAAATAAAGAAATCTCTTGAGACTGAATGACTGCTAAGCCACCATCTAAGGCAAATGGCAGCCCACAGGCCTGGCTCTGCCTTGAGGAGAGCTGAACCCCAGTGGGGCAGCCACTGGATGACTAATGAGCACTGGCTCTGATCGCCCCATCCATCACCCCGATGGAGCCCCTTTCCTTAAAGAACATTAGGGAGCAAATGTATCATCAGTGACTGGAGACCCAATAAAGCAGGCACCTCGAGAAATCTAGTATTCAACTCGTAAAGGCCTTAAAAGCCTTTTTCAATTATGAATGGCCTGGGGGGAGTCGTTCACTCCTCGCCGGGGGAAGAATAAAGATGGAAAATAATAGCATATCAATATTGCTGCGACTTAGCAGGATTAATCCAAGAGAGTTAAGGTCCTGCTTGTCCCTGTTGCCTACGTGCTCAGGTGCATTGGGAAGAACTCTGCCAAGGTGACCTTCACCGGGACACCTGTGGACGAGGCCACCTCCAGGGTGTCAGAACCCCCAATGCCTTGGCTCTTCCTTGGCGTCCCCTGGGGCCTCACCCTAGAACACTCCCTGGCTCTGAGCCATCCTCCCTACCATGAGGCCTCCAAGGGCCAGCCTTCTGCTGCCACTCAGCTCGCTAAGATTAGGGCTTAAAGGGTCTTGATCGTGTGGTGGTGACCACTCAGTCTATATGGGTTATGTCAGGACGCTAGATGCTCACTAGATGCTCAGTCAGTCTGTGTGTGTTATGTCATAGTGCCAGACCCACCCTTCAGGGTGCTTGCGGAAGCTGCGTTTCTATACTATTTCTGCTTCTCGTGAATGTCAAACTATTTTGAAAGAAGATCTCGTAATAGAAACAGAAACTATGACAATGGATCAGCATGGCGCCCTTGTGCTCCCTTAAGGCTAGGACCTAAGCCACGCCAGGTGAGGAGCAGATAGCCACGGTGAATGGTGGCCCCTCGCCTCTCCTCCCCACCTGTCAGCAGAATGTGGAAGGCAGGGTGCACTATATTTTTAAAAGCCAGTTGTAGTGAGTGGTGGCGCACACCTTTAGTCCCAGCACTCGGGAGGCAGAGCCCAGGTGGATCTCTCGGAGGCTGGTCTACAGACAAGTTCCACGGCAGCCAGGACTACACAGAGAAACCCTGTCTCAAGACTCCCCCTGCCAAGAAAAAGAAAATACGGGGAATAAATTTAAAACATCTTTAGGAAGCCTCGGTGGCTTTTGTGTTTCCTAGTGTGATAGGCAGAATGAAGCCATCACCACCTCCAAAGAGGCTCATGACCGAATCCTCAGAACCGATGAACTTGGAAAGGGAAGAAGGCTGTGTGGGGAAGGGCAGGGAGAGAGACTAAGGTCACTCACCCTGTGACTCAGAGACATGGGGAGCATCCCGGATCACCTGGGTGGATCCAGAGTAACTGTAGGTCTTCATGGTAGGAGAGGAAGATATGAGAGACAGACAGACAGACAGACAGACAGACAGACAGAGAGAGAACACAGCTGGCTCTAAAGATGGAAGGAGGGATCGTGAGCCAATGGGTGAGTGAAACTTCTAGAAGTTCAACAAAGTAAGGAAACATTCTTCCTCACAGCTTCCAACAGGAATATAGCCCACCCATACTTTGATTTCAGCCCAGTGAGGCTCAAAGAAATCTCTGTCTCTATAAGATGCATAGACAGACAGAGAGAAAGATGGCTGCCAGCTAAGCACTGTGTCCCAAGACATCCCAAACAGTCCACAACATCCAAAGGCAGCAGCCCCGACCTGGGACCAAGTGCTCAGACACACGAAGGACATTTTACACTCAAATGGCAACAGTCACTATAATTATGAGACTGGCAAGCTACCTGCTGCATTAGCAAAGCTCCTAAATAATTACTATAATTATTGCTGATCAAATTCCCATGCATGTTTATAAATTCCTCTGAGTGGGTAGTAAAGTTTATAGAAAAAAAATAAATGTTCCTCCACTGTCTTAGCTTGCTTTCCATTGATATGATAAATCATGACCATGACCAAAAACAGCTTGGGGAAGAAAGGGTTTTTTTCAGTTTGCAGCTGACCTCATGGAGGGAAGGCAAGGCAGGAACCTGGAGGCAGGAACTGAAGCAGAAGCCTTGAGGAAGACTGCTTACGGACTCGCTCCCCAAGGTTTGCTCAGTTTGATTACTTTTTTTCTCTTCTTTTCTCTTCCTCCCCCTCCTCTCTGACAGGGTTTCTCTGTAGCTTTGGAGCCTGTCCTGGAACTCCTTTGTAGGCCAGGCTGGCCTCGAACTCACAGAGATCCACTTGCCTCTGCCTCCAGAGTGCTGGGATTAAAGGCTAAAAGTGTGCACCACCACTGCCCAGCAGGAATCTTATCTTTATCCTGGTTTTTGAACAACAACAAAAAGGGAGTCAAAAAACTGCAGCTCATGAACCAAAAAAAATTTAAGATTTATTTTTAATTTGTGTGTACGTGTGTGGGTGTGTGTGTGTGTTATGGATGTGTAGGGGACACGTAGCTGGAAAGTGTGTGGTATGCAGGAGAATGGATGGCTTCATTGAGCTTCCCGAAGGTGATTTAGTGCAAAAGAGATGGAATGAAAATAAAATTTAAAATCTAAAAGAGAGAGGCATCACTACAGACACCATAGACATATAAAATATTTTGAAATTAATGAGTTAATAATGCATAAAATTTTACATTAATAAAATTTGATTATTTAGATGAAGAGGATAAAAGTTAAACTTATCTTTTATGCTGATAAAGAAATAGAATATATAGATAGTTCTATATACTTTGAAGAAAGCATACCTGTCTTGGTGAGATTTTATGGTCAACTTGACATCATCTTTTTTTTAAAAAAAAAAAAGATTTATTCATTATATACACAATGTTTCCCCTGCCTGTACACCTCCATGCCAGAAGAGGGCACCAGATCTCATTACAGATGGTTGTGAGCCACCATATGGTTGCTGGGAATTGAACTCAGGACCTCTGGAAGAGCAGCCAGTGCTCTTAACCTCTGAGCCATCTCTCCAGCTCCAACTTGACACAATCTTGAGTCACCTGGGAAGAGGGAACATCAGCTGCAGAATTGTATTGATCAGATTGGCCTGTGGTCTTGTCTACAAGAGATTACATTGATTGGTGATTGATATTGGAGGGGTTGATGTGGTGTTTTAAGCAGGCAAAATTACACAGCTTCACGGAGTTCAACAGATGCAGTACATCATTGCATCATTAAATGAATGTTCCACGGCATAAAAGAATGTAACACATCTGAAACTGTTGTAGAATTCCTCAGCAGCACCCACTTTGCCTTTTTAAAGAAAATCCTTATTCTCCCCTCACCTGGCCAGAGGGCGGCGGCGGTGCTGTGTTGTGCACATCAGGCCAGGCTGGTAACTCACAGAAATGTAGATTTCTCTCCATTGGTTGCTGCTCCACTGTGGCTCTCCCCTAACCAAAGACAGCTGGATACAGCAGCCTCTATTTAGAGCAAGAGCACAAGGAGATACTTCCAGGCCAAGGAAAGCACATGCAGGAGTAATATTTGCTGAAGGGCCCGTATGGCTGGTGCTGTGGTCCTCGTGAGGGAGCCTGAATGCTCACTGCAGGAACCACCACCTCTGATGGGCCACGCAGGAAACTAAGCAGATTTTCCTCCTGCTGCTGTTGGCTCTCAGCTGGAAGACCCTGGCTCTGAGCAAGGCCTGGCCAGGTCTTCTGTGTCCCTGCTGTCTGACACCTTGCTACACAGAATAACAACCTCTAAAGAGGCCCGTCATCTCTTAACTCCAGAAGGTGTGCACAGTCATTTGCATATTCTGGTACTTTTACATATATTTGCATATTTACCAATGTTACTGTTTACAAAGGACTTTAACTGGTACCTTTCCGTTAAGCGTATAGAAATGGGACAGGAATGGCCCTTTATCCCTGGTGACACAGGGCTCATCAGGATAAGGAAGGCAGGAGGGGCAACAGGAAATGGGAGCCCCAGGGTGGTTGATGCAGGCTTGGAGGACTCTGGTCAAGAGCCTAGGAGGGCAGTGACCTTGAGAAGGGAGGAAAGGACACAGAGCTACACACACACACACACACACACACACACACACACACACGCCTCCAGGAAGAGCACAGCTCAATCCACAGCCAGCAAGTTGACAGCAGTGGGCCACACCAGCAGGGGACAGTGCAAGAGTCCTATCCCATGGGCTGTGTCCCCTTCAGCCGCCCAGTGGGCAGGGTGGCGTGCAGAGGCTTGCAGGATGAGTGGAAGGGAGCAAGAAGACTCATGGCCCATCCTGGGAGGAGAGGAGCCTGCTGAGAGAGGGTCCCCAGTGTCCCCATCCAGGGCTTGAACTTGCTCTGCCGGGGGGGGGGGGTGCTTGCTCTGCCCTTGGGTCTGCCTTGACCCTTGTCCCCCTTCCCCAGATGATGGTTTTGAGCAGACCTTCCCAGCAGGCTCTGGGGCAGGTGACAGTACCCAGACGGCTGCCCCAGGCTCCACCACAGGTGATTGCTCGAGGCTCTGACTTTTCTGCCTCCCCTCTGCCCACCTGCTCACACAGCGAACCCTCCAAACTCCTTTCCCTGGGATCTAATAGCAAAAATGAAGGGGTCTGATGGGCCAGAAGCAGTTCTGCGACTCCCCTCAAGGGAACCTGACCTGGATCCTTGACTTCCTCCCACCTCCCTCCCTTTCCCCGCCTTTGCTATACCCCCTTGTTAACTCCTCCCCCAAACTCCAGCTCCTACACTATGTAGGTCGACCTAGATTCTCTCCTGAGGCAGTAGAAACCGCCCCATACCTCCAATATGAAACATCTTGGTTTCCTTAACTATATAGACTGACCAGCTCCTTAAACTACTCTATTCCCACGCGAGGATATACATTTAAAAAAGAAAAAGAAAAGAAAACCTTCGATGCACAGAGAAGGTCCACAATTGCCTAAAGGTCACACAGCAAAGGCACAGAACCCCCATGTTTCCCATTTTTACCTGGAACCCCTCCCCAGCATTTCTACTGCTGGCTGGTGACTTCCTCCAGCAACCTGAAGGACAGGGAGAGCAGCCAGGCCCAAGGATTCATGTCCAAGACCACAGTGATGCTATTCTTTCCTCGAGTGAGCCCCACCCATCCAGTGCCAGATTTAGCCATTTAATGCAGCTGAGCCTGCCCCCCTGTCCCCCCTCCCGTCCCCCCTCCCGAGATTAGCCCCTGCTTTGAATGCCTGCCCAGAGACACTCAGCTTAAAACACCGGGAAACAACAGAAAAGAGGGGGGGAAGAAAGAAAGAAAGAAAAAAACATCGACCACATTTAATGGAGCCGTCAGCGGGTGGGTCTGACCCGTCCATTATGCGGCCCTGCCCGCCTGGGGAGCCCAGGCAGCCTGACCACAACATTAGACGACATCAGCCCACAGGCCAGGCTGGGAAGGAGCCGCCCTCAGCCCGAGCCTGGGGGCTGGCCACGACTGCTCAAGGCTCAGGGCCTTGGGGATTCTCCACGCCACAGGCCACAGGGCCGCAGGCCACACCGGATATGGCTCCCCCTTCCACACTCAGGACCCCACTCAAGGACAGGCCCTGGGTGTGTTTCCAAGGTCTGTCCCCCTGAGTGCTATAACACCTGAGGGGTACCTTGAGATATGACTCCACAGAGACTTCATGGCTAGTGCCTGGGAGCGGGTTGTTTAAAAATTGCCTCCCTGATATCCAAGGCAGGAGACAGCACCGTCACCCAAAATGTGTCCCCAGGAACAGTCCCTCAGGATGTGTCACAGCGAACAGATGGGAGAGAGAGAGCTGGGGAAAGAGGATGTCGGCCTGACCATGCCCCTCTGGAGAGAGGCAGACTAGTCAAAGCTCCAGAAGCCCTGCAGCCGAGCTGGGGTCTCTTCTGTTCATTCGCAGACGTATCTGATGGCAGAGCTTCCCTTATCTCTGTCCAATATCCACAACAAAGCTGAGGGGTGGCCCAGGGGGTGCTCTTTGGGAAGTGGTGCTTTTGGGTGTAAGTCCAGTCCCATCCCCCTTCCCCCCTGTGACCATGGACTCAGTTAGGAGGGTGGCAGGCGCTGTGAAGAAAGGAGGAATGACTTTAGCTTTAATGGCACCTGCCTGAGGATCATAGAGACGGACCTCCACAAAGTCACAGGAGGGATAGACGTACCCCTGGGGGGAGCAGCAAGACCCTGTGTTCCCACTCCAAGGAGGGAGGATTCAACCGGGGAAGTTGTGACCCCTTTTCCAGTCTTTCTTGTAAGCCAGGACGTAGGCCCCATGCTCCTGGGATTGCTTCTGAGAGCTCATGAAACGTCCCAGGTCCCACTGGAGACTGAACCAAATGCTTTGGAGTCTAACTTAGATTCCTGCCCTCCCCTGTGGCCACGCCATGGCCCCGAAAGACATCACCCTCCCTATGCTGGTGGCCACAAGACTGACCCCCAGGCTTACCTCTGTGGGAGTTTCTGGGCTTACGGTAACAAGTGTCTCAAGATCCTACCAGCTAAGCCGGCAGTCTGACCATAGCTAGGACACCTGGGCACTCAGAGCAGACAGCAGGGAATGACTCATGTCCCAATTCTCTGAGTGTGGATGGCACTTCATGTAGCAGTGGGTGACCAGGTGCCTTAGGGTTACTATTGCTGCGATGAAACACCAAAAGCAGCTTCAAGAAGGAAGGATTTATGTGGATTTACATGTCCACATCGCTGTACCTCAGCAAAGGAAGTCAGGACAGAGAAACAAGTGGGCAGGAACCAATACGGAGACTTTGGAGGACTGCTTCTTACTGGTTTGCTCGCTCTGACACACTCAACCTGCTTTCTTTTAAAACCCAGGGCTCAGCCCAGGAATGGCTCCACCCACAATGGGCTGGGCCTTCCCCCATCAATCACTAACTAAGAAAATGCCCTATAGGCTTGCTGACAGCCTGATTTTACTGCTGCACCCTCTCAGTCGAGGCTCCCTCCTCTCAGATGACTGCAGCGTCTGTCAAGTTGATTGACATAAAACTAGCCAGCACACCAGATCACGTGACAAGTAGCTTTGGCAAACAGCCTTGGCTTGGGGTAAGTAACCTGCCCTACCCTGGAGCAAAGGATGTAGCCTGTTCTTTGTCCTGTGACAGTATCCAAGTCACGTGACAGTGTTCTGGTCCCAGAATGCTGTCTGTACCCCATGACCAGGTCGTATGACGGCCTTTCTTCCCATGATGTTATCTGAGTCCCATGACAGCATCTGTCGCTGTAGGGTCTGGGGAGGTGTGGGTGTTCATAACCCCTGCTAAGCCTCATCTCTTGCAGACCCAGGAGGGCTTCAGTTCCCGAAGCAGACCCTACTACTGCTGGATAAGAACAATATGATTTGGGAATTCTAATGGAAAGCTGGGTGGGGGCAATTCCCTGAATAATTTCCCAGACAGCTCTGTAAATCAAAAACTGTCCCCAAACGAGCATCTGGGCTGCACCATCATGACGGAGAGGCCATGTGCTCCCTCCTCAGGCCGCTGCCTTTCAGGTGGCCGCTCAGGGAATTTCATGGTGAGTGCCCAGGCCTCAACCTCAACCTCAACCTGCCTTGCCACAGCTCTGTCTCCAGGGTCAGCTTTGCTCTCCTCCCTAAGCCTCAGATTCCTCATCTTAGGAAGGATAGAGACACGGGGTCCTACGGAGCTCCGGACACTGTGGCCGCTGGGAGTTTTACTCACAGAGCCGGGAATCCAAAGCGCTTCCATGATGGAAACCTACCTTCTACCTTTTGAACTTTGCCAATCTCCTCAGGAAGGACCGACAGGCCAGAGACCATGAAGACAAACTCAATCTCTGGGTCCCTAGAGTTGACCATCCCCACTCACTCACTGAGCTCTGTGGAGGGGGGGGAGCGAAGCCTCCACCAGAAGTCCCCTGGGGTGCTGTGAAGACAGCTTCAAGAGATCCAGGGAGAAGCCTTCCCCACGCCTACAGCACCTCACCATAGCCCCTCAAGGGCCACACTATCCCTTCTACCTTGCCCCAGGGGACTTCTGCCTGTGTCCACCCACTAGTTCCCAAGGCTGAGCTGCAAGGCTGAGCAAGACACCCCTGCACCCCAGGCTTCCATGGGCTCCAGTAAAGAAGCAGATGGAACTGGAGGAAAGGGGAGGGACCACTCAAGTGATGGGTGCCCAGCATGAAAACACTGGGAAGCTGTGACTTCTTCGGCATATAAAACTTCTGGGGCACAGGAGGAGGGGCCTGACCCACGGCCTCACAGTGAGCAAGGTTTCGTTCTCAGACTGGGCAGCATTTGGTGCTGAAGGTAGAGAGGCCACCCTGGACCCAGGGACCCGGAGCTCAAGATGCAGCTGCGTGTGCTTTGCTGTGCGAAGCCACACGCACCACTGCTCCGGGTCCCTCACCTCTGAAGTGCCCCTCCAACAGCTCAGCTACATATATTCTCAACCCTAGACTGACGTCTGTGGCCCTTGGGGAGGCCTAGAGCCTTGGCTAACCATGCTGCCTTCAGACAAGTGACCAGCCTTCTGTGCCCCAGTGTCCTCGTCAGCGAAAGGGGACAGAGAAGGCAGCAGCCTCCTGGTCTGTGTGAGGTGCAGAGTTTTGTGCTGGGCCTGCCCCCAGCCCATCCCTGCAGTTTCCACCCTCATCTCCATCTGTTCAAGGTCAGAGCCGCAGGGAAGACACGCATCCAGCACCCATTCAGTTCTCTCCACAGGACAGGCGAAAGACAGAAGACACGGAGGGGGAGGAGGAGGAAGGGTGGGGTCTGTGCCCTGCTCCAGCTCTTGCCTGTTCACCAGAAACAACTCAGAAACAGTTCAGAGTGCAGGTGGTGCTCTCTCCGCTCCCATCTGCCAAGGGCATCACACTGTGCCACGTGTTTGCAGCCCAGGACACAAACTACCTCTTCCAGCACTCATGTATTGAGCTCCTGTTGTATGCAAGCCCTGCACCAGACAGGGGAGGTGAGGGAGCGCCTAACTGCGGACCCACAGGGTGAGCTGGTGATAGCGCCATAAAGACACCGACGGTTCTTGGAGAAAACACGGTTCCTTTCGGGCTCAGGTTCCCTGACCAGAGTAGGTGAGGGTTCCAGAAGGGCACAGGCACCAGCTCCCTAGGGAGGGAGACAGCAGCTGGCAGGTGAGGGGCAGGCACAGCGTCTCAGAGTCAGTTGGAGGCAGCAGAGACAGGGAGGCATTGCTGTAAGAAGGGCCTCCGTGGGGAAAAAGGATGTGGGGCCTGGTGGGTGGGTATCCGAGGGGCCCCAAGCAGAGGGCACAGCAAGGGCCAAGGCAGGGCCGGCAGGCACATTCCTGGGGCGCAGTGAGTCTATAGAGAACTGGACTGAGACGAGGAGGGGAAGCAATGGGCTTTGTGAGGCAGGAGAAGGCTTGGGGCTTCCTCCCGCTGGAGGCTGGGAGCCGTATGAGGAGGGTAAAGTGAGTAGCAGTAACCAGACCCCTTATAGGGTACGGAGGGGTGTCTTTGCTTGCCAGCACCCAGCCCCCCTCAACACCAGCCTGCCCTCTTCACCCCACAATGGCCGAAGAGCTCTGAGCCCTGTCATGGATGGCTGGGACTTTTGCTCCCTGGCCAGTGAGAGGCCTGCGGTACCAAGCCCCTGCTCCTACAGCTCTGAGCTGGCCTGCTATGGTCCGGTGGCCTGGGTAGGGCCACAGATCCCCTTATCAGTTTGATGAGCCCTGGGCTCATTTTCCTTGAGGGCACCATCAACTCTTCCCAGCCTCAGCCCCTCTGACCCCCCCCCTCCCTCCCGCACACCCCGGCCTTGCTACCCTCCCGGGAGTCCCCTGAAGCAACACCCACTTTGGGCCTACCCCAAAGGAGTCACGTGACCTCCTCAAAAGATCCGCACTCCGGGGACCAGAAAGTCCCGAGGCTCCCAAGTTCAATACCTCCCTCCCATCCCTCCATCGGGCCACAGCTGCCACCAGGGGGACATGAGCTCATCACACCGCGACCCCGCGCTCCCCCATTCAGACGTGACCTTTGATTTCTCGGGTAGAGTGTAAATTACATGTCGCCAGCATAAAATATTAACCCCGATTTATACTTAATTATTGATGCTATTATGTATTCCATAGTAATGGCATCAGAAATCGCAGCCCCGTCCATGCCCAGTAAATAGCTTTTCTACATTAGTCCTTGAGGTAAGAAGCCGAGCCGCGTGCCTTCTTCCCCAGATGATTGATGACGATGGGGAAGTTCGTAAATAGTCTTCCAGAAATATTTCTCTGGCCGTGCACAGCTCCGAAGGAAGGGGGGCCATGCTAATTATCAGGGCGGCTGGGCGGATGCAGCTCCCCACCCGGGAGCAGCGGGCTGAGGCTTGAGAGATGGGGACGGTTTAAGCAAAACCGCGCTGAGTGGCTTTGGGGAGGGCGGCGGAGGACCGCAGCGGTTTGCCGGAGGCTTGAAGTCACATGTAACCTTCCCGTGGACACGGGGGTTTGGGTTTTTATTGTAACATTAATAATTCCGGTTTCTTGTAAAATATTCATGGTTCCTGCAGCTGCTTGCAAACTCACTCTCAGCCACTGCTTTTAATTTCCACGTTGCCCCGTGCAGGCCTCGGCCGTCGACCACCCGTGGTTCTCAGGCCGTTTATTAAGTGGAGGGAACGGTGGCCATCGGGTGGTCAGGAGCATCGAGCTCCGGGATTTTCTGCTGCGAGCTGGTCCTGAGCCAGGCAGGCCCGGAGTGGGCGGGGCCTCTGCTCGCCAGGCCGAGTGAGTGATTTGAGGACCGGGAGCTTCCCACTAAGTGACAATCTTGCAGCTGGACATTGAAAGACAGAGGCAGGATAAAAAGAGAAGCAAGAATCATTCGGGTGTACAGCCCAAGGTGGGTCAGGAGAGCTGAGGGGCTAATTGCTCAGGCTCTGAAGAGGAGGGTCCCTGCTCCGCTCTGCCTCCCAGAGGTGTGTGGCCTTGTGGTAGCTGTGTGACCTTGGCAAGTGACTTTCCCACTCTGAGCCTTCTCTAGAAAAGGGGCAATGTTGAGGCCTTTGACAACTGTGCCCCGTGTAACTTGTTATTAGTCACGCGGAAGCCTGCCCAGGTGGGTCTGTGCTGAGGCAGAGCCTGTGGATGTCAGAGCACGGAGGGGCTTTGTCACCTGTGTCCCACCTGATGAGGGTTGAATGAGGGCAAAGTGACCGCGAACGATGGGATGGGGCAGGTGGCAGATCTAAGGCCACAGAACACTGCAGGATAAGAGACAGCAAATGTCCTTTCTCCCAGAGCAATGGATCCCCAGTGGGTCCAAAAGGGAAGCTGCAAAACACTCAGTATATCGGATTGGGCTTGATTCACTAACAGTGGATTGAACTAGGGGAAGGGGTTTTATGTCAGCTTGACCCAAGCTAGAGTCATCTGAGAGCAGGGAGCCTCGGCTGAGAAAATGCCTCCTTCAGATCGGCTATACGCAAGTCTATAGGGCGTTTTCTTAATTAGTGATTGATGGGGGAGGACCCAGTCCACTGTGGGTGATGCCATCCCTGGGCAGGTGGTCCTGGATTTTATAAGAAAGCAGGCTGAGCAAGCCATGAGGAAGGAGCAAGTCAGTAAGCAGCACCCTCCATGGCCTCTGCATCAGCTCCTGCCTCCAGGTTCCTGCCCTGCTTGAGTTCCTGTCCTGGCTTCTTTAGATGATGAAC
Organism: Alexandromys fortis; assembly: GCF_014885135.2. NCBI lineage: Eukaryota > Metazoa > Chordata > Mammalia > Rodentia > Cricetidae > Alexandromys > Alexandromys fortis. The sequence goes on from NW_026067894.1 coordinate 6,761,931, forward strand.
TCCCTAAGTTGCTCTGGTCACAATGTTTTATCACAGCAATAAAACCTAACTGAGACAGGTCTATCCCCCTCTGATCAGAACGCAGGAGCCCGAGTGTAGCCTTCGACAGCATCCTGAGTATCCCTGTCATCCTTGGTCCACGGCTTCCATCTTCGCGATAAGTAGCTTCATGTTCCAGAATGGCTGCTGATGATTCAACTATCGGGTCTGAATTCCAGCTGTGAAGACAGGCCATGGGTAAAGCCAACATGGAGATGTAGGATAGACTTGAAAATGTGTCTTTTCAGTGCTGAGGATGCGGCTCAGTTGGTAGGGTTTGCTTAGGATGCCTGAGGCCCTAGGCTGGATCCCAGGCACTATATAAACCTGTACGGGGGCAAAGGGCATACATACATCAATGCATATGGGGACAAGGGGCATCCCTCTAATCCCAGTACTAGGAAGGTGGATACAGGAGGATCAGACGTGTGGGATCATCTCTAGCTACATAGTGACTCGGTGAGGCCATTCTGGACTATATGAAACCCTGCCACAGCAATAAACCAAACAAGCAAAAACCCAGAAAAGCAAACAAGTTAGAGTGAGCAAAAAAATAAAAAAGGGGAGGGGCCTCTCCCAACTTCTGTCTGGGGTAGGGCTCCTGATCTGCGCTTTAAACCAAACCTGCCCTGGTGCCGTGTCTTCCACATGACCCCTTCTCCTTACTTTCTCCTCCAGGTCAGCCGTCCTGAGTCCTCGACCACCCTTAGAACGAGGAATGATAGGAGCTCTGAGTCCCTTGAGCTTCCCCACAGGGCTCAGAGTGCACCTGCAGCCTGGGGTCTCAGCTGGGATGGGAGAAGTGAGGACCCCCAGGTCAGCCACTGGTGAGGGAGCAACTCCAGAGGGGAGCAACAGCCGTGAAGGCCCAAAAGTGAGAGGAGGAGCTGTGGCTGATTCGGGATGGACAGCGGGGAGGACCCCTGGGCAGGAGGCTGTGAAGGCTGTCCAGCTGGGCTGACCCACGGCTCTGGCCACACAACGCCTGCTTAACTACTCAGAGGGAAGTTGTCATTGCTCCCAGATGCTTCCGTCTGATCTGGAAACGGTCCAGGAGCACTCGTGACTAATCAGTGGTTCCCCAGAATCCCATCATCCCTCTTTCTAAACCACAATTCTTGTTTAAGTATGAATGTGTCTGTGCGCATATCTGTGCATGCCCGCAGAGTCCAGAGGAGGGCACCAGATCCCCTGAAGTTGGAGTTACAGACGGTTGTAAGCCACCGGACATGGATGCTGGGAATCAAACTTCTCTAGGACTGCAGCAAACACTCCTAGAAGCTGGACCACCTCCCCAGCCCCTATTCCTCCTTTTGAAATGCTGTAGAGCCCCATTCCCCCACCCCATCCGCTCTCTAAAATGTCCCAGGAGATGACTTTGACTGCTGGGAGGCCACTTTGGAAGTTCTTAAGGGTCATGAAGATGAGGATTCAGCAGAGAACCTCAACACTCTCCTACCCAAACCTCCGCCTTTCTGGGGCTGCCATTTCTTCTTAACCAGATTTGGTCTCTATGCTGCCAAGAAAGTGTAGAGAAAACCAGTGTGGTTTGAGTGAAGGTCCAACATGGTGTAGACAGCAGCTCAGAGGCCTCCTTCTGCTGAAGGTCCCAAGAGACCTGAGGGCAGTTGTCTGGCAACCCCCAGAATGCCCTTTCCAGGGTCATACCAGAAAGTCCTCAACAGGAAAGAGGTGGAGCAGGAGGAGGAAGAGGAGGAGGAGGCTACTCATTGCCTGCTGGTTCAGAGCTTATCTATTTAGTGGGGGACAAGAGGACTGTGGCCCTCTTGTCAGCATGCAGTCCCAAGTTGGTGACAAATTCTGCCCAAATCCCTCTGGTCTCTGGCCCAGCTCAGGGAGATCTCTGGCTCACTGGAGGTAGAGGCAAAAAATGCTTTTTGTTGTTGTTGTTTGTTTGTTTGTTTTTGAGACAGGTATTTGCCTTTCATTGTATCTTCCAAGTTGTCTGCAACAACCACTTACTTTTACAAGCAGAGAGAACAGGCTAGCCCTTTGTTGGGAAATCTGAGTCCTCTGTCCACTAGTGCTAGCTTGGCCCTGGCTCCCAGCTGCTGTCTCCTGGGGGCTTAGCTTTTTGTGCTGTTGCCACACTTATTCTCCCCAAAAGCCTGCCCTGGGACTCCACATGCCCCCACAGGCAGCTCTGCTTCTGCCACCAACCTACAGTCAACAGGGGCTGACCCAGTGGGGAACAGATGTGACCAAGGTTCCTCATCAACAGGCACTTACCCAGGAGGAACACTGTGGATGTGACCAAGGTTCCTCGGCTCAGAAACCTTGATCAAGCCCTAGCTCTGCCCTTGACAAATGGCTGCTTGGTCCCTGTGTCAGGTTCTAGAATGTTCCATCCTGCCCTCAACATCCACCAGCCTGTCAGTTATCATAGAATGGCCCTAGGTAGCCCTATATAGAATGTCCTTCCTCCATTGTGGGCCATGCTGATCGCTAACATGATCACGGTTTGCAGGCTCTGCAGGCTCTAGAGAGAGAGGCCTTTTCTTCAGGCTCAGAGCCATGGCTAATCAACAGCACTCTAGCGGCAAGACCTTACACAAAACAGCTCAGCATCTCTGCATCAGATTGACAATGCCTTCTAGTAATGAAACTGCTTTAGACAAGAGATGGCAGATACCTGACACTCCCGCTGCGTCCTCCCTGGCCTCACCTTGACAGACATTACTAATCAATCTTAGCATCCTTTGCTGAGGAGCCAGGTCCCAGCCTCAGAATTTTTCTTAACACTGTTCCAAGCAAAGCAAAACATTTAAGGCAAAAGCTGTTCAAATTGAAACAAATTAGCTGATTAAAATGTAAAAGCCGTCACTCCTCAGTTCTCGGAGCTAGAGAATATTAGACAGCACAGCCAGCAGATCAGGGTTTTGTGTAGGAGTCCACATTAATCCCTGCTAGGAAGTCAGACTTCCTGCAGCCACCAACGTCAGCCAACTCCAGACCAACTACTTCCTCCCTCCTGGGACCCCTGGCCATTCGAATAGCGCCCTCTGCTGTCCAATAGCCATTACTAAAAGGATTTCCCGGTCCTGTCACTAAGGAACACACACTGGCTTGGTCCCCACTAGGACAGACCTCCTACTAACTGGAGAGGGTGAGGGTGGGGATAGCTCTGTGTCACCTTGCTGTCTCCTGACTCTCTATCCCAAGTCATCCACCGAGAGCTGTCTGGTCCATTTTCAGCTGGTAAACTGAGACCACCTGAGGGAGGAGCCTGGTTCAGGGTCACACAAGAGCAGAGCAGAACCCAGGACCCTCACACTCCCAGACCAAAGATTTCAGATGCACGGCACCGTGTTTCTCTTCTCCAAAAACACAGGCAGACACAGGAGACCTTGGACTCCGTAGCCTCTGCGTCCGCTTGGCGCTGTGGAATGATGCGGCTCAGCCAGCTCTCTGGGACCGTCCTGACTCCCCTGCCAGAGGAACCTCCTCCCTTCCCTCACCTCTCTGAGTCTCTGGCTCTCCCCCACCCCCACCCCTGTGTGTTTTAGCCACGGTGGCCTAGTCCTGGAACACCTTTGCACTCACTGTGACCTTTTACAGAGCCTCCTGCCCAGCTATCTCCACACACCAGGGGTGGGGAGTGGGAAGTGGGGAACCAAGGTGTATGGGGGCTGGGGCTGGGGTCCCTCAAATGTCACTCCTGCTAAGAAGCCATCTTCCACTACCTGTAGGTCAGCGTGGCAGTGAACACATGGCAGGCATTTAATAATTACTCCTCGGCTGGATAAATCAAGGGCTGAAAATGGAAACAGCAAAAGAGTCATGGACTGTGAACCAGGGGCTCAGGAATCTAGGTTTGAGCTGGGCATGGAGGTGCACACCTTTAATCTGAGCACTGAGGTGGTGGGGCAGAGGCAGGGGGATCTCTGTGAGTTTGAGGCCAGCCTGATCAACATAGTGAATTCCAGGACACCAGGGCCACACAAGAAACCCTGTCTAGAAAAAAAAAATCTAGGTTTGGGGATGCCCACTCTGTTGGGTGACCTTGGCAAGCGTATCAGTTGCCTCGTCCTCATGGTTGTGATGAAAGTAATTAAGGAAGATCCCGCCTATTTGGGCTTACAGTTCTAAGAGACATGGTCCGTCCTGCGGAGGAGGGCATGGTGTGGGAGCCAGAGGCAGCTGTCACGTGGCATCCACAGTCAGGAAGCCGAGACCAACAATACTGCTGCTCAGCCCACGTCCCCCGTGTTGTACAGTCCTGCACCCCAGTTCATGGGACAGTGACTCCCACATCTAGAGTGGATCTCCTCACCTCAGTCAACCTAATCATCTAGATGACCCCTCTCATGCTCTGGGATCGGTTACCGTGGAGATTCTAAATTCCCACGGGGTTGACAATCAAGATTAGCACCTCAAGTGGTAGCATAGCTGAGCCTGGAAACTTGGGATTCTAAGCTCCCTCCAAGGCTTTCTGGCTGTGAGACCCCAGAACCTCTGGAGAAAACAGCCCTTCCTGCCCCAGGCAAGGAGGAGAAGGAGTTCAAGTCCCAGCCGGAGGGGAAGGAGCCCTGGTGAGCAGCCCCACATCCCAAGTCAGCCTCTGGGGGGAGCGCAGATGGGCTGCAGCTCCCAGAGTAGGAGGCTCAGAGGCTGGGAGATTGGAACACCCAGCCGCTGCCCAGATGTGCCTGTTTGATCTGGGAGCGGGAAAAGGAGCCAGCCATGTGACTGTGGGGCCCTCAACTGGGCTGCTGCCAGCCAGAGACAGCCTACAGCCTTGCTTACACTCCAGAGGGCCAGGCAGCGCCAGCGGGAAAACTCGGGTGCTGCCTGCCTGGGGTGGGGGGCAGCAGAGCCCAGAGGCCCTGCTCGGGGTCCCGTGGGTCTCAAGGCTTCAGCAACAGATGCCCTCACAGCCTGAAGGACTTGGAAAAGAATGGCAGCTCAGGTGCAGGGATTGGGGGTCTGAAGCCAAAAGGGAGCCGCTCACAGCTGCTTACTAGGGCTCTGATAGGAACTGGATCAGGACCATGGCCAGGAGGGGCCACCAAGGTCTCAGGTGTGGTTGGGCCCTTAATCCCGGGAGCTGGAGCAATGGCTAGCTGTTCTCTTCCTGGGGGACATAAAGCAGGCTGGCCCTCTGACCTTTTTGATGGCAAAGACAGGCAAAACTCCATGTTCTAGATGGCCCCAAAGTGCAGGAAGTACCTTAGTCCCTCAGTCTTACTAGGGCGGCAGTGACTAAGGGGAGATTAACCTAGGTTCAGATAAGGAGACCCCTAACACATTATCTCAGAAAAACTAGGCAGAAATAGAATGGGTTTAGTTTTGTGGTGTGTGTGTGTGTGTGTGTGTGTGTGTGTGTGTGTGTAAGAGAGAGAGACAGACAGACAGAATATGTATGTGAGAATATGTATGTGTGAAAGAGAACAGTGTGTGTGCACACGCACGTGTACTTGTGTGTGTGTATGTATGTGTGTGTGTATGAGAGACTGTATGTATGAGAGGGGAGGGGCTCTATTAGACATTTTATGAATGTCCCAAGAAGCCCTCAGCCTCAACACCTGCACCTCCATCTGAGACTGCCTTCTGCCCATTCTGGATCCTTGCTACCCTAGGGGTGCAGCAGAAGCTGGACCATCAGCCTCCTTTCCATCCCCTTCTACCTCTCTGAGATGTCACCTCCCAACATCCCCTCAGAGCCTGGTCACACCCCTCTGAGTGGTCGTTGTCCTGGGTTTCTTTGCCAGAATGAGAGAGATGTCCCTGCCCACTGGCTCCTCTGGCCACTCCTGCTTCATCCCACCCCAAGGGGTGGATGCCAGCTCCAGCTGAGTCTCTGCAAATAACAGCTTCTTTACCACCCTGAGGTCCAGGGTTTGGGGAGCCCCCGCCCTAGAGGGACAGGAAGGAGGGAGAAGGTGGTGAGTAGAAGTCCCTGGGGTGGGGACCCCATGAAGACGAGAAAGAAGGAACAGAAGTGACCTGGCGTGATGCTCAGGACACAACAGGTGACAACCAATGGTGCTAATGAAGCCCTCAGGAGCAGACTGGACACGGTGGGAACAGCTTACAGAGCCCAAGTTCTGCACACAGAGGCAGCCGGGCCACACCTTCAACTTAACCACATTCCCACCTGCTGGCCCCCAAATACATTTTCTCATTGGGTCTCACTGCTCAGCTGCTAGGCAAGGATGCTGGACTGGCTGGCAAGACTTCAGGACAAGCCACAGGTGGGAACCCCAGAGCACAGGCCACCCCGATGACTGCTGGTGCCCCTCAGGAAAGGGAAGGATGACTCCCTCTGCACAGCCTCACCTTCCCCAGGATGGCAGGCGGGCACTTTGTTGCCTAGATAGGAACCGATCCGTTTCCTCCGGGGCTTTAATGGATCACCCGGTGTCTCAGCACTGACACCAGGAAGGAACACGGGAGACGGAGAGGGAAGCAGGGTGAGAAGCCCACCGAGAACCAGGGACTCGGGCTGAGGGCGAAGATCTGAGATGATGGAAATCAAAGTGTAATTCGCCACAGATGCGGTAATAGATGTGGGAATGCATTCGGGGTGACAGCCAGGATGCCGGGGCTGCGCTGCAGGCCTCAGAGTCTTTTCACCCTCCACAGGGGCAAGTAAACAGAGGGGTGTCTGTGATGGAAACAGGTCCAGGCTGGCCGAGCAGGGAAAGAGCCTGGTCAGGGCCACAGGCTGCTGCAAGCCACCTGGACCGCCTCGGAGGAAGAGCAGAGGAGAGCGCCAGGCCAGGCCCACAAAAGGAGGGAAGCGTGTGTGCTGGCCACCTCTGTCCTCCTCCCCAGCCCCACGCAGCTCCAATACCCCATCACTGCAAGTAACAGGGAGACCACTGGGATGTCATGAACAGCCGCCTTACATGAGTCGTTTTACTGGGAGACTGGCAACGCCCACAGGCATCAGAAGGCCTGTACTGGGGAACCCCTGCCGCTCCGCTCTGTGGTCTTGGGGAGGCCACTGAGCTTTGCTGAGCCTCGGGTGTCTCTATGGAAAGCACAGTGGAGTGGTCTTGGCTCTTCTACTTACCAGCCGGGCTCGGTGAGGTCACATCTGGGAAGGACGTTAGCCCAGGTGGAGACCCACAAAGTCTCAATGGAAAGCCACTGTGGGCCTGGTGTCCATGCGGTCAAACTGGGTGGATTTCCATGGGCGGGGGGGGGGGCAGTGATAGGAACCACAGCTCAAGATTCACGCCACAGAGCCGAGTTCTTCAAGGAGGGGGTTGGCTGGTCACAAGCTGACCCTGTTTGCATAAGGCAGGAGTGGGGTTTGTGTTTTACCCCCTTTTCTGACCCTGCTGAGCCCTACCTAGGTCTGCCCTGCAGCTGGAACTTGAGTGTTCTAGGACATCAAAAAGATAGTCCCCGAGCACACAGACAGCCCTGTGCCAGCTGGCTGCCAGCTGGGAAGACATCACAGGACACCATCCCAGCCACACATGGGCTCACAGAGACGGCCATCTATACTCAGCTCTGGTGTCACGGAGACTGTTCTCCAGAGACTGGGTCTGCTGAGAAGACTATTCCTAGTGTGCCCAGAGTATCCAGGGCCACTCCCTGCCCCCTCTCCCTTAACCTGTCTCCCTCAGCTCCCTCTGTCTCCCTCAACTCCCTATATCTCCCTCAGCTCCTCTTTGTGCTCTTGCCAGGGGAAGCAGTCTGGTCTCGGCTTTTGAAACCCAAAGCCAAGAATGCCACTGTATCTCTGATGTCTCTTCTTTCTTGAGGTCTCGTGGACAGTGACGGCAGATAAAGGGACAGCGGTGTGATGGACCGACTGTGGAGGAGCTTGAAGAACACAAGACTTGTGAGTTGAGAGTTCAAACCCCACACCATGCCCTCCAGGAGAGCCAGCCCATAGCACACGTGAACACACACACACACAATCATAAAAGAGTCTAGTTTTGTAAAAATGACTATTTTTCAAACTTCACTTTAAATGTGCCATGTGGAACAACTGGATATTTTGCCTAACCCTAAAACTATATTTCAAGGGGGACTGGAGAGATGGCTCAGCTATTTAGAGCACTTGCAGATGTCCCAGATTCCATTCCCAGCATCCACTTGGTGGTTCACCCTATCCTAACTTCAGTTCCAGGGGGTCTAGTGCCCTCTTCTGGCCTCCCTGAGCAGTGCATGTACATGGTGCACATACATGCATGTAGGCAAACCACCTATACATATATATTTAATGTGAAATTAAATAAATCTTAAAATAAATTTAATTATATTTCTAAAAATAAATTTAAAAGAAGAAAAAGGTAAAAAGGTGAGAGAGAGAGTTGTTTCTGCTGCAGAAAGGCTTTGTTTTTAACCAGTCCCTAGTGGAACTACGTTATAGACCTAAGAACTCCATCTATGAGACCCCAGGGATGTGTATCTGTTTTTTGCTGTTGTTTTGATGTTTGTTGATGCTGGTCCCAACTCCCGGCTTCAGACACACCGGGCAACTGGTCTACCTCTGAGAGGCATCTCACTCTTTTCCTTCTGGAACAGTCACTGGGGTGCACTGTGTACAGCTAGAGGGAACCTTCCAGGGATGGAGGATGGCAGTGTAGGGAAGAGGAGGACCCAGTGTCAGGGAGGAAGCTGCCACCTCAGATGTGAGTGCACTGTCCTCAAGGACCCCATCCTTCCAGACCTTTCTAGCGAGAAAGCCCATTGCTTCACTTTCCTCCCACAGATGCCCATGGGGGAGATCATTCAGTACCAGGGGGCCAGCGTGAACCAATCTACACATCTCCAGTGTTGTCAAAACCGTGTGGACATCAGAGGACAGTGTGCAGGGGTCCCCTCTCCCCTCCCACCATATGGGTCTCACTAAGCTATCAAGCTTTAGGCGTGACAGCTGGCGTGTTTACATGCTGAGCCATTCGCTCAGCCTATAAAATGCTTTGAAACGGTCAGTTGCTGAACAATAAATTTTTGATGGACTAGTGAAATTTAAGGGGACGTAGAAGGGAGGGGGACAGTCGGGAGCCAGCGTTCAAAGCCTGAGGGGTGTGGTTTGGGGGTCTCGGCATTCTCCGGCAACCGGGGTGGCTGGAGTGACACATGATGCAGGCCTCCTGAGGACAGGGCCTATGTCTCTACCCAATGCATGCATGTGATGGCATACAGCAGATGCTAACCAAGCTCCCCTGAATCTACAGATGGTGAAAAAGATGGGAAAGGGGCTGGGAGAGATGGTTCGGTGGGTAAAGCACTGGTCGCGTGTGTGCGAGGACCCGAGGCTGTCGTAAAGTCAGCTGTGGTAGGATGGTGCCTGCGATCTCAGTGCTCAGTGCCGAGATGAAAGGCAGAGACAGGAGAATCCCTGGGGTCTGCAGACCAGCTAGCCTGGCACACGCAGTGGAAAACAAGAGACTGTCTCAAACAAGGAGGAAAACGGGATCAATATGCAAGTTTGTCCTCCGACCTCCATAGAGGCACTGTGACGTAAACACACCGGAACACACTCATACACCGTAAACACAAATATTAAGAATAAAATAAATAAATAAAACAACATTTTAAAAGAAGAAGAAGGGTTTTCTGAGCTCTTTTCTGAGCATAAAAACCCAGAGATTCTGTTCTCTGCTCTTCTTGCTGGGGTTGGAACAAGGACCTGTCGGTATGCGGTGTGCGCTCTGGGACGCCCTGGCCCTGCCCTGATGCTAACCTAAAGCCAAGCCTCAACCCAGACAAAGCACTTCTCAGAACCCACTGCCCACTGGGAGGCTCACAGCCCAACTCCAGGCCCCAAGGAGAAAGCACATTTGTTTACTTGACCTGAGTGACATGTTCATTGATTTCTCTGGAATGGTTCATTCATAAAGGCAAATTGGGCCCCTCTTGGGGATGCCAATGGCCTTTTAACAAGCTCCCCCGGGGGGTGGCTTCTGAAAATGAGACGCAGACCAGCCAGAAATGGAATCTGCCATCCCAGTCAGGGAAGAGGTGCCACCTTGCGACTTGGTAGGTCAGGGACCTCGGTCTAGCCCCACGGGCTGGGCACAGCAGGAAGGGCAGGCCAGACAAGGATGCACCAGGCTGTCTCACACTGCGGAGCATCTGCTGGTTGCTACCGCTGCCCTAATCAAGGCTTCCGCTGTGGTCAGCATGAGCGGGTGAGGGCAGTGAGGAAGATGAAGTCTCTAGAATCGAAACGGTTTTCTTTTATGTGCTTCCATGTAGAACGTTTCCGTTTGTGTGTAAATGTGCAAGTGTGTGTGCATGCGTGGGTGCCTCAGCATGTATGTTTGTGACTGTGTGTGTGCATAGGTATGTGCATGAATATGCATGTGTGCATGTGGATATGTGTTTGTGCATGTGGATGAGTGAGTGCATGTGGATGTGTGTGTCCAAATGCAGGTACTTATGCATGTAAGTGTGTGACTGTGTGTAGGTATGTGCATGCATGTGTGCATGCACGTAGATATGTGTTTGTGCATGTGGATGAGTGTGTGCATGTGGGTGGATTGTGTGTGTGTGTGTGTGCATAAGTGGGGGGAATGAGTGGGAAATGTGTGTGTAGCAGTGTGCAGGCTGGTGTGAGTGTGTGTGCGTTTGGGCATGGAGACAACTTTGGTGATGCCATCAGGAGCCATACACCTCGTTTTCTGAGGCAGGGTCTCTCACTGGCCTGGAGTTGGCCAAGCAGGCGAGACTGGCTGGCCAGCGAGCGAGTCCCGGGGATCCACCTGCCTCTCCCTCCTCAGCGCTGGAATTCTGAGTGTGCACCACCACACCAAGACAGGTCTTGCCCAACATCAACTGCTCATGGAATGTCCTTGCTCTTTGGTTCAACTTTCCCTCATCACAGATGAGGAAACAGACCCTCAGGGAAGTGACTGGCCTGAGGTCACAGCCAGGAACCCTCCACAGCTGCCTCTCATTCACAAGCAGGCCAGGCTCCATCCTTAAGCTTGCTCAGACCTTTAGACAATCGCGAGGCAGTATTAGCACCCTGCCATCTTATTTTATTTTGCTATAAAATAACTCCACTCTTCTGCCCTTGTTGGCCCCTCAGCATTCTGCTTTAGGAAATAGCTTCTAGCCTTTGATGTCTCCAGATGTCACGCTGTAACTGTTCCTCAGATGGCACGAGGCAGCCGCTCGCAGAGGGCGACTTCCTCCGTTCCTTCTTCGTTCTTCCTCAGCCTCTCTCTCCCCTCAAGGGCAGCTGGAGAGTGTCCCCAGAGCAAACAGAGCTGAGCCCTGGCTCCCACACAGACACTGACTTGGGGTGATCTCAGGCAGGCCACCCCACCGGGGGTTCAGCTTCCCCATCCTTCCATGAGGGCTGCGGCTTTGCGCTTTGAAATGGCTTCAGGCTGCCCACTCCACCCCTAAGGGCTGATAGGCTCCGACTCGCTGGTATTCTGTAGATCCGATACTGAAGCCAATTCATCTCCACTCTCCTCTGATCTGGGCTTAAGCCAGAAAAAGTGGGGTGCATCAGTGAGGAGTCAGACCAGGGGGAAAGGCCCCACCACTCCTCCTGCTGCAGAGGCCACCCCTCCCTGCCTCTTTTAGGACGCTACTGTGACGAATTACCAGAACATTCCCACTGGTGATAGGCAGCTCCAGAGGCTGTCACTCAGGATCAGGGGCCATCGCACTCTGCCCTGATTATTGTGAGTGACATGGCTGTCACTATTGATTCGGCATTATTGAGAGAGAAGAGATTTCTCCCCTCCAAGGGACACGCTCCCAGCAGATGAGCCACAGGCACTCAGCCATGGCCCGAGCCTCTTATACTCCAGTATTCAACGTCGTTAACTAAATTATTAAAAAACTAAAGAGTCCGAAATGACCAAGACTCATGGGGAAAGCAACTCACCAACACAGAACGCCTCTCAGTTGCCCTCAGTCTAATCTAGTTGGGGTTGGTTTGGTTTGGTTTTGAGACAAGATCTCACTGTGTAGTCCAGGCTGGCCTCAGGCTCAAGATCCTCCTGTTTCTGCCTCCCGAGTACTAGGGTGACAGATATGTTCCACCACGATGACAAATGTGTTATGACACACCTAGCTTGTCTTTGACTCATGTACAGATCGGTCAAAACGCAGCATCTTCCAGCTTCCTCTGCGTGGCTTTGAGGAGTGAGGATTCACTGAGAGAGCAGAGGTCTCAGAGCTCAGAACCTGCAGGGATTGGCATTCCGTGGCCTCTGCCTTTGCTTTTGCTCATAAGAGAAATGACCGCTTATAATTAATTGCAAAGCGCAGAAGGAAAAGGTCAGACGGCTATAAAATTCTCCTTTCTTGACAATGAAGCTATACAAGCTGCCACAGACTGGGTGATGGGAACAGCAGAAAAGTTTGCTCCGGCAGTTCTGGAGGGCAGAGGTTTCCGGCCGGGCCTCCAATGAGCATCTGTCATCTTTTCCAGCCCCTCCAGGCTGCCGTTTTCCTCGGCTCAAAGCCGGCATTCACATCCCTCTCACCTTTGTTTCAGCCCCACGTCTTTGTCTGGTGGTGGCAATCAGCCTGGTAACAGCACTGGGCCACTTAGATAATCCGGGAAACTTCCCCCGTCGAAAGGTCTCACACCTGCCAGCCCCTTTCACATCTGTGTAAGTAACATGTCCGTGGAATATAAGACTAACATGTAGGGCTGGAGAGATAGCTCAGTGGTTAACAACACCGACTGCTCTTGCAGAGGACCCGGGTTCGGTTCCCAGCACCCACAACTGCCTGTGACTCCAGTTCTGGAGGATCCAACATGTAAGCGCTGGCCTCCTCAGGCACCAGGCACGCATGTGGTGCACAGACATACATGCAGGCAAATGCTTATTACACATGAAATAAAAATTAAATTAATCTTTAAGACTGTAACATGGACATCCCAGGCGAGACATCTTTCTGCTCAACACAGTACAATATAAGTGACAAGAGGCAAGGCCATTGTTCCACAACAGTAGTCCAGGTGGTGAATTAGGCACAGGGGTGAGAGGGAAGGTAGACCAGATGGTGATTTGGGCACAGGGTTGAAGAGTAAGGCACAAGGGTGAGGGGTAAGGCAGACCGAATGGTGATTTGGAGAATTCCTGCTTATTTATACACCAGAGCCTACAGAAAGAGCCAAGCACAGGGGCCAGGGAGGTGCTAAAGCACCCCTGTTAGGCAGTCAAAGTTAGAAGCCAGGGCTGGCTCCCAGCCAAGCCCAGCATCCAGAGGACCACTGAGTTCCTGCTAACTGGGGTTGCTTTTCCTGCTCCTGCTTCATAGGCATCTCTAAGTGCTTCCCAACTCCCGCCTCAGATGAGGGCTGAGATGGTGTAGGGGAGGCCAATCCTGGCTGCCATGCTCTCTTCTCCACCTTCCTCAGCCACTGCCGCTTCACTCAGGTGAGTCCACTTTTGTGAGAAGGGCGTTCCCATCCTCCCTCAAACCCTCCTCCTAGTCTTCCATCAGCTAAAGCAGGAGAGGCCCAAGCTTGGTTGAGAGAGACACCCTACCCGGCTCACAGTTCAGGCTTGGGCGAAAGAGGAGACATTCGTATTCTGCCCTCCCCTCCACACCCCAAACTTGCTCCACCTCTGTCTCTAAAGTGTGTGTGTGTGTGTGTGTGTGTGTGTGTGTGTGTGTGTGTAAGTCAAAGGATGATTGGTTATTACTCCTCTGTCTCCATCCTCCTTGCTGTTTGAGGTAGAGTATCTATCACCCTGAACCAGGACCACACCAACTCATCTAGACAGGCTGAGCAGTGAGCCCCAGGAGCCACCAGCTCCCCTTCCCCAGCTCTGGGATTACAGGTGTGTGCTACCACCATGCCCAGCTGTTTACGTGGGTGCTGGTGATAGAACTCAAGTTCTCAAACTTACAAGACAAGCACTTTACTGACTGAGCCACCTCCTCCTCCTCTTCCGTCTCTCTCCCTTGATATGAGCCTCACCTCTTCCAAGTTCAGACCCCAACTCCATCTCTTTCCAGCCATGTGCCAGAGTATGAAGTGCTCTTTGCTCTGTTTTTCTGGGCCTCAGTTTCCAGATCTGGAAAGTGGGACTGAATTAGGAAGTAAAGATGAGAACCCAGGAAATAAGAAAGCAAGAGTTCTGATCATTGCCCTGCCTCAGATTCCCTGCTTCTCCATTTCTGAGCCCCCTGCCAGCCTACTGGGTGCCCCAAGCCCCTTTCCTGCCCCTGCCTGGCAGTGGGGCCTTGAATGTTGAAACCCCCTTCCATTCCACAAGGCCAGACACTTGATTATGTTATTAATTGAAGCAAGATGCTGAGCCCGGGAGATTTATTTCTTTCCCATATCTGTGGCTATAAATGCCACTCACAGAGCTCAGAGGCCCGCGTCAGCCAGAACCGAGCTCCTGAACAGACGCTTCGTTACAATCTGGTCTCCTCGGCCCCTGCCAGGAAGGAAGGGTGTTGCGACACACACACACCCTCACCCCAATTTCCCTCGCTTCATTTGCACAAGGCAGAAAAGGGGTCAGGAAGGATACTGTGGAACTGGGCAGGAATTTTTCAAGAAATTTGTTTTAAGTTTCTTCCTCATCATTAAAGGACTTTCACGCTGCTATTTTTAGCTGTGTGAAGGAGCCAAACTCACAGTCCCCTCCTCTCCCCTGGTCCCAACCTTTGTTTATACAAAGCACATGCTGAAACCATTATTTTAGATCCTCCAAACCCATAATTGTTCAGGTAGATGAAGAATACAGTCTTTGTGGATGGTGTTTGCAGAAGGAGCCATGATTTATTCACGTGTGAAGCCCCCGTAGGAGCTCACTCTGGGAGGCCCAGCGGAGCCAAGGGCCTTCACACTCAACCTCAAACTCTCCAGTCTAGAAGAGGGGTCAGCTCTCTTATAAAGACAACACTGGCCCAGAAGTCCACAGGGCGTGGTGACTGAGACTGGAACCCAGAGCTCCTGACCTCCTGTGTGGAGACTACTCTTTGCATCCAAAGCTGGACAGTTTGAGCTCCGTCCCTAGGGTGACAGTTATTTGCTCTGAGGCTGTAAGCGAATCACCAACCCCTTCTGTACCTCAGTTTCCCTATCTATAAAGAGAGGACAGTAACAAAATACCCAGTTTCCAGCTGGGGCTGGAGAGAGAGCTCAGCTGGTAAAGTGCTGGCCTTGTAAGCAGGAGGACCTCAGTTTAATCCCTAAAATTCACATTAAAAACAAAACCTTTAATCCAAGCACCAGAGAGTCAGAGAATGGTGGATCCCGAGGACTCACTGAACAGCCAGCCTAAGCTAATGGAGAATTTGTCTCAACAAAATAAAACAAACAAATAGGAACGATGGGCCCAGAAACAACATTCAAGGATCACCACTGACCCCCCCACACACACACACACATATACACACTACTAATGCAATACTGAAATTGATTCTTCTTTAAATTCCTCTGGATCTGAATATCTCTATGATCTGTTTCAATAACCTTTTCTAAGGCCTGTATCTTGGCACTTACATCAACCAACCTTTTTAGAAATAAACCAAGAATTATCAAACGGACAATAAGGATTATCAAAATGATAATTAACATTATGTCAATCCCAGTTAAGTTGATTACACATCCATTTAATTTGTTTCATTTCTAAACCACTCATCATAAAATCATACAGAGACCTAACTCTTTTCATCATAATAGTGTTTTCCATTTTTTAGCATGGGAAAAAAATTCCTTCTTTTAACTAATTCCTCCCCTTAAGAATTCCCAGTTGTCTCGCCGAATCTGCTGATGACGATTCAGATGACGGAGAAGAGTGAGGCCGATGGCTGCTGCGTAACATGGAACAGAAGCCCGAGCGGTTTTCGTCTGTGTGTGTGAAAGTAGCTAACTCCTGAGGCATTTGGAGCCCAAGCACCTGTGGAGTTTGCTGCAGAGAGGCTGCAACAAAAAATTTTCAAACTCGCCCAGAGGCTTGGTTGAGAGAAAACTCTATCCGGTGAGGCGGTGAGTCTGGCTGTGCGCAGCTCCAGTCTGTGCCGGTGGCTGCAAAGTCACAGGCAAGCGGCTTTTTTGTGAATTTATGCCCCAAAAGAAGGATGTAGCCAGACGGTCTAATTGGTCTTAATAATAAAAACCTGGGGTCAGATCGGAGACGTAAAGCAGCCAGCCATTGAAGTTCTTATCTCTAAAAAATCCTCAGACCAAAAAGCTGAGCTCCTGTCTCCTCTCACCTTATATTCCTCTCTCTGCCCAGCCATGTCACTTCCCGTCCCCACCTCCCTAGTGCTGGGATTAAGGGTGTGAGCCTCCCAGGTGCTGGGATCAAAGGCCTGTGCCACCACTGCCTTAGGTTAACCAGTGGCTCGCTCTGCCCTCTGACCTTCAGGCAAGCTTTATTTGTTGGAGCACAACAAAATGTCATCACACACTACCCTCTCACCAGATGTGGTGATGTCCCCTGTGGTCTCAGCTAGAAGCAATGTCTTCACCACCACCTTCCAGGGACACCCATAAATAGACAAGAACCCTTCATGGACACCCCACCCAAGGAGTCAACCAATCTCAGACAGAAAAACCCCCCACAAAGCTGTATTGGGAGCCAGAAAGATAGCTCAGGGGGGAAATGGGCTTTGCCACCAAGCACAAGGTTCTGAGTTTGATCCCAAGAACCCATATGGTAGAAAGAAAGAGCTGACTTCGGCAAGTTGACCTCTGACCTCCACAAACACACCGTGTGGACTGGCTAGTTTTATGCCAACTTGACACATGGTAGAACAGTGGTCTCAGCCTTCCTATGCAATCCTTTGATACAGTTCCTTATGTTGTAGTGACCCCCCCAATCATAAAATTATTTTCATCATTACTTCATAACTGCGATTTTGCTATTGTTATGAGTCATATGTGTGTTTTTCAGTGGTCTTAGGTGACTCCTGTGATATTGTTGCTCCAATGCGGTCTTGACCCACAGGTTGAGTGGTGTGGGAAGTCCTTCTGTATATGTATTACTTTTATTGGTTAATGAGTAAAGCTACTTTGGCCAATGGCAGAGCAGAGTAGAGTAAGAATTTGGTGGGAATTCCAAACAGATAGAGAAGGAAAGAAGGCGGAGTCAGGGGCATGCCATGTAGCTGCCGAAGGAGAAAGATGCCCGGGAACCATACCACTAAACCACGAGCCTTGTGGTAAAATATAAAATAATATATTATTTATTATTACTAATAGGAATAAAGTTAATTTAAGATGTAAGAGCTAACTAGAAATATGCTTAAGCTATTGGCCAAACAGTATTGCAATTAATAGTTTCTATGTGATTGTTTCAGGTCTGGGCGGCCGGGAAAGGAACCAGCAGCCTCCACCTAGAGTGAAAAACCACTGAGCTGGAGTCGTCAGAGAGGAAGGAGCCTCAATTGAGAAAATGCCTCCATCAGATTGGGCAATGGTGACATTCGGCCCTGCTACGTCTCGCAGTTTGGTGTGGTACCAAGAGCTGTTTTACAAATGAGCCGTACTTCTCGGCGCAGAGGGTATGGCCTTGAAGAAAACATTGGGGACTGACCCTCTCTCTGACTTCCCCCGCTGGAGTCCTCCACAGGTTAAGTAACGGGCCCTTGTGGTAGGTAAGGACACCCTAGTCCCTTCTGATCCCGAGTTGACTCTTCTTCTTAATCTATTGGTTGTCATGGTGACCATTACACTGTACATTTTCCCTAATTTGTCCAATTCTATTGCTTGAGACAGTCAGCCATCTCGGGGTTCTCTGAGAGACTCTGTCTCCAGGAACAGGGTGCAGAGCTGCTAAGGCAGACACTCAACATCAGCCCCTGATCTACACACGGAGAGATGTGTATCCACACAAAGAATAGAGAGGGTGAGGCTCAACCTTACCAAATATTCTTACACAGACTTAAACGGAGCCAGTGTAAACTCCTAGTCCAGATTCCTCGTTTGGAAGGTGTACACGCTTGAAACGGGCACCATTGTCTGCATACAACTGAATTCTCGTCCGTTTCCCCCACAGACCCCTGAACACAGCATCTTCCAGCTTTCAGCTTCTCGTTTCTCATTCCCTTCGCACGCTCACAAAGCCAAGCTCCACCACTGAAGACGGCTTTTAAGTCGTTTTTAAAATGTTTATTCTTATTGTAGGTGTATGAGTGTTTTGTCTGTGTGTATGTCTGTGTACCATGCGTGTGCAGTGCCCACAGAGGTCAGAGGAGAGCACTGGGTCTCCTGGAAGTGGGGTCGTGGATGGTTGGGAGTCACCAGTACCGGGAATGAACCCTGTGCCGTCTCCCAGCCCACTTATGAAATCTCTAAGGATTCATCATTTATTTTTTGGAAGAAGGGTGGTCATTTTCTCTGCTCTAGGATTGCAAAAGAAATCTATTTTTAGACTTGCAAACACCAACTACAAAAAACAAGCCAATGATATTCCCTAATTTCGACTTCAGCTCTTCCCTGCCCAACCATCTAGCAAGGATGCCCATCCTCGCCTGTGTCCACTTAGGAACAAAGGATAGTTGGATTACTAACCCAATTAAGTACAAGTTTGCACCCAAAGGCTGCCTCTACGCATGGACCAGGGAAGCAGGGCCTAGGCGCACATCCCAGCACAGCGGACGGTGACTAAGCAGATGAGAACAAGACATTCCCTTTGTCTTCCCCTTGGAAATATTGTTTACTCTCTCATTTCTGAGTCTGAGAAAATTCCATCCGGGACCTGGCCCTGTGAACTCTCACTGTCTGAGAGCTCACTCATACTCACTCATGCGGTTAGTTTTGCCATCTTCACGAACCCAAGCGTAGGGCACTACTGTTTGTTTGTCTGTATTCGTTTTCTAAATCATCTGATAACCATGAAACATCTTTCCCCATTGTTTTCCTCATTTTTATTATAGAGGGAAGGGGAGTAGAATTCTGATTTCTTGATTTTATTTGATGGAAATAGGGCTCACTCTGGAGATGATGTAAGACAACTCTGCAGTCCCCTCCTTCACTAAACAGGGTCTATTGTACCCCAAACTGACCTCAGATTCATGATCCTCCTGCCTCCACCTCCTGAACACTGCTGAGATTACAGGAGAGAGCCCCCATGCCTAGTTTACTGGGGATTGAACCCCAGGCTAGGCAGGGACTCTCCTGAACTGAGCTAATCCCAGCCTCCACCTTCTCTTTATATCTTCTGACAATGCGCTGTTTTAAGCCACTGGTTTAGCTCCATCTTGCTACCGTAACACACACACACACACACACACACACACACACACACAAGTTCTGGAGGTCCAAGTCTGAAGAGAGTTTGTTATGATTTGTATGAGGAATGTCTACCAGAGACTCATGTCTAAACATTTGGTTTCCAGCTGGTGACATTGTTTTCTTTTTAAGCTTTTTTTTTTTATCAATTTTATGATCATTGGTGTTTTGCCTGCATGTATGACTGTGTGAGGGTGTCAGAAGCCCTGGAACTGGAGTGACAGACAGATGTGAGCTGCCATGTGGATGCTGGGAAATGAACCCGGGTCCTCTGGAAGAGCAGCTAGTCAGTGCTCTTAACCACTGAACCATCTTTCCAGCCTCTTAAAACAAGTGGCATTGTTTTAAGAGGTTGTGAAACCTTCAGGAAGTGGAGTTATAGCTGGAGGAAGTGGATCCGTGAGGGGCGGGCCTTGAGGGTTACACCCAGCCCATTCCTAAATCCTCTCTACTTCCTTATCTGCTCTGTTGCACCCAGATGTGAGCAAGCTCCCCAACCACAGCTGAGAGCTGCTCCTGCTCCTGCTGCTGCGCCTTCCCCACCATGATGCCCTGTGCCTCAGGACACCACAAGCCAATCCTCCCTTGGCTTGGGTCACACTGGTAAACAAAAATGACAAAAACGGAGTCTCACTGGACTAAGATCAAGCTGTGTTTCAGGACTTTCCTGGGGCTCTAGAGGGAGCGCATTTCCAGAGTCCCCTCTGGCTTCGGTGGCCACTCACACCCCTTAGCTCGTGGCTTCATTTTCCATATTCAAAACCAAGCAAAGACCAGCAGATATTTCTCCCCCTAGATGCCCCCCGTTCTCTTCATTCATACCCACACCTTCTTTGGTGAATGTTTTAGGGGCCTGTGTGATTACCCCAAGTCACCCAGATAATCTAGAATGATCCCCTATCTCAAGTGCTAATCATATCTTCAAATTCTCCTGCTGTGTCAGGAAACAGCCACGTTCCAAGGGTGGGGGTGTGACAAGATTTGGGGGTCCAGCATTTCACACAGCCCAGCAATGCGCTCAAAAATTGCAGGAGCACACAGCAACGAGGACTAGCGTCATCATGACTTCATCCTCCTGGATGCTTCCATTACTGCTCTGGCTTCTTATTTTAGTCCTTTTTTGCATAGCTGAAAAGATGAACTCATTCTTAGGAGGAGGAAATAGCCAAGAGTTTTCAAGGGATTAAAAAATTAGATTAATAAAATCCAATAATGAGGCTTATGAAAGTGTCCAGTGGCCCCATGTGCAAGATAAAAAAGTATTTTTATTTTTATTCTGTGCCGTGGTGGCGATGGTGGTTGACATCACTATGTAGCCTGGCTGGCCTGGGCTGGGTAGAACATCCTCTTGCCTCAGCCTCCTGAGAACTGGGATTCCAGGTCCAGGCCACCACAGCAACAAGACTTTTCTTTCTCAAAATGACAAGTAGGCAGATCACATTGGCACACATTTTTAATCCCAGCTCGAGCAAGGCAGAAGCAGGCAAATTTCTGTGAGTTTGACGCTAGCCCGGTCTGCGTAGTGAGTTCTAGGACAGCCTGGACTACATAGTAAGATCCTGTAGGAAGGAAGGAAGGAAGGAAGGAAGGAAGGAAGGAAGGAAGGAAGGAAGGAAGGAAGGAAGGAAAGAAAAAGATAAATTCTCTGTGTTCTTTAGAAGATCTCAAATGAAGAATAAGAGCCATGAAACCCCAGCCCTGACAAGCAGAGTTGCTCCAAAAAGAGGCTTAACTTGAATCCTGGGTACAGAGGATCCCCAGCCCTGCCCACTCCCACGCGGCAGTCTGAATCTCGAACTCTCATTCTCAAGGTAAGTGGGTTAGGGCAAGGGAGTTGGGTAGAAGATGCTGTGCTCACTAGAGAAAGGCAAGGTCAAATAAGAAATCCTAAAGTCCCATGACCTTGAGAAGCAAGCAAACCCAAGGTGAAGTCCAACAGCTGGCAGACACCTCAGCTCCTGTGGTGACTCAGGGACCCAAGTTCCTTCCACCTTGTGACTCTGCCAAACTTTGGATCCCAGCTGGGACAGTAAGTGGAGCCCCAGCCACCTAGTCAGAGCTCAGCCCCAGGAAGACATGCAGGGAAGAACTTGGTCACGTGATCCCTCCAATCCCAGTGGTCCAGCCTAGTGCACCAAAACAAGAGGAAAACAAATGGGCTTGCAAGGCTCCTTTGCTGGCCTAAAATCTCTGCTGCAGCCGTGGCTTCCCCACCACCATCCCTAGGTCAGTCTGTTGATCACGTCAGCTGAGACCACTTCAGCTTCTGGAGACCCAGAAATGACCATTATTTTTAGAGGTCCCAAATGAAAACTCAACGGAATCAGGCCCTCCAGAGAGCCTGCACAGTTGCCACTGGAATGAATTCCCTGGGGCAATTCTGTCGCAGCTAAGACTGCTGGTGATGCATCTGAGTAGTCCTAAAAAGCCCTTCATAGGGGTCCACCTGGCCACAGTTTGTGGCCCCACGAGCTGCCAGAGATGGCTTCAAGCTCAGGCCTGGATTCTTGTCCCCATGTCCTGAGTCTGGCCCTCAGCAGATCCTGGATGAATGTGTGCTGAATTCATTATCTCTCTCTCTCTCTCTCTCTCTCTCTCTCTCTCTCTCTCTCTCTCTCTCTCTCTCTCTCTCTCTCTCTCTCTCTGTATGTGTGTGTGTGTGCATATTCATGTGTGTGTGGGCACATGTGTGTTGATATTGGATGCATATCCCCGTGCAGTATGTGGAGACCAGGGTCAACCTTTGGCTGTTGTTGCTCGGTCACTGACCAGCATCTCTCTCTGGCCTGGACCTCAACAAGTCAGCTCAGCCACCTGGCCGACAAGCCCCAGGGGGTCACTTGTCCCTGCCTCCCCAGCACTGAGATCACAAACTCGCCTCACACCCGACCTTTTTTCTTTTTTAATCTATTTCTGAGGATTAGACTCAAGTCCTCAGGCTTTCAAGGCAAGCACTTTATAGAACAAGCGAGCAAGCCCCTGAACTTTCTGTTTCTATCCTCCAACAGAGACAGCGCAATGGGGAACAGCCTTAAAATGCCATTAAGCCAACAGACAAATTCTACACATCCTCAAAGTGATAAAAAAAAAAAAAATAAGTCTAACTAAGGACCCTCTGAGCAAAGGCATTTCCCAGGTCCCCTTCCACAAAGTGAAACCTACACCCAAGGCCAACAGGACTCCAAGACACACGATGGTAGAAAATGTCCCAGGTCCCTACAGATAGTGCCTTACACGTAGCATCCCCACCCCAGACACCCGATTCTCCCCATCCTTAGCCTCTTGCTCTTTGAGAAGGACACAGATTCCTCTTCCAAACTTGAAGGTCACACGGCAACTGGATGAAAGCTGGAACCCGGGTTTCGGGGACCCCCTTCCTTAACAGGTGTCACCTCCAAACACCCTTGGGATGAAGTACAGCTTAACGAAGGCTTTCCTCAGTGACCTCAAGGCCAAGAGTCAAAGCCTCCCTGTCAAGGCCAAGGAAGAAGGAGCAGAGGCAGCTATCCTCTCAGCGAGGAGGGGATCTTGGCTCAGTCAATAAAGCACTTGCTGTCAAAGCACAAGGACCTGAGTCTAGATACCAAGGACCCGCAAGAAAAGATCCAGGAATGGCAATGCTTACCTGTAACCCAGCACTGGAGCAGCAGAGACAGGTAGCGACCCCCTGAGGTTCACTGACCACCAACACACACACACACACACACACACACACACACATACACACACGGACACAGAAGCGCACACCAAAGCTGGGCCTTATGACACATTTCCTGAGCCCTGCTCATGTATGTGGCTTGCAATGTCCTTTGTGTCGAGAGCCCGCACATCCCAAGTTCACACTGAAAGCTTCAGAAAGGACTTTGGGATCCCTGTCCAAGCATCTAATTTCCCAGTTGAGGCAGACAGGCAGAAAATAACCTACACAAGGCCACAGACTTAATACTCTTTCCATGTTACTGGGCTTCCAGCCTAAGTGAGAAGCTTCCGAGAAGTCACACGGTCTCCCAGGCTTGTGGGGATCCAGGACCATCTGTGTCCGCAGCCCAGCCCTCTCCCCGGGCAGCCAGGCAATGGGACCGTTGGCCACAGGCCGTTCCGGGTCACCTGACATGCCTCGCCAACAAGCTGCTTGCCTTGCAGAATGCCCTGTTTAATGTTTTATTTCTCCCACCCTTTCAGTATTGATTCGGCCCCTCACTGCCGGGTCTGACCAAGTAAGCCAGGAGCACTTGTATAATGTCAACTTCATCAAAAATGCACGAGCTGGTGTTTACTCGCCCGCACACACTACCTAGACAGTTTAAGTCGATGGTTGGTGGTTTCAGCAAGCCAGAGAGGGCACTGGCAGCTGGGGGCTAGCTTCTGGATGCTCTGAGTGAGGCTGGAGCTCCAAGGATCTGGAGATTCCAGCATCCCCCAACGTCTTGGGATGAGGGTAGGTTGGGTTTTGATTTTTGTTATTGTTTGTTTGTTTGTTTTTCTGAAGCAGGTTTTACTCTGGGAGCTTCCAGCCTCAGCCTCCCATGGCTGGGATTGTAGCCACTTGTGCACCTGGCTGTGTGCTGTGTGCTTCTATATCCAAGGATTTTTGTTTTGTTTTGTTTTGTTTTTTTAAAAAAAGGCTGTATGTGTATCTACTCAAAGAAAAAAACACAGGAACAGCATTGATGACACCGCCCCTGGCTGTGGTTCTGAATTTTCTGCTCTCTGCTCACCTGAATTATCTCCACTCTCTGTGTCTGGTGAAAGGCAGAGCTGACGCGTCCTTGGGCTCCGCTTTCCAAGAAATCGGGCAGAGAACCTCAAAGTCCTCGTCACTGGCTCTCTTCCTCCAGCCCAGCTGGGAAATTCACCACCTCTGTCCCCAGCCACCAGAGAGTCTTGCGGCTGCAGCCCAGCTCTGCATGGCTTGTGGTGAGGGCCAAGAAATCTCATGCAGTGTCCCCAGATGGCCACCAGTGGCCACACTCCCTCCCGCTGGGAGAGTCTGTGCCAGGATCCAGCCCTCTAGGGAAACCCAGCTATGCCTGTCTTGGTGTTCTCATACCCACAGAGGCCATACTAGGCTGCACTCTGATTCTGAAGGCCCAGGCGGCAGGGTGATGACAGCCCTAGTGTTGATGGTGACCTCCCTTCCACCGAAGTTGTTTCCCATCTGACTGGGGGCTTCCTGACAGGCAGGGACCCAAGGCCCTGAGGTAAAGAGACACAAGGAAAACAACCAAAAAAAAAAAAAAAAACTGGGCAAAGTCCCAGCTTTTGACAGCCAGAGCCCTGAAGGCCACCAAGCCAGGGAAGAGAAAAAGCAGCGGGTAGTAGCCTACAGAGACCACCGCCACAGCAGCACTGACAGACTCTTGGACAGCTCTTCCCTGATGACTCCCACTTGTAACCTTTTTTACATACCCAAACCCGGCTGATCACAGCCCAGCCGACATCCCATGAAGTTTGGTGGTCCTGGGCTGAACGAGATGCAATAATCCTGGAGGGAGAGGCGTACCCCCTGGGAGGATGATGGAGGAGGGAGAGGCGTACCCACTGGACACTCCTAGTACACTCCTAGTACCTCAGGCTCCTGCCCCAAACACGAGGGGCACTAGAGCTCCAGTCAGTGTCCAGGACCCAACCTATGGGTGCAAACATGGGAGGGGGCATGCCTCCCAGACCCCACACTTCAGCCACAGACATCAAGCTGCTCTCAGCCTTCGAGACCTGCCAGACACTGGGTGCTGGCCATGCCGGCTGCTCCCGCCAGTGACCCACTTCCTGTAGAGTTGCTCTCAGTTGAAGCCTGAAGCCCTTTGAGAGCTTCTGAGACCCATAACTCTTCTCAGAGGTGTGGCAGGCTTTGGGCTAGCACTCCCTGCTACCAAGACTTATTCTGTGCAAACTGGCAGTTCCCACAGGGAAATCTGTTTAAAGTTATCTTATTTGTCGATGGTTATTAATCCTGAATCAGCAATAACACTTCCAGCTGTTGTCTGACCACTTCAATTCTTGGAAGGAGGGTGGACAAGAACCCCACTAGATAAAGGGAATGGTCTCTACCAACTGTTTCAACTCCATCCAAAAAGCACCAACCCTGAGCTCTTGATAGGGAGGGAGGCTGGCACCAAACACTTTAAACCATTTAATTGTCAACATCATTTTAGCAAGAAGGAACCAGAAGCTCAGAGAAGTTGAGCCACTCACTCAAAGTCACACAGCCAGGGGACTGTGGGAGCAGCAAGCCTACTCCAGCTCCTACACCCTGACCACGCTGCTGTACTGCCTCCCACTCTCAAGCTGGGTTTTCTGGGGTGGGGGCATCACTGTAGTAGGCCCAATGATGAGACTGGCGATGGGAGGAGGGCAGCCAGATCTGAGCACCCAGGAGTTGTTGTGTGGGGCTTCTTCTAGGGACATGTGGGGGCCTACTCGTGACAGAGAGCATGGCAGACCAGCAGACTCCCCCGAAGTCCAGCAGGTGATAATGAGTTATTATTGAGATGACTTAGAGGATTAAAGGTGAGTGGTTACTCACAGGAGCAGCGATGACTCAAAGGTGATCGTATCACCAAAAGTTCCTCCCAGCATGGTTGACAACTCACCAAAGCTCCAGCCCCACACGGGCAGACAACAGGAGGCGAGGCTCCTCCTGCAGCTGGGCTGCTCAGTCTCTCTCACCAATAGTTGGTAACTATTCCCATAACTGCCTGGGAGGACCTTATGAATTTAATTAGTTTCCAGAACTTCCTAAGACTTGTGTTATTGACTTCCTGACTGCCGTGAACCTTCCTCCTCCCTCCCAGGGAATGTTTCCATTAGGGCACCGAGCAGGAGTCAGCTGAATATTGAATCCAGGGACTAGGTGCAGCTGTCGGGTGACCCTGACTTTGAATGCAGCTTACTGTTCACACGTAACCTTAGACTTGTCTTTCCACCTCTTTGGGACTCTATTTCCTTATCTTGGGGTGATAAGATGCATCATGTTGTTCCTGGGGAGACATGAACTCATCTCAGACAGGGAACTGAAAAACAGAACAAATTAAGGATACCACCAAAGTCCAGCTGGCTAAACTAATGAGTTTTATTGGCGTAACTTACAGAAGTGCAGGTTACTACAGGATCAGAAATGCCTCAAAGACAGCCGCAGCGACCAAGCCCACATCAACAGACGACAGTTGACAGGCGCTGGAAACCCAGAGCACAGTGCACAGACAGCAGGCAGCACATGTCGGAGACTGTCCTTTTTGAAAGCTCAGCTGAGCTCTTCTTCCAGGCGGCTGGACCAAGCTACCTGGAGCGTCTCTCAACAGTCTATATATACAAGTTGGGGAGGGACCTAGTGAATCCTGTCAGTTTCAGGGTTTTTTTTTGGGGGGGGAGTGTTTGCTTTGTTTTGTTTTTTATTTTTTTATTTTCTGTTTGTTGTTGTTGTTTTGGGTTTTTTGTTTGTTTGTTTGTTTTGAGACAGGGTTTCTCTGTGTAGCTTTGGTGCCTGTCTTGGGACTAGCTCTTGTGGACCAGGCTGGCCTTGAACTCACAGAGATCCACCTGCCTCTGCCTCTTGAGTGTTGGGATTAAAGGCGTGCGCCACCACGGCCCGGCTAGTTTCAGGGACTTTTTGAAGGCATTCAGTTGTCTACTTCCTGAACTTAAGGAGCTTCTCTATTGTAGTGATAGGAGCGGCGGGCTGCTTCCAACCACCCGGCTAGCTTTGCCTGAAATAATTACACGGAAAATGTATTCTTTTGAACACTGCCTGGCCTGTTATCTGTAGCCTCTTATTGGCTAGCTCTTACATATCAATCTAACCCATTTCTAATAATCTGTGTAGCCCACAAGGTGGCTTACCAGGGAAGATCTTAACCTGAGTCTGTCTGGAGTGGGAGAATCATGGCGACTCCTCGACTCAGCTTCTTTCTCCCAGCATTCTGTTCTGTCTACTCCGCCTACCTACTTTTCTGTCCTATCAGAGACCAAGCAGTTTCTTTATTACTTAACCAATGAAACAACAGATAGAAAGATGACCCTCCTCCACCTCCCCTAGAAAACTCTGTAGATTCGTCTCCCTGTAAGCATCCTGCGTCTTAACCTTCCCTACGAGACGGGAGGTTTTAATCTTGGAGGAAACCACCACATAGCAATTCTTTAGACAGCCAAGCATGTTGATTTATAACACTGATGGTCACTTGAACTGAAGGAACACTTGCTAGTGAGCCAGATGGAGTGTGCAACACTTTACACACATTGCTGAATCTTTGTAACATTCCTGTCCTAGCAGGAGAAACTGAGGCTCGTATAGTTAAGGGATGTCCTGTCAGGATAGCGGTCAGAAAAAGCTTCATGGAGGAAGGGCTTGTCTGGGCCCGCAGTGTCAGACCCAAATGGCTGCATCAACCGAGGCAGGATGGGACAACTCTGTAATGTCGGGAGCAAACGACAGGCTTGTTCACATTTCAGCAGACAGGAAGCAAGGCTGGTTAGTGCCTGGCCTGAGTGACCTGCTACCCCTAGCCAGGCCCTGCCTCTGCCTCCTAAAATAGCCTTCGAGATACAGCCACAAGCTAGGAGCCCAGGACCCAAGACATGAGCCTATGAGGCTATTTCAGTACCATGTCACAAGGTTTGGGGGGGGGGGGGGGATCATGAACTGCCTTGTCTAGGAAGACACCTGAGTGAAGTGAGTGAAGGATTGCCACCGGGCCTGCGGACCTGCGGGCCATCCTGGAAACCCATGTGGTACAAAGAGAAGGGCCAACTTCCGCAAGCGGCCCTCCCACCTGCACATGCGCACTGTGACATGCGCGTCCACACAGACACTAAATAATGTAATTTTCAAAAAACAGATGGAAAAGAAAGGGCGAAAGAAAGGAAAGATGAATGGATAAAGCAACAGCCAGAAGGGCAGGGCAGGGCACCCCATGCATGGACACACCACTGGAAATGCGAAGCGCTGCTGGGGGCGCTGCTGCTGCTGCTGCTGCTGCCGCTGCCCCTGCTGCCCCTGCTGCCCCTGCTGCCCCTGCTGCTCCTGCTGCTCCTGCTGCTGCTGGGGCGCTGTGACCTGAGGCTAGCTCATCATTCAGAACTTTTATTTCCCTCTTAGAGAAAGAATTTTCAACTTGGAAATTTAGTTATCTGTCGCTCGAGTGCACCTGAGGTGAAAACTGACAGACATCAACTACCTACGCGGTGTCTAAAAAGACCTTTCTCTGAGCGCCCCGCTCTTCGCATCCCCGTAAGCTTGGAGCCCCAGGGTTCAGGTTTGCCTGGAGCAGCACCCCTTTGTCAGGCAGTCTTCCCAAGAGAATTCGTGAGGGAAATGAAGCCGTGGTGTGGTCCCCTTCCCCGCCCAAGTCTTCTAAGCCTGACAAGGTGCTAGGTGCTTGCTGGGGGTGATTCTGTCCTGCGTGGGTGTGTTTCAAAGATGGGGAAAGGAAGCTGCCTCCAGGAAAGCCCGTGTCCTCAGGATCACAGCCCAGGGAAGAAGAGGGCTGAGACTCAAAGGCAAACAGCTAGGCTCCAGGCTCACCCCACCCATCCCACTAGCTGGCCCAGGGAGTCCTCTGTCCTCCCAAGACCCCTCCCCATGTGGTCCCAAACCCTGCTGCCTTTAGAGGTGGCGGCCCAGTCCTGCTGGGAGCGGATCTCAGTTGTCAGGCTCAGAGAGACTGATGATCTTCTCCAGCCAGCACTGGCTGTTAGCGCTCTGCACGCTGGACCGTCACAGATCTCCCGGGCCTGGCCACTCTTCAGATGAGTGTGGAAAGAAATCTAATTAGACCCTGTTGGAGCCCAGGCTCTTCTTTTTATTACATTAACCCCCTTTGAAGTGGGGCCAGCCTCATTAGAATAATTCCAACCAAGGAATTGTCTTCTGCGCTCCTGAGCTGAGAAAAATGACTTTCACAATTGCATTTATCCAAGTCCCGTGTCGCAGTCTCTCCCGCGGGGACAAAGGACATGTCAATGCCCAGAGAACTGATCCTGCTTTAGAAATGAGCCTGGAGGGTCTACGGAGTCCCCCTGGGCCAGGATCACTGAGGCCAGGGATGAAAGTCCTGCCCAAGTAAAGGAAGGGGGCTATTCAGGCTCCCTGCCACACACTAGCCATGGCCTCAAATCAGAAAGCATGCCAGAATGGCTGGTCCCAAAATGTCTTCCTGGAGCACAGAACTCAGGACCACCCCCACATATTCTGACCAATTTGTTCAAGAGTACCCCAAAGGCCATATTGTTTAAAACTCCCAGGTTCTTTAGAGGGCCAGTCAGAATTGGGTCCTTACTGGTCCCTAGCGACTGGGATTCTGTTTGGGGACTTAGGTCCCATGCCCACCCTAAACCCTGTGTCTGTAATGAAGGACTGGACAAAACAGTTCACAGGAGACAAAATGAGTCCCTCCAAGACTGGCTGAAGGCTGCCCGCTCAGCTCCGGGACCCAGCTCCCTTTCTGTTCCAGGGCCCCTGGCTGCCCATCTTGTGTCCTTGAAAAGAATCCCCAGCCTGACTTCAAGCTGTTTCTATACATTTCTGGTTCAGAACAGCCCTGTGCCTTCCCCAAGGGCACAAAAAAAAATTCTGTCGCAATGGCTCTTGCCACTCTTAGAGCTCAGGCCATAGTGGGCTCACCTTCCTACCCAAGGGCAGGGTCTCCACGCATGGGGTTGACAAGTTGAGGGGAACAGTATCTCTGAGCAGGCTCATCCTTCACCTCCCCTTTCCCGAGATCTAAGAACTGAGCTAATGTCTGGTTCCCAGAAAACGATTCTACCAGCGACCGTTACTTGGACCCTGATATGGAGCCGGTCCAGCCTTTACATTAGCTTGCAAAGAATTCTCCCGCTGTGACATTCTGGTGATGTCAAAAGCAGGCAAAGGGGCAGCCTGCAGCAGCACAGACGCAGGGACGGCCTGCAGCAGTGCAGACGGTGGGGGTGGTCTGCAGCTGCACAGACACAGGGGCAGCCTACAGCTGCACAGACGCAGGGAGCAGCTTGCAACTGTACAGACGCAGGGGCAACCTACAGCTGCACAGCATCTTTATTCTTGTCCTCCACTTACACTTGTAAACCCTCTGTCCACATTGCACACCAAGACTCAAAACCTACCTGCCTCCTGATTCCCTCCTATAGAACCCTTACTGTAGGCTTGTCTGAGTATGGCAGATTTTCTGTGACCCCGTTGTCCTCCAGTGACCTCCAGAAGGTATCATAGCAATATCAGAAACACAGAAAGCTGGGGCCAAGAGTGACTGCCATTTTGTAGCTTTGGGAGAATCATAGAATCTCTAGACCTCAGTTTCTAGGTCTGTAGGGCACAGGGCATGGCTGTAAGTTTATGTATCATGGTTGGTATATCAATGGCATACCACAGTGCTTGGCCAAGAGGGGGGTTAAGGAGCATGGGGAGACAGCTCAGTGGTTAAAGTCTTTGCTGGGTAAGCATAGGAGCTAGAGCTGGGATCCCCAGAACTCACATAGAGGGCAGGTGGGTGTGGCCACCTGTAATTCCAGCCTCTGAAGGCAGACAGAGTGCAAGCTAGCTAACAACACTACCCATATCAGTAAGCTCTGGGTTAGATTGAGAGACCCTGCCTCAAAGAACAAGGTGGAGCAGGAATAGAGAATGATTCCTAATATCAGCCTCTGGCTGTGCATGCATGTGCACACGTGTGCATACACACTCACTCTCATGCATGTCCATGTACATGCCCAACACACACATATGGAGATGGAAAAGGGGGAGGAGAAATTAGCACTTATTAAATTATGATTATTTAGTGAGAAAACAGAGGCTTGGAAGGAAAATGTTTCCCATGAGACAACCAGATTCTACATTCTGGAACTTTCTGACTCTGTAATGCTCAGAGTTCAACCTATACCGTGATGTCGTCCGCAAAGGTGCAGAATGGAGGCACAGAGAAAGCAAAGTCGACCCGTGACAGCAGGAGGGGCCATGAAGGAGCCGGGTGACAGCTCCTCGTTCACCCTGGTTCCTGATGGCATTCGTCACAGACACAAAAGCACAAAGAAGCTGGGCATGGCGGCACACACCTGGAGTCTCAGCACTCAGGAGGCTGTAACAGGAGAACTGTGAGTTCAAGGCCAGCCTGAGCCTCGAAATCAAAAATAAATTAAGCAATTATAAGTAAGCTGAAGAGGAGGCTGGATTTGATCCTGAAAACCCACATAAAAATTGATGACATCCAGGCCAGTAAAAGACTCTGTCTCAAAAGCCAGGGTGGCCAACACCTGAGGACGATACCAGAGGCTAACCTCTGGCTTCCACATGCATAGGTACACACACGTATATAAATAAAGAATCAATCAAGTATTAGCAAAGCAGGAGGCAGGGACAAAGGCGAACTTCTATGGCATTCAGACCCACCATGCCAGGAAGTCCCAAGCTGGCCTCAGTCCCCATAGAGGGATGGCTGGCACCACAGAGGGCTCTGCCCACTGACAGCAATCCTCAGGCCCAGAGACAGCAGCAGCTCCCACATTCCTGGTCTCTGAGCCCAGCTTGGAAGCCTTGCTCAGAACATTCTGGAGCCAAAGTAAACGTGGGAACCCCACAGGGGAGCCTTGCCACTGGGAGAAAATCCAGGATGTCACCCGATGTGGCCGAACCCTTCCAGCAAAACCGCACCAGCCCCGTCCCCAGCAGCCGCTAATTAGATGAAGGACTCTAAATGAATAATAGGGCTGGGCCGGGCAGCCATGCCAGGGGTCATTGGCGCTGAATCACTGTAAGGAAAATAGCAGGAAGGACCGAAGTCATGTCTGAAGAGCACACGGAGGAAGCCCCGGGGCAGGCCACGTCTAAACCTGAGCTGACCGTGAGGTAGCTCGTATAGGTCATTAGGCCTGTGGGTCCAGCAGAATCCCCAGCATGCCTGCTGGTCCATAAGCCACAGGGAAGTGACCTCAGTCTGCCTCTGGGGGCCACTCCTCCTGAAGTCCCTTCCCCTCCGTCTCCTCTGGGGCAGAGCTGGGGGTGACTGATCAACTCGCGGTTCTGTGGTCACCAGGCCACTTACTCCTTCCTCATCCCAGGTCTTTCTCGCTGCCGACCCCAGGGCCAGGTACTCTATCTCCCCGTCCATTCACTGGAAAGGGATGAAGAGCAGAGGGGCAGGGTGAATAGGGGTGAGTTCAGTCTCGGGGCGTCTGTTTGACTTACGCTGAAAATGTCCAGAAGAGAATCGGCAATCCCCTGACGAGGAAGGATTTAGGCACAGGCCTCAGGCAGTGGAGTGAACATAACATACCTGGACCTGACCAGCATCTCCCACCAAAACTGCCAGGGACTCACCAAAGGGACAAATACGGTACGGCACACGTGAAAAAGAGCCCAGTGCCACTCAGTTAAAACCACAGCGAGCCAGGCATGGGAATTCAGACCTGGGATCCCAGCCCCAGGGAGGTAGAGTCAGGAGAATCAGAAATGCAAGATCATGGGAGCTGTGGAGATGACTCAGCTGGTGAAGACGCCTGCCCCAGGCCTGCCAGGGGCTGTCAGGAGTGTGAGGGGCCCTTGTTGCCCTTGGCAACACAAACTCGTCATGCATCTTAACTGTGTTGATGTTTGTATCCCTGTCCTTTTGTTCTATAATTTTATATAATGTTACCTCGGGGGAAACCAAGTAAGGAAAGATGCATCCAACCGCAAGTCTTACTACTGCATCAGAATCGCCAATCATTCCCAAATTAAACATCTGTGCAATGAAACGCATAGCCTTGTGTTGCCAGGTGAGCCACTACGACAGAGGTATATCCCCAGCACCCAAGTTAATGTTTTAAAGATTTCTTTATTTTTATTGGATGTACAGGAGAATTTTGTCTGCATGTACACATGTGTACCACATGCATGCCTGGTGCCCAAGGAGAGCAGAATCACATCCCCTGAATCTAGCATACGGATTAGCCACCATGTGGGTGCTGGGAACCAACCTAACTCCTCACAAGAGCAGCTGGCACTCTTAACAGTTGAGCCATCTATCCAGCCCCCCAATTTTTTTTAATTTGAAAAGGAGAAAGTTGGGGCTCAGTAGTTAAGAGCACTGGCTGCTCTTCCAGAAGACCTGCGTTCAATTCCCAGCACCCACATGACAGCTCACAACCATCTGTAACTCCAGTTCCGGGGGATCTGATGCCCCCTTCTGGCCTCTTCAGGAACTTCATGCATGTGGTACACAGCCACATGCAGGCAGAATGCCTGTATATACATAAAATTAAATAGACCATCTCTTAAAGGGGGAAGACTGAGAGGAGGCTCGGGTAGGACAGCGCTGGCTGTGCAAGCATGAGGATCTGAATTTCACTCCTACCGTTCATGCAAAAAACCTAATATGGGGGTACACACTTGTAATCCCACACTGGGCTGGGGGTGCAGAGGCAGGCTGTTCCTGGGAGCCACCCTAGCCTGTTCGTCAAGCTCCAGACCCAAACAGTAAGGTGGACAGGGCCTGAAGAACAGCATGTAGGTTTGACCTCTGACCTCCATATGCACAGACACATGCATGCATCACATACCCATACATACATGCAACACAAATGCACCTGCACACACACAAGCCCCCTGAGAACCCACCAAATTGCGATATTAATTTATAAGATCTGGGGTGAAGCCTGAGTTTGTTTGTTTGTTTGCTTATTTGTTTAAGTCGCCCATAAGAGTCGAGGGAGGAAACCACACCATGAAATTATTTCCAAATTTCATTTGCCTGAAAATTTAACTTTTTACTAGAAAAATGTATCAGAAACCCAAACGGCTTGCAGATTCAGGCTAGAGTCTACAGTATCCCCAGTAGGATAGGCAAGAAAGGCCTAGAAGATTAAATTAGGACCCCAGGAGTGGGGAGCTGGTCCCAGGGAGACTCCTGGCTCTGCTAGCTCATGGGCTCGGTGGCTTAGACATGGTTCCCATTATAGGCAGGAAGCATTCAAGCATGTAGGAAGAAAGACATGCTGGTTCACAGAAGAGCCTGGCCCTTTGCCCCACAGCAGAATCCCCCACCAAGCCCCCTTGGATGGGCTTTTGAAGGTGACAAATGGCATGCCCCAACAGGGACAGGAGCTTCCCTCACACCCTTGATTGGTGTGTGTGTGTGTGTGTGTGTGTGTGTGTGTGTGTGTGTGCTGAGTGTCCATGGCCCTTTAAGGCCTGCATGAATGGCAATGAGAACTTGGGTTGTTTTCATTATTTTTCTCCTTCTGTCTCCATAATTAACCAACTAATTATCCTCTTCTGCCTGCTAATGAGTCACTGGAGACCCAGGAAGGAGAGGAAGTGTCTGAGATGCTGCTGGGAGGTCTTGAGGCTTCCCTTCCGTGCTGACCACAGGCTCTGACCACCAGGCATGGCTCCTTCACCATTCTGAGCAGTAAGCTGCAAACTTGTGATCTGGGGCCAGTTAACTTCACAGCTATGTGCCGAGCAGTGTTCCAGGCAGCCTCTGGAGCCAGAGCAGCCAGGCAGAAGGGTCCCAGGAGTTCACGGTCCCAGAAACTGAAAAAACACAGGCAGGGAGGTTCCAAGTCCCCTTCAGCAGAGCTCGCTACTCACAGCGGTGGCTCCAGCCGCAGGGTACCTGCTATCTGCTCTCACGTTTCCTACCCCTTCTTCTCAGCAAGATTCCGCTTGCTAGGTGACGGCTTCCAGAGGACCGTTCACCACCGACCTGCCAGAGGCTCTGTAGCTATAGGACCTTCCACAGACTTATTACTGCCGCACAGTTGCTAGAGAGACCACAGCTACTCCCTGAGGAGCAGCCGAGGAGCGGGTGGAGAAGGCCCCCTTCTAACCTCCAGAACTCCCCAAACCCTTGGACAAAACACGGAACTGGGCACCTCTGGGCCACTCGGCTCTGCACATCTCAGACCTTGGCATGAAACACCCATCACTCCAGTATCATGTTGTCTAAGACATGTACACGTACTTACATATGTATTACGCAATCTTGTGTGTGCACACATGCGTGTGAGCATGCGTGTAGAGGACCAAAGGTGACAAAAGCTGTCTTCTTCTGTCATGCCCTACCCTAATTTTTTGAGGCAGGCTCTCACCGAACAACTCTCAATGAGTTGTCTGGACTGGCTGGTCAGTTAGCTCCAGCAGTCTGCCTGTCTAGCCCGCTCAGTGCGAGACTGCAGGTAAGTACCAACCATACACCTGGTTTTTACATAGATGTTGGGGATCCAAACTCGGGTCCTCGTGCTTATGTAGCAAACATTTTACAAACACATCTCCCCCCAGTCCTTTCTGGGGTGATTTAAGGACATGGAGAGCTCTGGGCACCTCACTGAACCATGGGACCTTAGTGTGTGTCAGAAGTGGAAGGACCCACACACACACACACACACACACACACACACAGGGACCAGGGAATGGTGCATCCTCAATATAAAGGAGAATGGGGCTGGGACTTGGTAGAGTTCCTGCCGCACAAGCATGTCGTCACGGGTTTGATCTCCAGCACCACCACTCCCACATGGTGGCTCAGCCCCGTCATCGCAATGATTGGAAGATGGAGGCAGGAGGAAGGTAAGTTCAGAGTCATCCTCGGCCATGTAGTAAATTCAAGGATAGCCTGGGTTACGTGAGACCTTGTTCAGGAGTTAATAAATAGGACCAGTGAAAACAGTCAGTAGGTAAAGGCACATTGCTGCAGGCAGATCCCCGGATCCCATGTGCTACCCGGACAGATTAACCCGTGCATCTGCAATGAACCCAGCGTTCCTGTGGGCACACGGGAGGTGAAGACAAGAGACTCTCTGGACACTCTAAAGGGAGGCAAGGACAGACACCAAATGTTCTCTGACCTCCAAATGCATGCCCTGGCACACACGTCATGTCCACAATCATACACATACATGCAAAAAATAAATTAAAAATATAGATGCATACATAAATGGAAGAGGAGGCAGAGATCCCATAAAGGGATGATCTTACTCCCAAAGCCCCCTGGATTTCCTCCCAGGGAACCCATAGTCTCACATTCCAGAGTGGACCTAGTGCCTGGCCTTACTGCTGCACGGGGACACCTGCCAGAGCAGCAACCACAGCAGCTCTGCAGCCCCGAGGTACAGGGGGATGCTGCTGACTCCATCCTGCTATCTTCCTCCAGCACAGGCTAGTGAGTGTCTGTAACAGTACTGCAGGGTCCACCACACACTGAGGTCAGCCCTTAGAACCAGAGACTCCAATCACAAAGTGGTCTGAATGCATCCGACCATCCCTGGCAATAACACCCGCATCCTCCACACAAGCAAGACAGAGGTGCCCTCTAAGCCAGATGTGGTGGCCCAAACCTGTCACCGCAGAACTCGGGAGTTCACAAGTTCAAGGCCGACCTGGGTGGTATAGCAAGACTGTGTATGTATGTGTGTGTGTGTGTGTGTGTGTGTGTGAGAGAGAGAGAGAGAGAGACACTATGTGTATGTGTGTGTACGAGAGAGACCCTATGTGTGTATGTATATATGCATGTGTGTGTATATGTGTGTGAGAGAGAAAGAGATCCTGTCTGTGTATGTGTGTGTTTATGTGTGAGAGAGAGGGACCCTGTGTCTGTATGTATATATGCATGTGTATGTATATGTGTGTGAGAGAGAAAGAGACCCTGTGTGTGTATGTATATGTGTGTATGTATATGTGTGTATGCGAGAGAGACCACGTATGAGAGACAACCTGTATGTGAGAGAGACCCCGTGTGTATGTATATGTGTGTGAGAGAGGACACACCATGTGTGTGTGTGTGCATGTGAGTACGCACGCATGAGAGAGAGAAAGAGAGAGAGAAGGAGTGAGAGAGAGATGCCACGCACCGCGCCCCCGTCTGCACTCTTTGCGCTACAATCCAGTTCAAAAGCTTCGGGCAAGGGACTGAGGGTTGAGGAAACACTCACAGAGACAGACAGACACACACACAGACCTCCAGTCACTGGTACAAAGCCCCTCTTTAATAGCACCAGGGAGGCTTAAATGCCCAGCAGTCAATGGCCAACAGGTGAAAATCCCATCCTCTGACTCTCCAGGCAGGCACAGCTTTTAGTAACTTTAATTAGAAGGCTCTAGCAGGGAAGAACAGCTGAAGGCCAGGACTCCAATTGGTCCAAGAGAGAGAGAGAGAGAGAGAGAGAGAGAGAGAGAGAGAGAGAGAGAGAGAGAGAGAGAAGAGAGAACAAGAACAAAGACTTGTGGTAGCCAGGCAGACCTGGG
Source organism: Alexandromys fortis (assembly GCF_014885135.2). Lineage (NCBI taxonomy): Eukaryota > Metazoa > Chordata > Mammalia > Rodentia > Cricetidae > Alexandromys > Alexandromys fortis. Next base: position 6,799,343 of record NW_026067894.1, read on the forward strand.
TTCAAGCCCCAGCTCAACCTCTTCTGAGGCATCTGACCTTGAACGCTTCTGTGCCTTCCTTTCCTAGCAGATCAGCCAAGCACAAGCTGCTGTGGCCATTGTCACGATTAAATGAAATAATTTACAAGGAGTTGTTGGCCTGAGGGCATCAGGAGGGCAGAGGTTGAGGTCCTCAGGCCCATCCTAAAGGGCAGGATCTGACAGAGTCTGGCCTTTAGACGGGAAGCTCAATAAAATACAGTGAATGAATGAATGAGTCAATAGTATGCCAGGCCACAGTGAAAATCCAGCGTCATGATCACTGTCTCCTAATCGCACATCCCAAAACAAATTAAGAAGCAGCCACCCTGGAGCCAGTTTCGCAGGTTTTCCTGCAGAATCGCTAGCAGGGAGAATTGCGGGTCTTGTGTTTGCAGAAAGATGTGGTACTAATAATCCATGCCTTTCAATCGCAAACAACCAAAGGCACCAGCTAGAGGCATACGGGTTTAAGGGTTTAACGGCTTGAACACTCTCCGAAACAGAAGGCACGTTCAGAACCATGCACCAAAGGAAGGCTGGGGGTGTTTGAGTCCTCAGAAGCTGCAGGGAGGAGAGACTAGAAACAAGGCACTGAGCCCACCCAGGAGGTTTTAGTAGAAACCCCCTCTGCCAGAGCTAAGTCCCCAGGTCACTCACTGGTGGCCATGACTAGAACAAGGCTCCCTGGGCTACCCTCTGCTCCCTAGAGACGGCCAGGCAAACTGTGCCTGTGGAACCTTGGCGGGAAAGGGGTGAAACTCCCTCCTTAGACTTTGCAGGGGAAAGCCAACCCTAATAAGAGGGTTTGTAGCCCGAATTCATTCTGTGTGGGTGGTCTCAAAATACCTAGCCAAGAATTTAGTCTAAAGTGGTCCCAAGTTGGTAATGACCACAGGCTCCTGGCAGAAATCGCTACAAATCCTTCTGTGGGAATCCACCTTCCACGTCGTCTCAGAGATTGCCCCAAGGTGAGAAGTTAGCAAGAGGAGCTGTGCAGGGATGCCAGGCAGACCCACGAGACATCCGACTCTGGGCTCACCCAGTACAGCGTTTCAGACAAAGTCATCAGGCTGGGGATGTACTCTGCTCGCTTGCTCCTTTTCATTTGGATCCAGGACCCCAGTCCACAGGACGGTGCCATCCACATTTAGGATGGGTCTCCCCGCCTCAAAAAAACCTAGAAATTCCCCCTCAGACACGGTGGGAGGGGGAGGTTTGCCTCTTAGGTGATTCTAGATACTGTCTAGTTGACAATGTTAACACTATAACAGTGTATTTACTATAAGGACACTCAGGGTGATACTGTGACTGTATCTTCAGACCAGCAAGATGGCCCAGTGGGTAAAGGCACCTGCTGCCAAGCCTGGCGAGCTGAATTCTGTCCTAGGACCTACACATTGGAAGGTGAGCGTCAGCTCCTGAACTTGTCCTCTGACCTCCACACAAGTGCAGAGGAGCGCGCATGCAGGCATGAAAAATTAAAATGTGCTTGCTTATCATCTGAAATTCAAATTTCACAGGACTCCTGGGTTGTTTTGTTTTGTTTTGTTTTTGGAGGGAAGTTGCTTTTTCGAGATAGGGTTTCTCTCTGTAGCTTTGGACCCTGTCCTAGAACTCGCTCTGTAAACCAGGCTGGCCTCGAACTCACAGAGATCTGCCTGCCTCTGCCTCCCGAGTGCTGGGATTAAAGGTGTGTGCCACCAGTGCCCGGTTACTGGAATTTGAACCCAGGACCTCACACAAGCTGCGTAAGCTCTCCAGGACTGAGTTACTACCCCAGTCCTCTTTTTAATTTATTTTTAGGATTTATTTATTTATATCTTATGCGTATGAGTGTATGTGCCCGTGGAGGACATTGAGTGTCCTGAAACTGGAGTTACAGGAGGCTGTGAGGGGCCGTGTGTGTGCTGGGAACTGAGCCTGGGGTCCTCTACAGGGGCCATAGTGCTCTTGGTCTGTCTCTCCAGCCCTCTGTTTTCACTTATTATTTTAAGACAAGGTCTCACTAAGTTTCTAGGCTGACCTGAACTGACTCTGTAGTTCAGGCTGGCTTTGAATCTGTGATCCTCCTGTCTCAGGCTCCCAAGTAGCTGGGGTTCTGGACCTGAGTTATGAGGTCTCCCAGAATTTTAGAAGATTTCTTTAAGGGGAGACGAGGACAGCGACTAGTTTTGTGACTTGATTAGGTAGATTCGTTTTTAGGGTTAAATTTAAGTTTCAGGTGATAAAGAACAAATACATTTTTAGAATTGCTGTGTTCCCAATATCACAGGCGGTTGTTTATACGAAAAATAGCGAGACACTGGAAGATTCCTGCAATCAGGACTAGGGCAAGCATGTCTCCCCATTCGAGATCACACTAGAAACCCCAGCTAGTGCAATAAGGCAAGAAAAAAAAATACAGGTAGAGATGGAAGAAAGGAAACAGTATGTCTTCACAGATGACTCTAGTTTTTTATGTAGAAAATTCAAACGAGTCAATCACCAACTAAAAAAAAAATCTCGGAACAAGCCAGGCATTCTCTCCTACCTCAGCCTCGGTGCTAGGAGTATATGCATGCAACACTATGGCCAGTTTATCTGTTCCTTAACAATTAAAAAACACAGAGGTTTCCTGCACACCCTCAGCCTCTTACCAGTGCGGTCCAGCTTTCACTGACTAGGGACCAATATCAGTCCATTACTATCAGGCAAGACCCATGGTTTCTTTCTGTTTTTACTAGTGTGCCCCCCATATCGTGTTCACTTCCTGCTCCCGAAGGCTGTCCAGAGCATCACACCGTGCTAAGCCATCATGCTCCCTTAACCCCCTCCGGTCTGTGACAGTTCATCAGCAGGAAAGGACAGAAAAGGAAGAATGCAGCAAAGCCTCATCTACCTTTTGATTTGAGCACTAACGATATTTAAAAGTAGTGTTCCAGAAGGCTGAAGGTAGCTCAGCAGATAAGGGTGCTTCCTGCGTAAGCATGAAGCTGAGCCTGCATCCCAGGCACTCACATAGAAGCCAAGCATGGCCACATGTGCCTGTTACCTCAGAGCTGGAGGGACAGAGACAGGCAGAGCCTGGGGGCTGGCTGGCCAATCACCCTGGCCAAACAGTGAGTTTCAGGTTCAGAGAGAGAGACCCCTGCCACAAGGGAATAAGGCAAAGGGTGAACCATAGCCGACATCCGGTCTGGCCTCCGGGGGGAATAGTCAGAGACATACATACAGCACACACACATGCACATACATCACACACACACACATACACACACACACACACACACTGGAAAGTCGTGTTCTGCAGAAAAAAGGACAAAATGTGAACGAATGTCTGTCCAGACATGGGAATCTAAGTGATCAAAATAACTGTGCTTTGCCATTTTTCTGCATAATCAAAAATTAAAATCTCAGGCACAGGGCCCTGCGCACACACAGACCCTGAGGCAGAGAGAATGAAACACAGCCGCCGTACTCTAAGAGCAGGGAGCAGCAAACAAGGGGGCATCAGGATGACAGAGTTACGTGAGACTGGATCCCAAAGCCACAGAAGGCAATGAATGCCCTTCCCACACATTCTAGAGGCCCTGGTCCCTCCCGGCCCATACCGTTCCCAAGAGCTCCTAGGTCTGTTTTGCCATCACCCAGTGCCCACCCCAGTTCAGGCCCTGCTCTCTCCAGAACATGACAAGGTCATTGTCCCCTTTTCCTACAGGCTACTTTTTCCAAAGAGGTATTGGGAGCCACCAGGTTTCTGTGGGCAGATGCCGTGGGGCACATGACAAAGGCTCAATTGTCTGGTGTCCTGTGTTGGACCAGCCCAGCAGGATTCTGCCTGAATCAACAGCTCCCACATCAAAGACATGACGTCAAAGCTCCAGCAACCACTCAGACACAGCCCAGCCCGGGTGCCAAGGGCTCCCAGGAGGAACAACCCACCCTGGAAGCTTAAAAGGAAGGTGAAGGCAGGGAGGGAGCAGGAGCTAGGAGGCACAACCTGTGAGGGCTGGGAGGGCCCAGCAGCATTGCTGCCTCCAACTGAGCTGCTGTTGGCATGGGTAACCGGAGTGTGCCAAAGTAACACAGCCATACAAGCATCCAGCACCTCCATTTCCCAGGCCCACATACTATCTGCCCAGAACACCCTTACCCAGCAGCCACATGGGACCAATAGAGACAAAAGACCCCAAGGTCCACCAATATGTAGCTGAAGTCTTTGAGCTGACAATAGCTTACTTGACCTTGAACTTATGGGGTGCCAAGAGACGTGTCTGCTGTGTATCATATAGTCAACACTGGCTCCCCTTACTGTGGTAAGATTTGAGACTAAAGAGCAGCTCACCTGTTCTGGGTGACAAGGAAAGAAACACAGGGAGCCCCAGGGTTGTGGGGGACAGAGCACCCCAGGGCAGCCCATGCTGGAGAGGAAGTAGGATAAAGCAGGGAGAGCTGAAGATGGACCCCAGGGTCTGTGCTAAGCAAGGTTCTGCTGCAGGGCTGCTCCTCAGCCTTCTTCCTACTTCCCATTTGGGACACAAGGTCTCACAAAGTTTCCCAGGCGAGTTTTGAACTTGTCATCCTCCTATCTTAGCTCCCAAGTAGCTGAGATGACAGGTTTGTGCCGCCTTTGCCAGCCCCAGAAGGAATGACTCTCGGGAACCTGAGAAGAGACTTGGATTCCCCCGAGTGAACCCCCAAGGCCTGAAAAGAAAGTTTTGCTCCCCAGACAGACTGATCCGGTCCATCTCTGGGTACTTGCCTTTTCTACTCCATGAATTCCTTGACCAGCTGTCTCTTGTCAAGGCATTTTTCTGCAATCTGTATTGTAAATCTGCTTCATTTGAAATTCACAGCTAATGACCTAGCCCTCACAGGCAGGAAACGGAGTGAGGTTCCGGCTTTTAGAGGCTACGAGTCTACTAGCCAGAACCTGACAAGCTTTACAAAGTATAGGCCTGCCCTAAAAGCACTTAAGACACAGCCTCCGTCAGAAATTTCCAGAATACCTTCAAATAACATCATTTATCTGCCAAGAGGCCAGCGGGGGGCAAGCGGGGAGGACGGCGGTGGGCAAAGAATAAATGAGTATTTGATCAAATCCATACTTTCAGCTCCCCAGAGAAGGGAGTAATAGTTCCTAACCCTCCTCGCCCTGGCGAGGTTTTGTGTGCACGCCTGTGTGGGCAGGGGAGCGTATACGAGGTGGCAAGCAAGAGCCAAAATGTGTGCGAACCAAGGCAGCATGTCCCCGTCCACCAGCCCCCATGGATGACACAAACAGACTCCACCTTCATCGGAACTCAGTGACCCAAGAGGTAATTTGATAAAGCTAGCATTCCTGTTTTGGGGGTCGGCCCATTTAACTGAAACCCAAAGCCGGCTCTGGGGTAAATTGGACGGGGAGGAATCGATTAGACTCATCCGCACTTTCTCATTTTCAATGGAGTCAGGGCTTAACCAGGTTAGTTTTTGTTAAACGCATTACTCAGGTGCTCTCCTCTTACCAGCCCAATGATTTTGTGTCGGGCCTGAAGGATTGTAATTGCGATCCGGCGGGAAGCCCTCAGTGCAGGGTGATTGAGTGGAGGCTCGGCCGCCCAAGTAGCCGCCACCTGCCACCATGCTACACTGTGCCCAGAACACGCCTCCTCGACCATTGTCAAGATTGATTGCTGAAGGCGCAGAGCAGAAATGTGAGGGGAAAGTGTACCCAGCAGGAAGGGGATTCTGTGCCTTTGGACCGCTACTCTGTGACCCTCCCCAAGCCCAGGGACAGTGAGGGACTCTTTTGTCAGAACCTCAGGGAGCTGTGCGTCATGTTCATTGGCACTGTGTGCAACAAGTCTCCTGACAGAGCACCACTACCTGTCCACTGAATCCTCCTCACCCCGCTGTTACTCTGCCTGTCCCCCTGGTAGAGTGCCTTCTAAGTGTGCCTCCCCCTTCCACCAGAGTCTCTTTGAGGATATCCCATAGTCGTTCATGGCCAAAATGCTCAAAAACACCCAGAGAGAAGACCCCTGAGTTCTCCCAAAGCAGTGATAGCTCCAGGGGATCGGCTGTCCCCTTCTGGCCCTCACAGGTACCTGCACTCACATGCACCTATCCAGATATAAATATACATAATTAAAATCTTGAGAGCCAGGCATGGTGGCGTACGCTTTTAATCCTACAGAGGTAGAGGCTGACAGATCTCTGTGAGTTCTAAACCAGCCCTGTCTCAAGATAAAATAAAATCTTTATATGGAAAAGAGCTATGTCCAAATATAGGCAGCTTTAGTCACAACAACCAAGACCTTGAAGTGACTCAAATGGACTTTGAGGAGTGAACGGAAAACACTGTGGTTTTCCCTACAGGGAATGTTACTCACTAATAAGGAGAAATAAACCCATGATCTATGAGCAGAACAGCGGAACCTCAAAAACATTACAGTAAGTGAAAGAAGGCAGATTCAAAAAGCGGGACGCGGAGGCAGGCCATGACAAACTGCAGACCCCATTCGCAGAGAGTTCCAGAACACCACCCTAATCCGGGCGGCCAGGAAACAATTCCAGTGGCAGCCAGCAGACGGGAGGGGTGGATTACCAAGGGCACGAAGAACCTTTGGGGGTGATGACTTTTTTTTTCTCACCATCCTAGACCATGGTGATAGCTCAGCAGGTGGTTGTGTGTGGTAACAAATCCCATGTTTTAAATACGCACTGCCGACTTTAATACTTTTATCTTTATCTGGGGGCCTCAGGCATGTCCTGGCACACCCACGGAGGCCACGGGGCCAAGAGCCTTTACCCACTGAGCCATCTCAACAACCCTCCGTCTGAGCTAGCCCCCTAGCCTCAGTTTATCCTTCTCCTAGCTTTACTGCCCAATCACTGGCATCCCAGCCCTGTGTCTTCATACCTGGATATACAGCTTGTTATATGCCAATCACGCCTCAGTAAAGCTGTATCTGTTTTTAAACACAAAAAGGTAAGGAGCTTCGCCGAGTTTCAGGCCAGCCAGGGCTGCAGGGAGTGTTATGTAAATAAAGAAACAAGCTGGGTGTGGTGGCGCACACCTTTGATCCCAGCACTGGGGGGAAGAGGGGGACAGAGGCAGGCAGAAGGCAGATCTCTAAATTCAAGAACAACCTGGTCTACAGAGTAAGTTCCGAGACAGCCAGGACTATATAGAGAAACTCTGTCCTGAAAAACCAAAAATGAATAAGTAAGTAGACATTAGCATGATTCAGTGTTCAGGAAAGTGGCAGGTTCCAGCCTCGCTGGACTTCGCTGGGCTAGAGAGGAACAGCGCACGCACGTCCACCGTCAGGATGATTGCCCAAACGCGGGCGGATGTGGGGGTGTGAGTCCCAGCTTGTGGCATTTGCTGATCTCTGCGGTGTCACTACTTCCCTCCACAGCCAGTTCCAAACGGCTCCCATGAAGTCACTCGGCAGCTTCCACCCTGAGACGCGGCAAATGGGCAAATGGCCGGGGAGCATCCGTCAAGGCGAAACACAGGAAAGTCACCAGGAAGTGGTGAGCTCAGAATGCTTGTGGCCTTTTTAAGTCTGATCTAATTGTAAGCTTGTAATTTGATTCTTAAAGATGTCCACGCACAAAGCTACTGTCCAGCAACCCAGAACTGACCAGCTCCCACAGGTCCACAACGGAGCCGAAGTCCCCCAGTGTCCCCCAAATGGAGCAGAACTCGGGGAATAATGAGATGGCAGTTCCTGGCTTGACAGCAACAAGGAGCTGGTGGGCTGTCCCTGAAAGGCTGGGCTGGGATTCAGAACCTAAAATCAGGCCTGCAAGATGGTTCAGAGGGAAAGGGCATTCGTTGTGCAAGCCTGGAGACCTGAGTTCAATCCCCAGAACCACGGGAGGAAGGAGAAAACCGACTCCCACAAGCTGACCTCCCCACAAGGTGTCCATCTTGGCACCATAGCACACATGCGCATATGCACACCCAGTAAATAAATATAGGAATAAACATCCAAAGTCAGGAGGGACTTAGCAGAGCAGTCCTGGGGGCCCCTAATGTATGGATACCAGCTGTTGTGGTGGGTTATTTGAGATACAGCCTCCTGAATCACAGGCAGACCTAGGACACACAATGGAGTCTGACCCTGAACTCCTGATCCTCCTGTCTGTTTTCTGAGTGCTGAGATTACAGGTGTGTTCCACCATCCCTGATCAACAGAGTGTTTACTGGACCAGGCAGACATGATCCTAGGTGCTGACCAGACACTGAATCCCCGCCCCGCACCCTAACACTGTAAGCCTGAGCATCTCCGCTCTGAAGCGACTCTGGCGCTCTCATGAGTATTCTCATGAGTATTCACATGACAGTGCAGATTTCTGATACACTGCTCTCTTTCCCTTGATGGTTGCTGTGGTCTGAATACCCATTGCAAGATTCAAGCCGAATTGTGCTCACTGTGGTGGCACTAAGAGACAGGACCAGAACTGGAGAGATGGCTCAGTGGTTAAGATCACTGGCTACACTTCCAGAGGGACAGGGTTCAATTCCCAGCACCACAGGTCAAAACTGTCTGGAACTCCAGTTCCAGGAGATCTGATGCCCTCTTCTGGTCTCCAATGGTACTGCATGTATGTTTTTGCACAGGTGCACATGCACAGACCCCCCCCCCACACACACACACACACACAAACAAATAAATACTTAAAAAGAAAAAAAAAAAGATGTGGATACACACACATATCCCAAAATAGAGAAGGATGATAAGAAGTCCTAGATCATCTTCCACTACAGAATGAGTTGGAGGCAAGCCTGGGCTACATGAGACCCTGCCTCAAAGGGAAGAAAAGAGGAGGAGTGGGGAGGAGGTTGGGGAGGAGAAGGGGGAAGAGGATAAGGAAGGGGAGCAGGGAGGAAGGAGAGGAGGAGGGGGAGGGGAGAAGGATAGGAAGAAGGGGAGGAGGGGTGGACGGAGGAGGGAATAAGGAAGGGGAAGAGGAGGGGAGGAAGAGGGAATGAGGAGGGGGAAGGGGAGGAAGAGGAGAAGGAAGAAAAGGAGGCCTGTAGAACACACTGCTTTTTAAGTTCCCTAGATGGCTCTGAAGAACAACTGAGTTTAGAAAGCTCCATCCCAGACTGCAGGGGCTCCACCTGACCCCCGGGAACACTGGGCTTTCTTACAACGCTCTGCCCGCCTCTGTTTCAGTAGTAAGAGACACCTCCAGACACTGTCTCAGGAGCAGAGACGGAAGGGACTTGCTGGAACTTTCTAAGTTTCTCTGTGGGGGGTGACACAGGAGGAAACTGAGGCACAGAGAGGGGCAGTGCTGGGTTTGGGAGCCAAGCCAGTCATCTCTACCCTCCAGCCTGTGAAGTCCTTGGCACTGTCCCCTGGCACAGTCCCAGGGCCGTTGGTGGCTGGGCAGCAGCATCGTTGGGTAGTGTGATTTTGATCTTGATAAGTGGCCCTTTCGCAATTGCTATTTTCCCCTCCAAACCCCAAAGCAGAAATGGGAGTGGGGAAGAAAGAGAGACTTGGTAGGGCCCAATGGGTGTGTAACTCCATCACACTGTGAAACCAAAATCCCAGAAAAGAAGAGGATGGGGGCAAAGCACACTTGCACCCCGACAGAAAGACTTGCACAACCCTGGATGCCCAGTCAGGGCCCTGTCAGACACCTCTTTCCCCTGGACAGTGTGGGCAGGGAGCAGTAAATAGACACAGGTTCCACACATAGGATCCGTGACGTATGTTACATGGAGCATAACACCCCTCAGGATTAGCCTAGGGACTCCAAAGTGCCCTACAGGGACAAGTCAGCTAGCCTGGACTCTCTGCTTGTAGGTGACCCTGAGAGTCTCTGGGAAAACTTTCTATTATTATTATTACTATTACTATTATTCTTCCATTTACTGCTGGGTGTGGTGGAGCACACCTTCAATTCTAGCACCTGGGAGGCAGAGGCAGGTGGATCCCTAATGCCCAGCTAGAAGGAAACCAGGTTTACACAGTGAGTTGCAGTCCGTCCACAGCTACGCAGTGGGACTCTCTCTCAAAACAAGGGGCTGGAGAGATGGCTCAGTCAGCTAAGAGCACTTGTTGCTCTTGCAGAGGTCCCAAGGTCAGTTCCCAGTACCCACACAGTGGCTGCCTGAAACTCTAGGCCCAAGGGATCAGAAAAACTTTTTTGACCTCCAAGGGCCCAGCACACATGTGGTGCACAGACATACATGGAGGCATAGTCTTGAAATAAAAAAGAAATCTTTCTAAAACTAAGCATTTATTTAGAGTGTGTGTTTGGAAGGGAAGTGTCCATGTCCAGGTATGTGCGTGCTGTGGCGTGCTTGTGGAGGTCAGAGGACAGCTTGAGGAAAGTGGCTCTTTCCTTCCACAATGTGGGTCCCAGGAACATGACATGTGGGTCTCAGGACAACATGCTTGGCAGCAGGCGTCTGTCCCCCACTGGAGCCATCTCACCCACCCATGACAAACATTTCTTATGTGGCCTCAAATCCCAAGAAACCCAAAACAGCACGCCTGAGACCTAGCCTGCCTCCCCAGGATTCATGACCTGGGAAACCATCTGTGCTCCTGCACGCAAAGCCCATCTGGGGACCATAGGGTGAGCCAGTGTCTCCAAGAGCTCCCAGGAATAAGCTGAACACACACACCAAGTGCGACAGGCTGCCAGGCATGGGGACCGGCAGTGACAGGGAGTGGGGGTTAGGTTAGCCTGATGGTGAAAATGGAGGCAAGAAAAACACATACACCTGAAGGCTGGGGCCCAGGAGGTTGAATGCTTGCCTGGCACACACGAAGGCCTGGGGATCATGCCCAGCACTGCATAAACCAAGCGTGGTGGCACATACATGTAACCCCAGCCCTTGTGCTGTGGGAGCAGAGGATCAGAAGGCCAGTGTCATCCTTTGTTACACAGAAGGTTTAAGGTCAGCCTGGACTTGTGAGACTCTGTTTCCAAAACAAACAAAAAACTGGAGAGGCTGGGCGGTGGTGGCGCACGCCTTTAATCCCAGCACTTGGGAGGCAGAGACAGGCGGATTTCTGTGAGTTTGAGACCAGCCTGGTCTACCGAGCTAGTTCCAGGACAGGCTCCAAAGACACAGAGAAACCCTGTCTCAAAAAAACAAAAAACAAAAAACAAAAAACAAAAAAGCTGGAGAGACAGCTCAGCAATTAAGAGCACTGGCTGCTCTTGCAGAGGACTGGGTCCAGCTCCCAGCAACCACTATGTGGCTTGCAATCATCCATAACTCCAGTTTCAGGAGATCCAATGCCCTCTTCTAGCCTCAGGCACCAGGAGCACACATGATACACAGACATACATGCAGACAAAACATTCATACATATAAGATAAAAAACAGGCTGGATGTAGTGAGGCCTTGAATCCCAGCACTCTGGAGGAGGAAGCAGGTGCATCTCTATGAGTTCCAGGCTACCCATGGCTACATAGTAAAACCTAGCCTCAAAAACTCAAAATAATAATAATATAGCTGGGCGTAGTGGTACACACCTTTAATCCCAGCACTGGGGAGGCAGAGGCAGGCAGATCTCTGTGAGTTTGAGGACAAAGCATGTTCCAGGACAGGCTCCAAAGTTACGAGAAACCCTATATTGAAAAACCAAAATAATAATAATAATAAATACTGTTTTTTTCCAAACAGGGTTTCTCTGTGTAGCCCCTGTTGCCCCAGAACTTCCTTTGGAGACCAAGCTGTCACAGGACTCAGAGATCCACCTGCATCTGCCTCTCAAGTACTGGGATTAAAGGTGTGCTCCACTACTGTCCAGTAAAAATAAATAAAACATTTTCTTAAAAAAAAAAAAGCAAATTCATCAAGTATGCACTAAGAGCCAGACCTCAGGCACAAACCAGTATATTCCAACCCTTTCCACCATTCCATGATGCAGGACTCTCTAAGAACCCGCCTTTCAAAGGCCCAGAGACAGTAACCAATATGCCCAAAATCACAGCCTGTGATAGAGCACAGATCTAAAGGTCACCATCTGGCTCCAGGAGATGGATGGAGACTTGTCGGATAAAGATTGAATGGACCAGAACTGGGACCAGCAGGGACTTTGGGAGCTTGGACAGAGCAGGTGGGGTATGGGCGGAAGGTATGCCCTGCCCTGATCTTCAGGAGTTCTGAGAATCCATCTCTGCTAAGAGAGCCAGCAGTGGTTCTGAGTGGGCAGAGCCACCTCAGCACTGAAGGGGTGTCACCAGAGGGGTGGTGAAGCAGAGGGACAGTATCTGTAAGAATTTGAGGACCCACCACATCTGCCAGGCAGAGACCAACATCAGGCCTTGATGGGATAGGAAGTTTGTCACCCAGTACTTAGATAAGTGTCAGTGGCCAAACCCTCCTACCAGCTGACGGGTATCCCCCTGCCCAGGCATCTATGACTGGATTTAGAACTGAGATCCTTGGATGCCCGAAGCTCCCCTAGACCTATGGTCAGTCGTGGAGCCCCGCCCAGGTCCTCCCAGACATCACTAGATTCTCTCTGAACAGAAGCAAGAGGGGCCATGTGACCCACGGGGGAGTTGGTGCTCAGAAGCCGTAAACCACGCTGGTGACAGCACTATAATGGGTCAGGGTCCCTGCTCTGTTACTCATCTGTGCTCTGGTTGATGGCTCTAATGGTGAAGCCTTACCTCCTGGTGGACTGGGAGGGGAGAGAGGAAGGGCCTCTTCTTTTGGGTCCTTGGCCTTTTCTTTCTGGTGTGTGTGTGTGTGTGTGTGTGTGTACACCTGTGTGTGTGCACCTGTGTGTGTGCCTCTGTGTGTGTGCCTCTGTGTGTGTGTACATGAACATGCTTATCAAGGCCCAGAGGTCAGCATCCAGTAACTTTAAACTCACAGAGATTCCCCTGCCTCTGCCTCCTGAGTGCCGGGATTAAAGGCGTAAGCTAACAGGCCTGGCTGTCATCTTTTCTTTTTTAAATTACTTATATTACTTGACAATTTTATACACATAGAGAACGTATTCTAGTTACTCTCAGCCCCACCCCTTCTCGCGTCTCCTCCTCACCCCGTCCTCATCTCTGCCAATCCCTTTCCCGGAATCCCGACCTTTGGTTTCGTAGTCCAGTTCATTTAATGAGAACATGACGGAGTTACCAGGCGGCCCCCAGCTGGAAACAGCGATTCCCACGCTCCCTGTAGCCGATAGCTCTGTTCAGCAGTGAAGGGTAGGGACCCCAAGTCCCTCCTCTGTCTTTGCTTGACTGTGGACTAGCCTGTTCTTAGGCAGACCCAGTGCAGGTCTGGCTGATGTGAGCTCAAGATTTATGTGGCTGTGCCCACCTTATTTTGCCAGACGGGGTCTCTTACTGAACCTGGGGCTGGTGATCCAGCCGCACTGACTGGCCAGTGTGCTCCAGGGATTCACCCGTCTCCCCTCTCCCAGCACGGGGCTTGCAGATATAGGCCACGTGCCCCCTTTTACATGATGCCGAGGGTCTGAACTCAGGTCCTCACTTTACCAACCGAGCCGCCTCCCCCAGGTCCCTCTCCTGTGTTCACTGAGGCAGGATGTCACAGAGCTGAGGCCAGTCTCCAACCCGTGGTGAAGCACTGAGGATGACCTTGAACTCTGACCCTTTCACCCCCACCTCTCCCTTTCCAGTTCTAGGATTGCAGGCTTGCACCACCACGCCCAGTTTATTCTGTGCTGGGGATCAAACCCAGGGCTTCATGAAGACCAGGCAAGCTCTCTACCAACTGAGCCACACCCCAAGCCTCCCAATTTCTCTTGATCCCATTTGCCCCACCTCAGCAGGCAAAATCTGGTAAGAGCAGTTAAGAGCACAGACTGCAGAGGGCCCAAGTTCAGCTTCCAGCACCCAAGTTCAACTTCAGCTCCAGGGGGATCTGATGCCCTCTTCTGGCTTTCATGGGTACTGCACTCACATGCACAAACCATATGTCTCTATGTTTTTACTCTGACCCAGAGGGATGCTAAGTCTCAAAGCATACGAGTTCATCCTGGACCAGGCAAAGCAGAAGAGGTGGGGAAGTCAGGGGACGGGGTTGGTAGCAGAAAAGAACATGATAGATATAAGGATTGATGGACTTGAGGTTAGGGTGCTTGGTTCATGTCTCCACCAGCCCTGCCAACCACAGTGTGGTCTGAGCCACCAGACCCTAATTCCTCGTCCCTGCTCCCCAACCTCAAGCCCATCATATGACCAACAAAGTAAAGAGTAGGGACCATAGCCAGACCCAAAACCTGTGGACCTGTGATCGGGACCCCGAAAACAGGGAGGCGGAGACAGGTAATCGGGCTGCCTTTGAAAGGTTCTCTGACTCAGGAAGGAGTCTAGCATTCCTTGGCAGGCTGTGAATGCCCTTTACTTAGGTAATAAATGTGGAACCCAGGAAACCGGGAGGGCTCTGTTTAATCGCCATTCCTCGGTTCAGCTCTGTCAAGCAAGGCTGTGCCGCCTGCCATGGCCAAGACACGGCTGCGTGCGCACACGCAGGGCCACAGCTGCCCAGACACACATTCCCTTCTGGCTCCAGCTCTCTCCATGTGGAGAGAGGCAGAGAGGCAGCCAGCACAGAGCAGAAGCTGTAATTCCATCAAAGGCCCTGGTGCACACTGTAAACCACCCGACATAGCCGGAGCGGTTTGTCACCAGAGCCCCAGTGGAATTGATTCAGAAGGCAACTGTTGCAAATCCTTCCAACATGAGGCTAAAATCGTGAGGCCGACTGGAGCTGAGTTCCTGGGAAGGAGAAAAGCAGGAAGTATTGATCCCAAGTTCAATGGCAAGCCACGTGGTAGCTAGAGCAGCCAAAGGCATGCCATCGGCACTGCCAGCAAGGATTCAGCTGCTCAAAACGCTGAGCAGGGTTGGGGGCAGGGGAGCGGGCAGGCCTGAGAACAGGATCCAAAGCCGCTGACAGCTGTTTCTGCATCATCCTAGAGTTGAAAGACCCAGGCCACTGGGTCTCCTTACAGGGGTTGAAGTTCCTGCGACTGCAGAACAAGGACCCTGCTAACATCACGTGGCAGAGGGCAGGAAAACTGGGAAAGCTGAGAAGGGGTACCCCGGCCAATGGGAACCTAGGCTGTCGGGCCACAACATCACAGGCTTTGGGGATCCGTGGCTCTGGAGTCTGGAACATGTGGAGTGTCCCAGAGAAGAGTGAGATGACTGTGGGTAAGGATGCTTGCCCCCGAGCCTGCCAACCTCAACTCAATCCCTGGGACCCACAGAGGTTGAACAGACTCCTGCAAGTTGGCCCCAGACTTTCATTCACTTGGGTGCCCACCCCCAACATACACACAAATTAATTAATAATTGAATGCAATTTTGGGATACAAGTCTCAGTGGATAGATTTGGTTGACCTTGAACTGACAGCAATCCACCTGCCTCTGTCTCCCAAGCCCTGGAATTAAAGTTGGGTGCCACCATATCCAGCTTAAAAGAATTTTTTTTTTTTAAGTTGGAGAGATGGCTCAGAGGTTAAGAACACTGACTGCAGCCGGGCGATGGTGGAGCACGCCTTTAATCCCAGCACTCGGGAGGCAGAGGCAGGCAGATCTCTGTGAGTTCGAGACCAGCCTGGTCTACAGAGCTAGTTCCAGGACAGGCTCCAAAGACACAGAGAAACCCTGTCTCAAAAAACCAGAAAAAAAAAAAAAAAAAAAAAAACAAAAAAAAAAAAAAACACTGCTCTTCCAGAGTATCCAGGTTCAGTTCCCAGCACCCACATCTGTGATTCCAGTTCTAGGAGATACAACACCCTTTTCTGGCCTCCATGGACCCCAGCCATGCACCTGGTCACAGATATATATGTGGGCAAAACACCCATACACATAATATAAAGTAAAAAATTTTAGGATGCTGGAGTGCTAGCTCAGCAGTTAAGAGCACTGGCTGTTCTTCCAAAGCACCTGGGTTCAATTCCCAGCACCCACATAGCATCTCACAACTGTCTGTAACTCCAGACCCAAAGATTCTAGTACCCCCTCTGGCTTCTATGAGCACTGCATACATACGATGCATATACGTGCATGCATATAAACACTCATACACATACAATAAAAAAACAATAATTTTTTTAAAAAGAAAAAAAAGAGAAGAGAAGAGGGAGTGGGAGAAATGACTCTGTAGATAAAATACCGCAACAGCAAGAGAGACCTCCAACTACTCAAACAGCTGCGGGCAGCCATATGTCCCTCTTATCCCACTGTTGGGGAGGCAGAGACAGGAGGATTTCGGGGTCTTGCTGGCCAGCCAGTCTAGCTGAATCCATGACCTCCAGGTTCAGAGAGAAATCCTGTCTCTAAAAACTAAGATGAAGAGCTGGAAAGACAGGTCATCAGTCAAGAGCACGTACTGCTCTTGCAGAGGCTCCTAGGTGGGTCCCAGCACCCACATCAGGTACCTTGTGGCTGTTTGTAACTCCAGTTCTAAGGGATCTGATGACCTCTGGTTTTGTCCAGCACCCATGATGCACATAAATTCACACAGGCATACACACATACAATAAAAAAAATTTAAAAAAAATAAGGGGGTATGGTAGAAGAAGACTACTGGCATCAACCTCTGACCTACTTACACACACACACACTCACACTCACACTCAGGCGCACACACAAGCACACACATATACACACTCACACTCACGCACACACACAAGCACACACATACACACACTCACACTCATGCACACACAAGCACACACATATACACACTCACACTCACGCACACTCATGCACACACACAAACACACACACATCCTCTGTGTCATTGTGAAGCGACAGAGGACTTGTCCCCAGGGCTTTCCCCCGAAGGAAGGACATAGCCAGGTGCAGTATGGGATTAGGATTCTAAGGCTCCTCGAACCGAGTCAGTCTCCCACCTGTTCCCATCACCAGTCCTCACTCCTACCTGACACAAGACCCGGAGACAGCAGAGGACGTCACCCTCAAAGTCCCCCTGACTTCAAAATGAAGGCAAGGGGGCGCTAAGGAAACGACTTTGTGGCTAGGAACACTTGTTCTTGCAGAGGACACTGGAGAGTTCCCAGCATCCACGTGTGGTTCACAGCCACCCACAACTCTGGTTCCAGGGGATCCAAGCTGGCTTCCAGGGGCACCATATACATACACATGCACACATTCATGGAAAAGCACATACTCATCACATAAAATAAAACAAGTAAATTTCTTTTTCTTTTCGAGACAGGGTTTCTCTGTAGCTTCGGAGCCTCTCCTGGAACTAACTCTTGTAGACCAGGCTGGTGTTGAACTCACAGAGATCTGCCTGCCTCTGCCTCCCGAGTGCTGGGGTTAAAGGTGTGTGCCACCACGGCCCAACCAAAAGCAAGTAAATTTTTTAAATGAAGGGTAAGTCTGCTTGGGCCAAATCCAGATACATCTCAGGACTTTCCCCAGATTGGGAGAGAAGCCTACACAGTCAGGGCAACAGTCATTATCAGTAACTCCTGGGTTTCAGTCAAAAGCAATTGGCTTTCAGCTGTGAGCTGACCCTGCCTGGCCCAGCCTACTTGCTGCAGCTGTCGAGCACACTCCTGGCCTCGGCCACCTGGCAGACACTTGAAACCAGCTCTGACAGGCAGCATGAACCTGAGCCCCCAAGGACCTGCCCAGCTCTCAGTGCGTTCCCGAATGCTCCAGGGAGGTACCAAGGGGCAGCACACACACAGGACAAAGCAGACTGTGGAAGGCCAACCTCCCAAGACAGGGCATTCGCAGGGAACTCTCTTGAATAAGCAAACAACATATGGTACCCAAGCTCTGGCAGGCAGGAGTTCAGGAGGAGCAGATGGTGGCACCCGGGCCTCTATAAGAGCCTCAGCTCAGGGACAATAAGGAGATGTGTGCACAAGGAACGAACATTTGAGTCTCAGCTCTAAATCCCAGTCACACTGTGTCCAGTGGTGGGACTCGGAGTCTGAAGCGAAAACCTCCTTCATGCATAAAGCATAACCCGCTTGTCTGTAGGCATAGAATAGCATCATTCCTTAAGGGTTCACACGCATCCGTGACCTCACGGGTGTACCCTCCCCATCTTCTACGTCACTGGTCCTCCGACCTCATCCATGACTCTCTGCTAACCGAATTGTGTCTGCAACCATATTGTCCTTCCTGTCACCTAGTGTCCCATGGATCTGCCCAGCCAGCAGACACTGTGGCCACTCCCCAGTCCAGAGAACAGGAGGTTCCTTACTGGGGACAGGTTCGCAGGAGATCAGCAAGTGACTGCCCAAGGCGTCCATCCTCAGAGCACAGGGCATAACTCTTCCCTGTATGACCCAAGAACTTTCTGTGCTCCGGAAGGGGCCCAATTACCCACACTCTGGCCTGTGAAAGGCAGCCCTGAGTCACCCTGAGCATCTCCCACGCAAAGGGACAGTGGGACTTTTACTGAGGCTGGGGATGGGGGTAGGGTCTCTCCAGGTCACCCACAGGCTCTTTCCTAAGAAGTCTTCTGTGGATACAACCATCAGCATTCCCCAAGGCAACAATCCTAAAACATCGGGGAGTAAGAGAGTCACGTGACTGTTCTTGGTGACTCTAGTCACAGAAGACTCTCCCAGCCCAAGCATCCTCAGGGTAGCCGCAAGAGCCCACACCTAAGCGGGGATAGCCAAGCCTGAAAGCTGAGGCCTGAACCTGGGTCTCGTTTTCGTCTAATTTCCTTCACAAAGCCCCATGAGAAGAAGTGGCAGGCACCTGAGTTCTAAATTCAGCCCTCTTGCCTTTGGCCCTTCTGCCCCATGTCTCAGAGATGTTTGGTCCGACCCACAACCGGCCACTGCCGTGTCTCATGGAGGCTTCTGGCTCCTCTCATTAAAGCCCTCAATGTAACTTAATGGGCTAAATGAGGAACCGATTTCATATGATTAATTGATTAGGGTACTACTAGGAATAATAATAATATCAGAACTTAAATAAGACTGCAGGGCCTAGCTGCCAGCCTATAAAAAGAAAGCCAAAATAGCACAATTAGACGTTCGAGATGGAGGGAGCTTGTGGGTAGACCAGGCACTGGCTAGGCAGGCTCAGAACAAGAGAGCAACCTGCATTCCATCCCCAAATCCCACAAGATGGAAGCAAAGAACCATTTACCACAGTTCAGCCTCTGACCTCTACATGTACCCCATGACACATGTGTGCCCACACACATACACACAAAATACACAAGCGTCAAGAGAGCGTTCAAGGCCTGATGGGGTGTGTAGCATATTCAAGGCCAGCATAGGTAACCTTTCCTAAGTGCATGTGTTCTATGCATCTGCATGCGTGTGAGCATATGTGTCATGTGCCTGTGGAGGCCAAAGACTGACGCTGGGTGTCTTTGTCAATCTCACCCCTTTGTGTACTGAGGCAGGGGCATGATCTCTCGATAAACCCCGGATTTGCCAGGGGTCGCACCTCTCCTCCAGGTGCCTGAATTAAAGCAGCTGCCACACATGCCCGACTTTTGTGGGGATCTGAACCCCAGTCCTGATATGTACACAGCAAGAGCTTTCTTTAGCCGCTGAGTCATCTCCTCGACACCCCCAAAAGAAGGTTTGTAAGGGGCTGTGGGTGGAGCTCAATGGTAGAATGCTTGCCTAGTATTTTTCAGGCCCAGGGTTCAGTCTTCAGCACTGAAAAGAAGACGGGCCAAGCTTGTAGCCAATGAAGTGGGAGCCCTGCCCTTTCAATCTCTAGAGCCAGTCAGTGTTAAAGAAGAAAAGAAGGCTGGGCGGTGGTGGCGTGCACCTTTAATCCAGTGTTCGGAGGCAGGTGGATCTCTGTGAGTTCGAGGCCAGCCTGGTCTACATATGGTTACAGGACAGTCAGATCTATAAAATAGAGAGCCTATCTCAAAACTACTAAAAAGAGGAGGAGGTGGAGGAGGAGAAGCCAGCACTAGAGAGGCAGGCATTTCTCTGTAAATGCTAGGCCTGGTTGCTAGGCGTGGGGACCAGCCTCATCCATGTGTCAAGTGGTAGACCAATAAGAGGACCTGTCAGACACAAGAAAACATATATGTGCACATGAACATAGCTGTACACACCAGCTGTGTGCACACACTAGAAACAAATGCAAAGAACTTTGCCAAGTGTGGCCTACCCCATTCGATGGCCAAATCCCTTTTCCTCTGCACCTTAAACCCGCAGCCTCACCTCAAGTCCTTTGACAGCAAGCAGATGAATTTATTGTTTTAGATATGGTTTTCACTGTGTAGCCCAGGCTGGCCTTCTGCCTCAGCCTCTTTCAAAGAGCTAGAATTACAAGCATTCAGCACCATGACTAGCTTGTTTTTTTTTCCTTATGGACAAACTAGTATCCTCAGGTCTGGAATTTTTAAGTAAATATGAATTATATTCCGAATAAGCATCATCTTAGTTGGTCATGAATAAACAAGTAGTTATGATTGGCAGATGAGAACATCTTAATCTCTGTAGCTCTGTCCCAATCCACTCCACCTCCATGCTAAGGAACAGAAGCTGGGGCCTGGCTCCTGCTCTATCCACAGCTCCCGGGACTGAGCTCCTTCTCTATTCACAGCCCGTGGGGCCCAGATCATGCTCTATCTATGTAAATTCTTCTTTTATAAAGAAGCAGACAGTAGGGGCTAGAGAGATGGCTCAGTGGTTAAGAGCCCTGGCTGCTCTTTCAGAGGTCCTGAGTTCAATTCCTAGCAAACAACCCCATGGTGGCTCGCAGCCATCTCTCATGGGATCTGATGCCCTCTTCTGGCATAAAGGTATACATGCAGATAGAGCACTCATGCATAAAATTAATTAATTGATTGATTGATTGATTGATTGATTAAAAAAAGAGCCAGACAGTAACTGAACCACCATTGCAGGCCACCGTCCACCAACCACTGTGACAAACCACCATTGTGTCATGAAAGCAACTGCAGATAATGTGCAAAGAGGTGTGGCCCCGTCCTAGTAAAGTTTTATTGACAAAAACAAACCATGTGCCAGATTTGGCCCAAGACTCTTTTGCTTCCCTGATTCTATTGGATTAGGAGCACTCTTTCTTTGATATCTAAGGCGTTCTCAGTTGAACCACAAGTCATGATTCACTGGGGTCATTTTAGACACGAGGAAAGATCTAGAATAAGAGATACTTGAGACACGGGCTCCTTTCAGTGTCCCTTAGTCACAACACGTGGTCCTACGCCCATCATACCTTGTCACCTGTGTCGTCACTTCCGGATCACAGAACGGCTCTGAGCGCTGATGAGATCTGTGGGGGCAGAAAAGTGGCAGATTGCTGGTCCCCACTCACAGAGCATCTGACCCAGGAGTTCTGGTGGAAGCAGAGAACTCCTGCTTCTAATAAAGATGACCCCAAAGATGTAATAGCAGCCAGAGGATCACGCTAAAAAAAAAAAAAAAAAAAAAACCTGCAGGGCAGCACGCAAACTGAAAACCTGAATGTCTGCTGCCACCTAGTGGACAGATGCAAGCAGCACCTCTGTCTACACTCTTGCTTCTGAAGCGTATCCAAAAGAATACACATCTTTTCGTCCTGGAGAAGAATCCAATCTTAAGGCCAATCCCTCGCCTGTATATTTGGGATTCCACTACAGTACTCCAAGCCCCTTGAAAGAAATGAGGTGTCACGTTATTTACAATAATATGGTAGTGATTTTAAATCAACTTAAACCAGAAACAGACTATTTTCCACCAGGGGGGAAAAAACATCTTAAATATCTAAATAGAAGCAAACTGCTGCTGGCATTGCTCTCTGGCTAGTCTCCCATCACCAGATGCTCAGACCTCTTCTACAAAGCAAATCCACACCCTGCTCCTCTACTCCCTGCCAGCAACCCACTCCCGACCTGGTGCAGCCCCTGAGATCTGGCAGAAGGAGGCTAATGTGAGGTCCTTCCAGACCTTGGCACACACGGAATAGCAGCGGTGACCAAGGGCCCTATTGGCCCTCGATGGGAAATGTCTGCCTCTCAAGGCAGCAGAGCAAAAGGCCCTTCTAATAGAAGTCTTGGCCCTGGGGAAGGAGCTTAATTAGAAGGGGGCTTAGGATGAAGGACGCCCCAGGGGAAATCCACACGTTGCATAAACTGGGTACAGTAGGCACACTGTTATCTCAGCACCCTAGAGGTGGAGCGGGGTTCAGGAATTGGGATAGGGTGGGGCACTGTTATCTCAGCACTCTGGAGGTGGAATGGGGGTCCAGGAACTGGGGTACAGTGGGCATGGTGTTATCTCAGCACCCTGGAGGTGGAGCAGGGGTCCAGGAATTGGGGTACAGTGGGCACACTGTTATCCCAGCACCACGGAGATGGAGCAGGAGTCCAAGAATTGGGGTACAGTAAGCACACTGTTATCTCAGCATCCTGGAGGTGGAGCAGGGGTTCAGGAATTGGGGTACAGTGGGCATACTGTTGTCTCAGCATCACGAAGGTGGAGCAGGGGTTCAGGAATTGGGAGACGGTGGGGCACACTGTTATCTCAGCACTCTGGATGTGGAGCAGGGGTCCAGGAATTGGGGTACAGTGGGCACACTGTTATCTCAGCACCCTGGAGGTGGAGCGAGGGTCCAGGATTTCAAGGTCACCTTCAGCTACAGAGTGAGTCCAAGACCAGCCTGGCATGCATGAGAGCCTGTCTACGAATGAAGGAAACCGAGAGCAGATTGTCTAAAATTTTCATCTTTCAAGTCACACCTGCATTGACCTGAATTTGAACCTGGTTTCCACCATGCGTGCAAAATTTCAGAATGGCTCCACTTTTCCCTCTTAACACAGTTCTGAGCTAGACACAGTGGCTTATGTCTTTGATACCTCAGAAGGCTAGGGCAGGAAGATCACAGGCTACAGAGCAAAACCCTCAAAAAGGTTGGGCAGGGAGCCTGGGGAGATGGCTCAGGCAGTAATGCGTTTGTCATGCAAGCACAGGAACCTGAGTTCAGTTCCCCAGAATCCATATTTAAAAGCTGAATGCAGCGGCAGGCGTGTGCTTGGAACCCCGGCAGGGTGGAGAGGCAGAAGCAGAGGAATCTCTGGGGCTCACTGGCAGGCTAATTTATGGTAATTGGTGAACTCCAGGCCAAATGACAGAGCTCAAACAATAAGATGGAGGATCTGGAGAGACAGGTGAGCAGTAGGGGTCATTGCCACAAAAGCTGAGAACAGCAATTTGAACCCCCAGCACTCAAGTGGGTTAGGGTTAGGGTTAGTGCTGGGCCGGCCACAGCAGGCTGCCTGAAATTCCAGCCTTTGAAATCGGACAGGGTGCCTCTGGAGCAAACTGACAGAGAGATTAGCCCTAAGAGAGAGCTCTGAATTTGACTCAGAGACTCTGACGCCCGTCAGGCGGTGGTGGCACACACCTTTAATCCCAGCTCTTGGAGCAGAGACAGGTGGAGCTCTGAGAGTTCAAGGCCAGCCTGGTCTACAAAGTGAGTTCCCGGACAGCCAGGACTGTTACACAAAGAAACCTTGTGTTGAAAAACCAAAGGGGGGGAGGGGGATTCTGCCTCAAAGAATAAGATGAAGCCAGGCAGTGGTGGCACACAACTTTGGTCAGGAGGCCGAGGCAGGTGGACCTCTGTGAGTTCGAGCCCAGCCTGGTCTACAAAACAAGTTCCAGGACAGTCAGGAATACACAAAGAAAAACTGAGAAAAAAATAAATGAAGACTCCTAACATCAACCTGGGGCCTCTAAGCAGTGTGCACTCACACCACGTGTGCACTTACACAGGAGAGCACATGCATGTGCATGCTCACACCAAAAAATAAAAGTTAAAAAAAAATTTTAAAAGGGAAGGAAAACTATATATATTCTGCCAAAGCCCAGCAATTAGTCACTTCCTCTTGCCCGGCCCCGCCGAGATCCAGGTCCCTAACTCCGCCAGGCACCAAATAAAGGAACACACAGCCACCCACTGCAGATGCCTTGGACTCCCAGCTTGGCGGCTGCTGGAGTTTTGTCAGCATGGAGAAGCATTAGAGCCACTCTACAAAGGATGGCGTGGTACCAAAAGAACGGAGATGACAGGGACCAACCGGAACGGTTTTTTGATGCCAGCAGTTTATATTTGGTCTCCAGATGTGAGGCAGCTGACAGCCAATTAGCACGGCTCAGATCTCCACAGAGCCCCCCCTTCTGCACACATGGTGCAGGCATGACAGTGTGAACACGTGTCTGCCTAGGGTTGTGCTTTGATGGAGAAGTCTCTGGAATGAGCGCTCTTGGAAGGCCTGAGATGTGGAGCCCTGGCACGTGGGACCTCTGTGGTCCTGTCTCCTTCCACCAGGCTTGATCCCAGAGCAGGTATCAAGGTGACATTTTGCATTGAGATGATCCTCTCTATTCCAGGGAGGGGAGGAGGCCCTGAGTTTCGGTAGAGGAGAACCCCTGTAAACCGCCAGTCCCGGCAGTCCAGAGCTACTGGGCATGAGCTGTGCTGCAGAGATGCTGGAAACCCAGATGCAGTGCTTTCTCTGGTGAGCTGTGTGGGAGGGGCTGGTAAAATGCTTGGAGCTGGCACTAGACTGCCCAATAGATGTGAGGGTCCCCACAGGCCTGGCCTCCCTGCCTCTCCCTTCTGTCTCCCTGCCTGCAAGCTCCTGAGTTCCAGTTTTGGGGGACGACAGGAGCACTGAACCCTCTTTATAGAGGTCTCAAACTGAGGATGGCGCCGCCCTCCTGCAAGCTAGGCTGTATTCACAGCAGTTCTGAGTCAGCGTCGTGAGAATCAGACTCAGGAGTCACAAAATGACCCCTGAAAAGCCTTCTCCAGAACCCTGGTACTCAATCTCACATAAGTTCCTAGGCTATGTTTGGTCTCCTGTTGAGGGGTTTGTGAGTATCCCAGACCCATGATGGTCTGGCAAAGATGACCCATGCATGTTACCTTCACCTGAAATGGGATTGGGTCTGTGAACCTCAACTTTGACCTCAGTCACAGGACCTGTTTGGGATCAATGGATGCTTGGTGCCTCAAGAAGGGGGTTGGACCCAGGCAGTGGTGGCACAAGCCACCAGCACTCAGGAGACAGAGGTAGGTGGATCTCTGAGTGTTCAAGGCCAGCCTGGTCTACAGAGTGAGTTCCATGATAGCCAGGGCTATTACACAAAGAAACCCTGTCTCAAAAAATCAAAACAAAAAAAGGGGGGTGTTGTGGAGATGGGCCTGTAACCTCATGCTATGAGCCCAGATTGTATTATGTGTACCCACATAATGGCAAACTCAGACCCACACCCCACTGAGCCCAACTTTTACCAGCAGACTTCAGCCACCTATGGCTCCCAGTACAGCTGCTGCTCCCTAAAGGACAGAAAGACACCAGAAAGCAGTTCAGAACACCCTTCAGGAAACACCCCAACTACTAACTCATGAGGACAGTATGCTGGCTAGCACAGGCTATAAAAGAAAGAAAGGAAGAAAGAAAGAAAGAAAGAAAGAAAGAAAGAAAGAAAGAAAGAGAGAAAGAAAGGAAAAAAGGCCAATACAATGAGGCTAGGAGATGCCCAACCAGAACGAGGGAGTGGCCCACGTCCCTAATGACCCAGTCACTGACCAGCCTCTATAAGCAGACCCTTTGTCAGCTCTTCAGTACCAGTCCTAACAACTGTTAACTTGTTTACTGACACAAGGCCACTCACCATGTAGCTCATGTTGGCCTGAAACGTATGGCAATCCTTCAGCCTCAGCCTCTCAATGCTAAATGTCCCATGAATCAGGCCTGTGGCAAGCACCTTCACCCAGTGGGCCATGTTGCCGGCCTGTAGGCTTTCAGTGACAAAATCCCTTACAAACGCTAAACCTGCCCACTCTTGCTCTTTTTCTTTATATTAGCCAAGCCCTGGATGAGACAAGAGGATTCTGTGAGCTCAAGGCCAGCCTGACATACATGGTGAGCTCCAGCTCAGCTGGGTCTATAGAATAAGACTCTGTTTCAACAATTAATTAAATAGGATGGACATTCCCAGCACTCAGGGGGCAGAGATAGGCAGATCTCTGTTTTCAGGATTTTTACATGTTGTAGTGAATCTCGGTACTTTGTTCCTTTTCATGACTGAATAATATTCCCCAATCTAAATATACTGCATTTTATCTAGCCATCCGTTGATGGATGTTTTGATTGTTTATGAGTGTTGGTATTATAAATAATGCTGTGTAAGCATTCATTAACAAGCTTTCCTGTGGCAGTAAGATTGACTGTATTTGGGTATGTTCTGACTAGGAAGGACATTGTTACATTGAATGATAATTCTACACGTAACCATTTGAAGGACATTCCCGCTACAGCGTTCGGGATTCCTATTCTCCCACATCCTCCCATTGCTCTTTTCTTTTTGGCATTATATTTATTTATTTAGACTTATTTAACTTTTCATTACACATATATGTGTACATGTATATGGGTCTGTGGATATTTGAGCGCAGGAACACACAGAGTCCAGAAGAGGGCGCCAGACCCATGGGGAGCTGGGTCACAGATGACTGAGCTGCCTCACATGGGACCTAAATTCGACTTTAAGTATTGGTTCCTAACTGTTGAGCCATCTCCCCCAGCCCTTTTTAAGGTTTTGGGCTTTTGTGGGAGTAGTTAGTTTTGTCTTTGTTTTGTTTTTTTAAATAGGGTGTCACTTAGCCCAGGCTGGCCGCCAACTCAGCATGCAGCTGGAGATGATCTTGGACTATTGGTCCTCAGGCCCCCTCCCCAGTGCTGGGATTATGGGTTTGTGTCACCATGGGGCTTTATCTGGTGCTGGAGATCAAACACAGGACTCAGTGCATGTCAGTCAGTTGAGCCCTTATGTGATTGTTCCTCTTTTGGGTATATGCCCAAAAGTAGTACTGCTGGGTCTTGAGGTAGATTCCTAATTTTCTGAGAAAACACCATACTGATTTCCACAACGGCTGTACAAGTTTGCACTCCCAAGAGCAATGGAGAAGAATTTCCTTACCTCACTTCCTCTCCAGCATAAGTTGTCATCAGTGTTTTTGATCTTAGTCATTCTGATAGATGTAAGATGGAATCTCAGAGTTGTTTCGATTTGCATTTCTCTGATGACTAAGGATGTTGAGCATTTCCTTAAGTGTCTTTCAGTCATTTGAGATTTTTCTGTTGAGAATTTCTTGTTTAGATCTATACCCCATTTTTTAATTAAATTATTTGGTAGTTTGATGTCTAGTTACTTGAGTTCTTTGTATATTTTGGAGATCAGACTCTGTCAGATGTGGAGTTAGTGAAGATCTTTTCCCATTCTGTAAGCTACTGTTTTGTCTTGTTGGCCGTGCCCTTTGCTTTACAGAAGTTTCTCAGTTTCAGGAGGTCCCATTTATTAATTGTTAAACAATGCTTTATGATTTATTTTTATTTTATGTTCAGTGGCGTTTTGTCTGCATGTGGATCTGATGAGGGTGTCGAATCCCCTAGAGCTAGAGTTACAGACAGTTGTGAGCCGCCATGTGGGTGCTGGGACTTGAACCCAGGTCCTCTGGAAGAACAGCCAGTGCTTTTCACCACTGAGCCACCCCCAGCCCCCATTTATTAATTGTTACTCTCAGTGTCTGTGCTACTGGGGTTATATTTAGGAAGTGGTTTTAGGAAGTGGTCTCCTGTGTCAGTGCATTCGAGGGTACTTCCCACTTTCTCTTCTATGAGGTTCATTGTGGATGGATTTATGTTGGGGGCTTTGATCCATTTGGACTTGAACTTTGTGCATGGAGACAGATATAGATTATTCGCATTCTTCTTCACGTTGATACCCAGTTATGCCAGCACCATTTGTTGAAAATGCTTTCTTTTTTTCCATTTTATATTTTTAGTTCCTTTGTCAAAAATCAGGTGTTCATAGGTGTGTGGGTTAATATCAGGATCTTCAGTTTGATTCCATTGGTCCATTCATCTTCATTGAATTTTAGGAAGTCTTTAATTTTTT